>NC_141014.1:48588932-48995803 GCF_052327205.1 Somniosus microcephalus
GACCGGGATGACGTTGCCCTGCGTCATTTTGCCGAGTTCTTCAAGGAGCAGTCACACGAGGAACGGGAGCACGCGGAGAAACTGATGAAATTCCAGAATCGGCGTGGAGGCCGAATCATCTTGGCGGACATCAAGGTTTGGCTCAATAAACAAGTGACCTTCGGTCTGGGTCCCCGTAGCCTGATTGTTTCAAATACTTTCTAAAGCAATTTGTTCCAATTTATAACAAACAGGCCATTTGGCCAAGTGGGTCCATGACGGAGTGTATCCTGCACGAACCACCTCCCACCGTGCTTCATCTAACCCTATCTGCATATCCTTCTATACACCTCTCCCTAGTACTTATCTAGCTTCCCCTTCAATACATCTGTTATTTGACTCCAGTAGTTGTGTTGGCTTAATGCCGTAGCTCTCTTTTCTTCTAACACATTGGTTCATGGTAACATTAGATATTTGCACGCCTAATTTCCTTCAATACTTGTTTGTTTATTCCATTGTACAGTGAACTGTCTGAATTTCCCTTTCCAGAAACCAGAGCAGGATGAGTGGCGCAATGGTCTGGAGGCGATGCAGAGAGCTCTGCAGCTGGAGAAGAATGTCAACCAGAGTCTGCTGGATCTGCACAAACTCTCCACTGAGAGGACTGACCCTCATGTAAGTTCTTGATGCTGTAATGTGGGCATATGTTAAGTTGGAGGTGGTGGAACCTTGAGCCTATTCAAAAGATCTTCACACCCAATAGCTGTGTTGGTGCTTTTTTTAGGTTTTTAAGTGGTGGGAGGTTGGCCTACTGTGGACATTGACTAGTAAATGTGTCCCAGTGATTCTAGGATCTATGCCCCTATTGTGCAGGAATTTTAATCTAATGATGCAGTAATTCCATTAATTTCAATTGCACCACTAGAACATCCTGCAGTCCAAGTGGATTAAACTCTCGAGGGGGAAGCTAGGATGTTCCTTGAAATCTGCTGCTGGACATAACTAGTTTCCCTCTTTTTCCAGTTGTGTGACTTCCTGGAGACCCACTACTTGGATGAGCAAGTGAAGATGATCAAGAAGCTTGGCGATCACATCACCAACCTGAAGAGACTGGGAGCCCCTGAGACTGGCATGGGAGAGTACCTGTTTGACAAGCACACCCTGGGGGAAGAGTGACTGCAGGGATGAAGCCTATTGTGTTTAGTACTTGTATTTATAATTGTGTGTGAGACTCCTGTCCTGTAGGGAATGATGGCTTGTGACTTTGTGCAAGAGCTGAGACCTGGGCTCTTAATGTGAAATGTCACTAACTGTAAATAAACTGTTCTATATTGGACTGGATTTTGTCTGCTTGTAAGTTTTAGTGGTTTTTGTTCCAGTTAGCATAACTTGGTTACATTTTCCAGTATTACACTGGGCTGTGCAGCAGTGTTGTCATGGGATTTGGTCATAGAATGGTTACAGCACAGGAGGCCATTCGGCCCGTTGAGCCTATGCCGGCTCTCTGCAGGAGCACTTCGGCTAGTACCACACCCTGCCCTTTTCTGTGGAGCCTTGCCATTTTTTCCTTCAGGTACTTGTCTAGTTCCCTTTTGGAAACAGATTGAGCCTACCTCCACCACCCTCTCGGGCAGTGCATTCCAGATCCTAACCACTCGCTGCGTTCAGTTTTTCCTCCTGTCGCCTTTGGGCCTTCTGCCAATCACCTTAAATCTGTGTCCTCTGGTTCTTGACCCTTCCACCAATGACCACAGTTCTATTTTTTTTTTTTTTTTGCAGGGGTAATTTTTAATTTTTTTTGTATTTCTTGGAACTGTAATACAACAGCTAAATGTACCAAGGTGTGTTCAGCCAAATGAGCTAATGGGACCAGGGACCCCTGAAGCTTTGTCAGAAGTAGGTTTTTAGAGTCTTACAGGAGGAAGAGGTGTTTAGGGAGGGAATTCCAGAGCTTGGGGTCTCGGCAGTTAAATAGAAGTATTTGTTGCCATGGCGATGAATATTCCCCCTGCCCTTGAGAGCTTGAAGAGAGTTATTATTTAGTCACTACAATGAAATACAAGTTATAATAAACACAAGGAAGTTTTCCTGTGACTGTGTTCTGTCATTTCAGTCCAATGAAGAGAAAGCTCTGGTTTAGCATTCTCTAAGAATTATATTTTCCCTGGGGAAGAGCAGTTCGTATTCAGTAAACTGCTACAGATCCCCATCAGTCATTAGTGGGGGTAACTCCGTTAACAAACTCACCACTGCCGCTATAGCTTTTCTGATCAGCTTTGTGGGCAGAGAAACAAATAACTGCTGCACAGACCAGCAATGTTGGAGCTCACTGAACTCATGATAAGGGGATTACAATTGATGTGGTGGTGGAGGAGAATCAACAATTGCCATATCAGCTTGCTATCCACATAACATAATTAGAAGCAGGAGTAGGCCATGCGGCCCTTGAGCCTGCTCCACCATTCAATAAAATCATGGCTGATCTTCAATCTCACCTCTACTTTCCAGCCCGATCTCCATATCCCTTAATCCCACTACAATCTAAAAATCTATCTGAGCCTTGAATATAGTTAATGGTTCAGCATCCACAGCCCTTTGGGGTAGAGAATTTGAAAATATCTTACTGGGAAACTGTGAGTACCCTACTGGGCTTTGTTCTGGGACCCCTCTCCTCCCCCCTCCCCCACCATGTTTGACTAACCTGCCAACACTCATGGTCTTGGGTAAGGTATTGAAGGATGAGGAATACGTGCGGAACTGTAGTCCCACAAAATATAATCCTTCTGGAAGGAGTAAATGTATTTCATTAAATGCACAAAGTAAAACCCCCAAGTTAAATAGATACTTCTCCTGAAACTCTTTCCCCCTACCTGCCTGTTCCATCAATGTAGAAACCCAATACCGGTGTGGTAAACCACTGTTATACCTGCCTGCATGTGTGTGTGTACTCCACTAGGTACAGGTCTGTACATGCCTCGGCTGACTCCTCCCACTATTCCAGCTATATAAGTGACTGCCTCTCAGTCCCTTGGTATTCTGGATGGGTCGAGGCAAGACCTTCATTCTCTAGTTAATAAAAGCCTGATTGTTACTCGCTTAACCTCAATCTTTTGAGTAATTGATGGCGCGTCAATTTTATTAACTAGATTTTTTATAATGGAGAAGATCCTCACACCAGCATGGCTGGACCTGGACAGTCGGGAAGCGGACGCTTCCACCAAGTTTGCTCACTGGCTCATGTGCTTCGAGACATTCCTGACTGCCTCCACTGCGGTCGTAACGGATGCGGACAAACTGTCTGTCCTGATCTCCAAGGTGAACCACCGAGTGTACTCAGTCATCCGGGACGCGACCTCGTACACAGCCGCCCTCCAGCTCCTCAAGACCCAGTACGCGCGCCCTGTGAATGAAGTGTACGCCAGGCACCTCCTGGGGAGTCGACTGAGGAATACCTCCAAGCACTGTCCGTGCTTGGCCGGGCCTGTGGGTGTAAGGCGGTAACGCCCGCTAAGTACACGGAGGAACTGATCCGGGATGCCTTCGTAGCGGGCCACAGGTCCAACTACACCCGACAGCAACTGCTGGAGCAGAGCGACCTCACCCTCAACAAAGCCTCCGAAATCGCACTAACGCTGGACGCAGCCTACCGGGGCATGGATGCCTACTCCTCTGCACCGTGGACGCCGTGGGGAACGACAACCTGGGACACAGTAGGACAGCCCCATAGCACCGTACCACCCCAGCCACATCCCAACAATGGCCCAACAACCGCAGCAGTGTCCCAAGGCCAGACAGCAGTATCCCAAGGCCAGAAATGCTACTTCTGTGGCCAGGCCAAACACCCCAGAGCACGCTGCCCGGCGAAGAATGCGACCTGCTCGGGCTGCGGGAAAAAGGGACACTACGCCAACGTCTGCAGGGCCAAAGCCACCCCGAACGCCAGCAGCGGCGCGTGTGGGCCGTGCGAGCCGCCATCTTGGGCCCCCAACAGCGCCGCGTGTGGGCCGTGCGGGCCGCCATCTTGGGCCTCCCCAGCCATGTGAGAACCACCCCAACAGCAGCCATCTTGGACGACTCCAGCCACATGGGGATCATGGACGCTGCCATCTTGGACACCAGCCGGGACGCAGCAGGCCGCCAACCCCCCCCCCCCATCTGATACCCGCAGCGACACGCCGACCCCTACGCTGGCCTCTGTTACGCTGGACCAAACGAGACCACACCAACTAGCTCGGTCCAAAATGGACGTTAAGGTAAACGGCCATGCAATAAACTGCCTTTTTGACTCCGGGAGCACAGAGAGCTTCATCCACCCCGACACGGTGCGGCGTTGCTCTCTCCCAGTCCTGCCTGCGCACCAGCGGATTTCTATGGCCTCCGAGTCCCAGTCAGCGGACATTGGCGGCTACTGCGTGGTGACACTAATAGTAGACGGGACTGTGTTCAATAATTTTAAACTCCTGGTCCTGCCCCAACTTTGCGCTGCCGTTCTACTGGGGTTGGATTTCCAGTGCCACCTCAAAAGTGTTACGATGGCATACGGTGGCCCCCTCCCCCCACTCACAGTCCGCAGCCAGCAGCTTCCAAATTGCCCGCCGCGCACCAGATGCAACCTCTCCACACTCAGAGTCCCCCCCCCCCCCACTATTTGCTAACCTCACCCCCGACTGTAAGCCCATCGCCACAAAGAGCAGGCGATACAGTGCCGGGGACAGGGTTTTCATTAAAACCGAAGTGGAGCGGCTCCTGAAGGAGGGGATTATTGAGGGCTGCACCAGCCCCTGGCAAGCCCAGGTTGTGGTCGTTAAGAACGGCGAGAAACAATGCCTGGTCATCGACTACAGCCAAACAATTAACCGCTACACCCTGCTGGACGCCTACCCACTCCCCCGCATAGCTGACATGGTCAACCAGATCGCGCAGTACCGCATCTTTTCGACCATTGACCTGAAATCAGCATACCACCAGCTCCCCATCCGCCCTGAAGACCGCCAGTATACTGCCTTTGAGGCAAACGGCCGCCTCTATCACTTCCTTAGGGTTCCCTTTGGCGTTACCAACGGGGTCTCCGTCTTCCAAAGGGAGATGGACCAGATGGTCGATCAAAACGCGCTCCAGGCCACTTTCCCTTACCTGGACAATGTGACCATCTGCGGCCATGACTTGCAGGACCATGACGCAAACCTCGAGAAATTCCTCCGCACCGCCCAACTCCTGAACCTGACATATAACAAGGAGAAGTGCATATTCCGCACAGACCGCCTCGCCATCCTTGGCTGTGTTGTGGAACACGGGGTCATCGGTCCCGACCCGGACCGGATGCGTCCCCTTATGGAACTCCCACTGCCCCACTGCCTAAAAGCTCTGAAGAGGTGCCTAGGGTTTTTTTCCTACTACGCCCAGTGGGTCCCCTACTATGCAGACAAAGCCCGTCCGCTGATCAAGTCCACCTCTTTTCCCCTGACGGCAGAGGCCCGCTTGGCCTTCCACCGTATCAAGGAGGACATTGCCAAAGCCACCATGCACGCAGTGGACGAATCCATCCCCTTCCAGGTGGAAAGCGATGCGTCCGACTTCGCTCTGGCCGCCACCCTTAATCAGGCGGGGAGACCTGTGGCCTTCTTCTCATGAACCCTCCAGGGCCCGGGGACCAGACACTCCGCGGTCGAGAAGGAGGCCCAGGCCATTGTGGAGGCTGTGCGCCATTGGAGGCACTACCTGGCCGGAAAACGATTTACCCTGCTCACTGACCAGCGTTCAGTTGCTTTTATGTTCAACAACAAGCAGAGGGGCAAAATCAAAAATGACAAGATCTTGAGGTGGAGAATCGAACTTTCCACCTACAATTACGAGATCTTGTACCGGCCTGGGAAGCTCAATGAACCCCCAGATGCTCTATCGCGTGGCACCTGCGCCAGCGCGCAGATCGATAGGCTGAGGGCCCTCCACAATGACCTCTGCCACGCAGGGGTCACCAGGTTCTTCCACTTCATCAAGGCCCGCAACCTGCCTTACTCCATCGAGGAGGTCAGGACCATGACCAGGAACTGCCAAGTCTGCGCTGAGTGCAAACCGCACTTTTATAGACCAGACAGAGCCCACCTGATAAAAGCCACTCGCCCTTTCGAACGCCTGAGCGTCGATTTTAAAGGGCCTCTCCCCTCCCCCGACCGCAATGTGTACTTCCTCAACATCATTGACGAGTACTCTCGTTTCCCGTTCGCTATCCCCTGCCCGGACATGACCAGTGCCACAGTCATTAAATGTCTGAACGACCTCTTCACCCTGTTCGGTTTCCCCAGCTATATCCATAGCGACCGGGGCTCATCGTTTATGAGCGACGGACTCCGCCAGTACCTGCTCGCTAGGGGTATAGCCACAAGCAGGACCACCAGTTACAACCCCCGGGGGAACGGACAGGTGGAAAGAGAGAATGCGACAGTTTGGAAGGCCGCCCTACTAGCCTTAAAGTCTAGGGGCCTTCCGACCTCCCGCTGGCAGGAGGTGCTCCCCGATGCGCTCCACTCGATTCGGTCACTGCTCTGCACTGTCACCAATGCCACCCCTCACGAGAAAATGTTTGTCTTCCCAAGGAAGTTCACATCGGGGACATCGTTACCACCATGGCTGACGTCCCCAGGGCCGGTACTACTGAGAAGACACGTGAGGACCCATAAAACGGACCCCCTGGTCGAGAGGGTCGACCTCCTCCACGCCAACCCCCAGTACGCTTACATTGCGTACCCGGACGGGCGGGAGGACACAGTCTCCATACGAGACCTCGCACCCTCGGGGGCCGCAGAAACCCACTACCCATTACCACCACCCCCCCCACGACCCGATATCCAACCCCAGCAGCCGGCACGCCTGGGCCCATCACCCACGAGGACTACACTCCAGTGCACCAGCCTACAACGGATGCGACGCCAGAAGCTCCACCACCCCTGCCGTCGCCACGTCGATCACAGCGGCAGACAAGACCTCCGGAGAGACTCCAATACATGAACTTCTAAATACACTTCACCCCGCCGGACTCATTTTTAAACAAGGGGTGAATGTGGTAAACCACTGTTATACCTGCCTGCATGTGTGTGTGTACTCCACTAGGTACAGGTCTGTACATGCCTCGGCTGACTCCTCCCACTATTCCAGGTATATAAGTGACTGCCTCTCAGTCCCTTGGTATTCTGGACGGGTCGACCACTCGAGGCAAGACCTTCATTCTCTAGTTAATAAAAGCCTGATTGTTACTCGCTTAACCTCAGTCTTTTGAGTAATTGATGGCGCGTCAACCGGCAGCTCCTCCATAAATGTATTGATTGGTATTCAGGCCCATTGTGCAGTTCATACCAAATAGCAATCATCCTTTCCAAATCCGACTGCATCTCCATTTGTGTCCTCCACCCCCAGGAATGGATTCAACCGTTGATGATGCTGCAGCTGCAACACGCCAGTGTTGACAAGCTAATTTAGGAACTTAGCTGAGAACTGCAGCGGGTGCAATGAAATTGCCGTCTTCAGCCATTCCACGTTGATGTCTTTGCATCTCTCGGAGGCATTTCTGGGGTATCTGAGTCCCCACATTTCACACGACGATGAGCCGCAATTCTACGAGTCGGGATGGGTTTGCGTGCTGACGGGTTTGACGGCTTCATGTTTCAGACAAAACAAAGTCTTCAGCTCACTCGATGTGAAAAACTTTACAGGCGCCCGTGTTTTAAGGATGACATTGAATTTACAGCACAGAAACTGGCCATTCGGCCCGACTGCTCCGTGCCGGTGTTTATGCTCCACACGAGCCTCCTCCTGCCCTTCTTCATCTAATCCGATCAGCATATCCTTCTATTCCCTTCTTACCAAACTTCACCTTAAATGCATCTCTGCTCTTCGCCTCAACTACTCCTATGTGGTAGCGAGTTCCACATTCTCACCACTGAAGAAGTTGCTCCTGAATCCCCTGTTAGATTTATTAGTGACTATCTTATATTTATGGCCCTGAGTTCTGGACTCCCCACAAGTGAAAGCATTTTCTTTCCATCTACCTTATCAAAACACCTTCATAATTTTAAAGACCTCTATTAGGTCACCCTTCAGCCTTCTTATTTCTAGAGAAAAGCGCCCCAGCCTGTTCAGTCATTCCTGATCGATATAACCTCTCAGTTCTGCTATCATCCTTGTAAATCAACTGTGCACCTTCTCCAGTGCCTCTATATCCTTTTTGTAATATTCTCCTTAGAGCAGAGAAGGCTAAGAGGAGATTTGATAGAGGCGTTTAAAATCATGAAGGGTTTCGATAGAGTAAATAAAGAGAAACTGTTTCCAATGGCTGAAGGGTCGATAACCAGAGGACACAGATTTAAGATGATTCGCAAAAGAACCAGAGGCGACAGGAGGAAAAACTTTGTTACACAAGGAGTGGTTAGGATTGGGAATGCGCTGCCTGATGGGGCGGTGGATACAGATTCAATAGTGGCCTTCAAAAGGGAATTGGATAAATACTTGAAGTAGAAAAAATTCCAGGTTCCTGGGGAAAGAGCGGGGCAGTGGGACTAACTGGATTGCTCTTTGAACGAGCCGGGACAGACTCGATGGGCCGAATGGCCTCCTTCTGTGCTGCACTATTCTATGATTCTATGGAGACCAGAACCGTGCACCGTACTCCAAGTGTAGTCTAACCGAGGTTCTATACCAATTTAACACGTTGAACTCGGGTGCGGTTCAGCTGCAAGCACTCCCCGCACTGAGGTCAGAACGGCACTAATGGTAACTGTTTGCATCTCACAAAATCTATGAGGTCGACGTTCACCCCGCTCCGTGCCAATACATTTCCTACAGTCTGACTACAAAGAAGCACAGCCCTGGTAGCAGCTCCCCGAGTGACGGGCTAGAAAATACACAGAGAAACATAGAAGATTGGAGCATCAGTCGGCCATTCGGCAACTCGAGCCTGTTCAGCCATTTAATGAGATCGTGGCTGATCATCCAAATTCAGTACCCTGTCCCTGCTTTCTCCCCATATCCCTTGATCCCTTTAGCCTCAAGAAATATATTCAAATCCTTCTTGAATGTATTTACTGAATTTTCCTCAACTGCCCTGTGTGGCAGAGAATGTCACAGGTTCACCACTCTCTGGGTGAAGAAATTCCTCCTCATCTCAGTCCTAAATGGCTTCCCACTTATCCTTAGACTGTGACCCCTGGTTCTGGACTCCCCGCCATCGGGAACATGCCTGTTTTTCTGGAAGAGAAATTTCTGTCTTTACATTCGAAGGGATTGTGTGATGGGGAGAAATATTTAATGGAAAGTCAAGCCTCATGGGTCCCGGTTCTACAGAATCTGAAAATGTGAAATGAATAATACTCTGGTGTATGTTCCATAACACACAAAGATGTTTCCAATCAATTGATTCCATTTTTAGAATATTAATTCACGGGATGTGGGCGTCGCTGTCAACGGCCAGAATGTATTGCCCGGCGCGAGTCGCCCTGGAGAAGGTGGGGGTGAGCCGCCTTCTTGAACTCCGTGCGGTGAAGGTACTCCCACAATGCTGTTAGGCAGTGAGTTCCAGGATTTTGACCCAGCGACGATGAAGGAACAATTGTAGGAAAATTCATCGATAGCGAAGGATGATTCTCAGCACCTTGAGCTTTTGGAAAGCAGCAAATTGTCATTTAATTCAAATGAGAGCATCAAACAACGAGAGACTTTCCGATTTGAAGAAGGTCAAGGAACCCAAAAGCAATGACATCACCGAGACTGATCTCCCAAACCTGCCGGTTTTCCATAGCTCTGATTGGCTCTGGGTCTCACCCCCTCCTCCCCCACACCCCCTCTCCTTTGTTAATTGGTGCCTGGATTCAGGAAAGATTCCTGATTGGCTCTCAGGGATTGTCAATCATCATTGGTGATGTCATTCCTTGTTTGAATGCAGGCTGTCCCAGTAGTATAAATACAAGAGCTTGAGTTAGAAAGGGTTAGTTTTTGAACTTTCTAGGTGCTAGTGAGCAGTAATAGTACAACAGGAAATAGTGAAGATGGCCTCCCAAGTACGTCAGAACTACCACAAGGACTGTGAGGATGCTGTCAACAAGCAAATTAACATGGAGCTCTATTCCTCCTATGTTTATCTTTCCATGGTGAGTCTTGTATTCCTTGTTGCTGTATTCTTAAAAGCTGGACATTCTGTAGTTCCATGAACTGGCTTTAAATTATATTTCGCTTGACTTCCTTACCTGGGAAAGCAATCTTTGAGCAGTGAGTACTTCAGGGTGAGCTTGTTGTGTTGATGGCCTGCTCCTTGTAGCAGCTGCACTCTGTTGACCAGGTTTAATATATGGAACTAGCTCAGCTGCTGCCTGAGTTTGTAACAGAAGAGCACAAACCTGGTCAAGTGACTGTTGGTGCTTGTTGATATGAAACAAAGTTCAGTTTCAGTGGGGTGACTGTAGTGAGTGACATGATGGCAGGTCCTCACTAGCTTTCTTTTTAACTGGAAGTGAAGTTCTGGGAATCCTGGTGTTGAAGCCTTGTTCACTGTGCCTAGATCTCTTTGGCTACAAGGCACTTTGGGAGGTAGTCAATGAAGCCACCTGTTATGTGGGAAATGCAGCAGCCAATTTGTGCACAGTAAGCTTGCACAAACAATGAGACTCATCAGATCATCTGTTTTGGTTGAGGGATAAATATTGGCCTGGGAATCTGGAGAGAACTCCCCTGTTCTCTGAAGTAGTGCCTTGAGATCTTTCACATCCACCTGAGGACAGACAGGGCCTCTGTTTAACATCTCATCTGAATGACAGGAAGTAGAGGAGGGACTACTTATCCAGCAGTAGAGTTTAGTTTGACTGGTCATGAAATATAATCCTGAACTGTAGTTTATAGTTTTTATTTGTTGGTTGACTGTTTCATCCTGGTTCTTGGGAGGAGAAGCTGGCCAACATGTTCAGATTAGTGAAGTGAATTGCATTTTGCTAGTTAACCAATGGTATCTTCAGGATCAAGGGAGAAGCCAGGGACCGGGTACTTGTTTGGATGATCAGCCATGATCTCACTAAACGTTGGAACAGGCTCAAGGGGCCGAATGGCCTACTACTGCTCCTATCTCTTCTATGGTTCTATCTATTTTTGCAAGATTAAGAACTCACTAGCTAACTAGGGGTAAATATAATCTTGCATTGTATATGAAGATCTAGGTCTGATGAAGCTGTTTAAAATTCTCTCCACAGTCCTATTACTTTGACCGGGATGATGTTGCCCTGCGTCACTTTGCCGAGTTCCTCAAGGAGCAGTCACATGAGAAACACGAGGATGCTGAGAAATTGATGAAATTCCAGAATCGGCGTGGAGGCCGAATCATCTTGGAGGACATCAAGGTTGGATTCAATAAATGAGTGGCCTTCTGTTGGGTTCCCCTTGTTTCCAATACTTTCTAAAGCAATGCTGTCATTCTATATTCCTGTGACACATCGGTTCATGGTAACATGGATTTCTGGCTGCTTTTCACCCCTGTTTTCCTTGTGCTGTCTTGTGTCTTTTTTGTTTAATTCATTGTAAGTGAACTGTGACTTTCACCTTCAGAAACCAGAGCAGGATGAGTGGAGCAATGGTCTGGAGGTGATGCAGAGAGCTCTGCAGATGGAGAAGAATGTCAACCAGAGTCTGCTGGATCTGCACAAACTCTCCACTGGGAGCACTGACCCTCATGTAAGTTCTTGGTGGGTTTTTGGGTATGTTGGAGGTGGTGGAACCTTGCTGTCCTTGAGCCGATTCAACAATCTACATGCCCAATCGCTTTGTGTTGGGGTGTCTCCTGGGTTCTTAAGGGGGTTGGGGTGAGGATGGGACAGTTGGCCTTATGTGGACATTGAGAATAAGTGTGTCGCAGTGGTTCCAGGATCTAAGCATCTATTGTACAGGAATTACTAGATCATTTGAGCAAATTTACATCATCTCAATTACACCACTTGACTATCCTCCAGTCCAAGAGGATTAAAATCCCAACTCTAGAGGAAGTGGGGGGAGCTTGGATGTTCCTTGATATCTGCTACTGGCCATAACTAGTTTCACTTTGTTTCTTTTCAGTTGTGTGACTTCCTGGAGACCCACTACTTGGATGAGCAAGTGAAGATAATCAAGAAGCTTGGAGATCACATCACCAACTTGAAGAGACTGGGAGCCCCTGAGAATGGCATGGGAGAGTACTTGTTTGACAAGCACACCCTGGGGGAGAGTGACTGAAGCTTATTGTGTTCAGTACTCGTGTTTATATAATTGTGTGGGAGACCCTGTCCTTCAGGGAATGATGGGTTGTGTGACTTTGTACAAAGAGCTGTGAGACCTGGGCTCTGTAATATCAACTGTCACTAACTGTAAATAAACTGTCCAACATTGGACTGGATTTTGTCTCCTTGTAAATTTGAGTGGTTGCTTATTTTCTGATAACATTTGGTTGTCTTCAGACAAGAGCTACGCTGGGCTGTGTCCTCTGAGATGGTGTGCGTTGGCGACGTATTTCTTCCACCAGCTGCACGGCCTCAATTACGCCACGCAGCTCCTGTTTGTGAAAGTGGGCGGCATGCGTGCCAGCCTGCGGGAGCTGCCTGTCTTCTACCAGGAACTGCTATGGGTTTGGAACTATGTCGCTTCCAGGCGGAACTCTTCCCCCCGTCGGGAGCGGCGGCTCTCCTGCGGGAGCCGTTGCTCAGGAATCCACACCTCCACGACTGTGGGTTCGGGAGGCTGGCGGCGTGCAGGGCTGTGCCTGGCAAGGTGACCAGAGGCGGGTATCTGCTCTATGGCGGAGGAGTGGTCTGCATGGCGCCGGAGGAGCTGGCACGGCGCCTGGCCTGGGCCAACGTCCGGCTCGCAGTCAAAGCCATCGAGTCAGTGAAAGTGGCACTGGGCCCCGGCTCCACTAGGTGTATCGCGGCGGCTTAAGCACGGGGGCGATCCCGTCCGAGCTCACCCCCGTTCAGACGGAGTTCCTAATCGGCGCCCGGCCCCGAAACTCTCCTCGGGAACCGGCTCCTCACAACTTGCGCCGTCTCGAGGAAAGACCCTCCGTGCCTTTTCATTCCGCGCGGAGGAGTTTCCTGTACGGGCTGCTCCTGCACACACACTCCACTTTGCCGTCTGCTGTCTGCACACGCCGTGGCGTCTTGCTGACCGGCGGTGGCGGAGGTCCCCAATGGAGGGCTCTCTACGCGGGAGTCCTCCCTTGTTCCATCGGGGACTTGGCCTGGAGGGTGTTGCACGGAGCGGTCCTGTGCAATATGGTTTTAAATAGGTTCACGGACTCCCAGGCCGCCTGCATTTTTTGCGGCCTGGAGGAGTCCGTGTTTCACGTTTACATAGAATGTGAGAGGTTGCAGCCCCTCTTTCATTACCTGAAGGGGCTGCTCCTTGCTTTTTTTGGTTGCACTTCAGTCCCACGCTCCTGATCTACGGTCACCCTTGTCGGCCTGGGCCTGGCTAAAAAAGCCATCAATTGGTCCGGGGGGTCGTTCAGCCGGATTGCCTGCCTCTCTTCCGCGGCCATGTTCGTGCCCGGGTGTCCTTGGAGATGGAGCACGCGGTGAACCCGGCACGCTCGAGGCCTCCTGCGACCGGTGGGGACTGGAGTGATTCATCACCCAGCAACCAAATTTCAACTTGATTTGTTAAGTTTCACTTAATGTTTTGAGTTTAGTTGGTCTCTTTGTTTATGGGTTGCTCAAAAAGAGTACACACAGTGATTGCCTCTCTCTTCCTGCAATCCCCCCAATCCTGTCAGCTTAACTCCAACATCCTTTCCCCGGCGGATAGACCAGACTTACCCCAGTACATGTCAAAGACATGGAATGTACTCGTGCAAAAGGTAATATTTATAACATTACAAAAACACACATACACAGTTAACCATCATTTAAAGCTGGCATGAATCTAATAATGGGGGTGAGGCGGACCTACAAATACAAAGGGATCGGGATAGCTGGGTGGAAAATGGCATATAATGTGGGAAAATACAAAAGAATGAGACTAGGGAAAAGAAAGACTTGCATTTCTGTAGCGCCTTTTACGACCACCGGAAGTCTCAAAGCACTTTACAGCCAATGAAGTACTTTTTGAAGTGTAGTCACTGTTGTAATGTAGGAAACATAGCAGCCAATTTGCACACAGCAAGCTCCCACAAACAACACTGTGATAATGACTGGATCATCTGTTTTTGTTATGTTGGTTGAGGGATTAATATTAAAAGAAAGCACAATTTACACTTCATCTAGAGCCATCCTTTGTTTCTTAACCTGTCCCATTACCATCTCCCTTTGCCTTGAATATCTCTCAATGTCTCTTAATCTCTCCTGCCTTCCAGCCTATCACAGACCGTCCCTTTTGTTCTTTCCTCCCCTCCCCCCTTTCCCAGCCTCTTCACTTGCTTAAGAATCTGTTCCATTTCCGGCTTTTTTCCAGTTCTGACGAAAGGTCATCGACCTGAAACGTTGACTCTGTTTCTTTCTTCACAGACGCTGCCTGACCTGCCGAGTGTCTCCGGCATTTTCTGTTTTTATTTGAGGGATAAATAGGACAACCCAGCCTATCCAATCTTTCCTCATAGCTAAAATTCTTCAGCCCAGGCAACATCCTCGTAAATCTCCTCTGTACCCTCTCTAGTGCAATCACATCCTTCCTGTAATGTGGTGACCAGAACTGCACGCAGTACTCTAGCTGCGGCCTAACTAGTGTTTTATACATTTCAAGCATAACCTCCCTGCTCTTATATTCTATGCCTCGGCTAATAAAGCAAGTATCCCGTATGCCTTCTTAACCACCTTATCTACCTGTCCAGCTAACTTCAGAGATCTGTGGACATGCACTCCAAGGTCCCTCTGATCTTCTGCACTTCTCAGTGTCCTACCATTTAACCCTTGCCTTGTTAGCCCTCCACAAATGCATGACCTCACACTTCTCCAGATTGAATTCCATTTGCCACTGTTCTGCACACCTGACCAGTCCATTGATATCTTCCTGCAGTCTTCAGCTTTCTTCATTATCAACCACACAGCCAATTTTTGTATCATCTGCAACCTTCTTAATCATACTTCCTACATTCAAGTCTAAATCATTGATATATACCACAAAAAGCAAAGGACCCAGTACTGAGCCCTGCGGAACCCCACTGGAAACAGCCTTCCAGTCACAAAAACACCCTTCGACCATTACCCTTTGTTTCCTGCCTCTGAGCCAATTCTGGATCCAACTTGCCCCTTTGCCTTGGATATCATGGGCTTTTACTATTGTGACCAGTCTGCCTTGCAGGACCTTATCAAAAGCCTTACTAAAATCCATATAGATTACATCAAACGCACTACCCTCATCGACCCTCCTCAAAAAATTCAATCAAGTTAGTCAGACATGACCTTCCCTTAACATGTCCATGCTGACTGTCCCTGATTAATCCGTGTCTTTCTAAATGAAGATTTATCCTGTCGCTCGGAAATGTTTCCAATAATATTCCCAACACTGAGGTTAGGCTGACTGGCCTGTAATTATTCGGTCTATCCCATTCTCCATTTTTAAACTTCTTCTTCTCCTTCGGCAGTCCCTCCGAACCGAGGATGACTTGCTTCCACATTTAAAACGAGTTCTCAGGTGACTGATGAGTCCAATGCAGGACCTGCAGTCTCTGTCACAGGTGAGGCAGACGGTGGTTGAAGGGGGCGGGTGGGTGGGGTGCTTGGGTTGACGTGCGCTCCTTGCGCTGCCTGCGCTTAGCTTCCGCTTGCTCCCGGCGAAGAGACTCGATGTGTTCGGCACCTTCCCGGATTCTTCTACTCCACTTTGTGCGGTCTTAGGCCAGGGATTCCCAGGTGTCGGTGGGGATGTTACACTTTTTCAAGGAGGCTTTGAGGGTGTCCTTGATGCACTTCCTCTGCCCACCTGGGGCTCTCTTGCCGTGCCGGAGCTCCGAGTAGAGCACTTGTTTTGGGAGTCTCGTATCGGGCATGCGGACAATGTGACCCGTCCATCGGAGCTGATCGAGCGTTGTCAAAGCTTCGATGCCGGTGATGTTGGCCTGAGCGCGATCACTGACGTTGGAGTGTCTATCCTGCCAATGGATTTGCAGGATCTTGCGGAGGCAGCGTCGGTGGTACCTCTCCAGTGCTTTGAGGTGCTTGCTGTACATGGTCCCTTTTTAAACAACGGTACCACGTTAGCAGTCCTCCAGTCCTCTGGCACCACACCTGAAGCCAGAGAAGATTGGAAAATGATGGTCAGAGCCTCTGCTATTTCACACGCACTTTCCATTCGCCTGACCCGCTTTGCAGATTCACTGATCTGGTTGGATGTTGCCTCAAACCCACAGATACCTGAAAATGACCAACCCACTGAACCACGCAGAACTATTAAAAAGACACTGACTCGCAAACAACGGAGGATTCAATTAACCTGGGCAAGGTGGCCCTCAACTGGTCCAGGCAGAGCGCGGTCGATGGGGTGGGGGGTGTTCGCTCCGGCTGCCCGCCTCTCTTCCGTGGCTACAACCAATGCCTGGGTGTCCCTGAAGAGGGAGCACGCAGTGTCTGACGGTTCCCTTTGAGGCTTTCCCTAACCGGTGGGCACCAGAGGGACTGGAGTGCAGAGTGGATCCAGGGAACTCAATTATAATTTAAAAGGTTTTTATTTTAGTTTTGTCATAATTTGGAACTTATTGTTTGTGCCCCTTTAAAAAGGGGGTAACTTATGGTTTAAATGTTTCTGATTGATGATTTAATCGTCCCAATGGATTAGCTGAAAGATAAGCCTGTGATTCCAGATATTCAAACTGTGTTTGAGGAAAGTCAGGGCGATTGGGATCCTTCTTTTTTTTCTATAAATTTAAATGCCCCAGCTGCTGTGGATGGATTTCAACTCACGTCCCATTAATCAAAGCCTCTGGATTACTAGTTCAGGCAATTTACCACGAGGCTACTGTTCCCTTCCCTTGGGGTCCTTATTGCCATGTCAGCCAATGACACTCATTTTTCAAAGTTCTGATTGGCTCTGGGAGTCATCTCCCCTCCTCCCTTTACTTGATTGGTGCTCTGAGAGACGCTGCCACTTCTGATTGGGTATTGAGGAATGTCACTCATCATCTAGGCGGCCACGCCCTGGATTATCCAGCAGTATAAATACTAGGAGTTTGGTTAAATCTCAGTTTCTTACTCCAACAAAGCTTAGATTTTTAAAATAAAACTAATAATTAGGATGGCTTCTCAAGTGTGTCAGAACTACCACAAGGACTGTGAGGATGCTGTCAACAAGCAGATCAACATGGAGCTCTATTCCTCCTATGTTTATCTCTCCATGGTGAGTCTTGTATTTCTGACCACTTCACAATGGAGACTATGTAATGTGACTTTACTAAATTCTGTGCTGTATCTAGCCCACCCCTCAATCTATGCACAGTAAATTCATTTTTTAAAGCTATAATAATGCAATTTATCAGCTTGTGTGTTCATCAACAAACTGCCTCTCCTGGTCCTTGCAATAGCTGAACCTTATTCTGAGTATCTTAATGACTCTCTATTGGGCTCTTGTGAGGGTGTTGAAGATTATATTTGGAATACACTCTGCATTCAATGTGTGGCATTCAGAATTCTTATCCTCACTTCTAAATCACCCCATGGCTTTTTCCTACCTTGCTTTTGCAATGAGGGGATGTCATCTTCAAATTAGAAGTAGCCCATTTAGGAGGGAAGTCAGGAAGCACTTTTTCACACGAGGGTGGTGGAAATCCGGAACGCTTTCTTTTCCTGCCCTCCCATCCTGCAAGCTGTGGATGCTGGGACAATTGGAGCTTTGAAGACAGATGTTTTGTTGGGTAAGGGTCTCCAGGGAGATGGAGTAAAGCTACAGGTCAGCTATGACCAAATTGAATGGTGGAGCTGGCTTGGGTGGCTGAATGGCCTACTCCTGTTCCTAATATTCTTAACCTCCTAGTTTTAAGTACTAGTTTGTGCCCTTCTGTCTTTTTCTCTAGCTCCCTTTGCTTTAATGGTGGTAAAGCCTTCAGCCACTTTGACCCTACTCAGTGGAACTCTCCCTTAACTCCTCTGCTTTTCTACTTCTTGACCATGACCAAGCACTTCAAATTCTGAAGGTTTATGAACCTTTATTCCTTGGTATCACATACCTTGATTAGTGTTGAAGGTGCCAAATTAATGCTGCTTGTGGTAATTTTAGTTCATGGGATGAATGTAGCCAGTAAGACTCAGACCAGTTTCTCTTTGATGTACTACATATTGTGCACTGTGACTAGACTCTACTTTAATGGGTTTGTTTAGTGCCCCTTGGCATTAGATCTGGGCCAATATTTGCAAGTTACTATTTAATCTGCTCCCACCACCCTTTCAGGCAGCGCATGCACTTGAGTTTCCTCCTGTAGCCTCTGGTTCTTTTGCCATTTCCATTGGCCAGTTCCCCTATTGCTAGGGGTAAGATTGTCCACTCGCTACCAGGTTAGTGCAGTAAGTAGGCCTGTGCTAGTTTTCATGTACAACGAGTTCAGTGAGACTTGAACCCTTTGAAAGAAAGCATAATCCAGGTTGGCTTTATGTACGATACCCATGATTGATCTGCTTTGGGATACCCAACTACTTTTCTGATCTCTCCATAGTCCTTCTACTTTGACCGGGATGATGTTGCCCTGCGTCACTTTGCCGAGTTCTTCAAGGAGCAGTCACACGAGGAACGGGAGCACGCGGAGAAACTGATGAAATTCCAGAATCGGCGTGGAGGCCGAATCATCTTGGCGGACATCAAGGTTTGGCTCAATAAACGAGTGACCTTCTGTCTGGGTCCCCGTAGACTGATTGTTTCAAATACTTTCTAAAGCAATTTGTTCCAATTTATAACAAACAGGCCATTTGACCAAGTGGGTCCATGATGGAGTGTATCCTGCACGAACCACCTCCCACCGTGCTTCATCTAACCCTATCTGCATATCCTTCTATACACTTCTCCCTAGTACTTATCTAGCTTCCCCTTAAATACATCTGTGATTTGACTCCAGTAGTTGTGTTGGCTTAATGCCGTAGTTCTATTTTCTTCTAACACATTGGTTCATGGTAAAATTAGATATTTGCACCCCTAATTTCCTTCAATACTTTCTTGTTTGTTTATTCCATTATACAGTGAACTGTCTGAATTTCCCTTTCCAGAAACCAGAGCAGGATGAGTGGAGCAATGGTCTGGAGGCGATGCAGAGAGCTCTGCAGCTGGAGAAGAATGTCAACCAGAGTCTGCTGGATCTGCACAAACTCGCCACTGATAGGACCGACCCTCATGTAAGTTCTTGATGCTGTAATGTGGGCATATGTTCAGTTGGAGGTGGTGGAAACTTGAGCCTATTTATAAGATCTTCATGCCCAATAGCTGTGTTGGTGCCTTTTTTAGGTTTGAGTGGTGGGAGGTTGGCCTACTGTGGACAGTGACTAGTAAATGTGTCCCAGTGATTCTAGGATCTATGCCCCTATTGTGCAGGAAGTTTAATCTAATGATGCAGTAATTCCATTAATCTCAATTGCACCACTAGACTATCCTGCAGTCCAAGTGGATTAAACACTCTGGGGGGGGAAGCTAGGATGTTCCTTGAAATCTGCTGCTGGACATAACTAGTTTCCCTCTTTTCCCCAGTTGTGTGACTTCCTGGAGACCCACTATTTGGATGAGCAAGTGAAGATGATCAAGAAGCTTGGAGATCACATCACCAACCTGAAGAGACTGGGAGCCCCTGAGAATGGCATGGGAGAGTACCTGTTTGACAAGCACACCCTGGGGGAAGAGTGACTGCAGGGATGAAGCCTATTGTGTTTAGTACTTGTATTTATAATTGTGTGCGAGACTCCTGTCTTGTAGGGAATGATGGCTTGTGACTTTGTGCAAGAGCTGAGAGACCTGGGCTCTTAATGTGAAATGTCACTAACTGTAAATAAACTGTTCTATATTGGACTGGATTTTGTCTGCTTGTAAATTTTAGTGGTTTTTGTTCCAGTTGGCATAGTGGTTAGCACTGTTGCCTCACAGCGCCAGGGACCCGGTTTCGAATCTGGCCTCGGGTGACTCTCTGTGTGGAGTTTGCACATTCTCCCCGTGTTTGCGTGCGTTTCCACCGGGTGCTCTGGTTTCCTCCCACAGTCCAAAGATGTGCGGGTTAGGTTGATTGGCTATGATAAATTGAACCTTAGCGTTAGGGGGGATTAAATACGTGGGGTTACTGGGATAGGGTGGGATATGTGTTGGTGTAGGGGTTATGGGGATCGAGTGGGATGTGTGTCGGTGCAAGCTCGATGGGCCGAAATGGCCTCTATCTGCACTGTGGGGTTTCTGTGATGTTCTGTGAACTTGCTTACATTTCCAGTATTACACTGGGCTGTGCAGCAGTGTTGTCATGGGATTTGGTCATAGAATGGTTACAGCACAGGAGGCCATTCGGCCTGTCGAGCCCATGCCGGCTCTCTGCAGGAGCACTTCGGCTAGTACCACACCCTGCCCTTTGTGTGGACCCCTGCCATTTTTTCCTTCAGGTGCTTGTCTAGTTCCCTTTTTGGAAACCGAGATTGAGTCTACCTCTATCAACCTCAGGCAGTGCATTCCAGATGCTGACCACTCGCTCTGTTCAGTTTTTCCTCATGTCGTCTGTGGGCCCCCTGCCAATCACCTTAAATCTGTGTTCTCTGGTTCTCGACCCTTCCACCAATGGGAACAGTTTTTTTTTGCCGCGGTAATTTTAATTTATTTAACTTGGATATTCTATGTATTTCTTGGAAATTTGTCAATCTTGAGTTGCAAGCAAACTGCAATGTTGTAATACAACAACTTAATGTACAAAGGTGTGTTCAGCCAAATGAGCTAATGGGACCAGGGCCCCTTGAAGTTTGGTCAGAATTCGGTTTTAGAGTCTTAAAGGAGGCAGAGGTTTAGGGAGGGAATTCCACAGCTTGGGGTCTAGGCAGTTAAATAGAAGTACTTGTTGCCATGGTGATGAATATTCCCCCTGCCCTTGAGAGCTTGGAGAGTTATAATTTAGCCACTACAATGAAATACAAGTTATAATAAACACAAGGATGATTTCCTGTGACTGTGTTCTGTCATTTCAGTCCAATGAAGAGAAAGCTCTGGTTTAGCATTCTCTAAGAATTATATTTTCCCTGGGCAAGAGCAGTTTGTATTCAGCAAACTGCTACAGATCCCCATCAGTCATTAGTGGGGGTAACTCTGTTAACAAACTCACCAGTGCCGCTATAGCCTTTCTGGGCAGCGAAACAAATAACTGCTGCACAGACCAGCAATGTTGGAGCTCACTGAACTCATGATAAGGGGATTACAATTGATGTGGTGGTGGAGGAGAATCAACAATTGCCATATCAGCTTGCTATCCACATAACATAATTAGAAGCAGGAGTAGGCCATGCGGCCCTTGAGCCTGCTCCACCATTCAATAAAATCATGGCTGATCTTCAATCTCACCTCTACTTTCCAGCCCGATCTCCATATCCCTTGATCACACTACAATCTAAAAATCTATCTCAGCCTTGAATATAGTTAATGATTCAGCATCCACAGCCCTTTGGGGTAGAGAATTCAAAGGTTTCTTACTGGGAAAGTGTGAATACCCTATTGGGCTTTGTTCTGGGACCCCTCTCCTTCCCCCTCTCCCACCATGGTTGACTATCCTGCCAACACTCATGGTCTTGGGTAAGGTATTGAAGGATGAGGAATCCGTGTGGAACTGTATTCCCACAAAATATAATCCTTCTGGAAGCAGTAAATGTATTTCATTAAATGCACAAAGTAAAACCCCCAAGTTAAATAGATACTTCTCCTGAAACTCTTTCCCCCTCCCTGCCTGTTCCATCAATGTATAAACCCAATACCGGCAGCTGCTCCTTAAATGTATTGATTGGTATTCAGGCCCATTGTGCAGTTCATACCAAATAGCAATCATCCTTTCCAAATCCGACTGCATCTCCATTTGTGTCCTTCACCCCCAGGAATGGATTCATCCGTTGATGATGCTGCAGCTGCAACACGCCAGTGTTTACACGCTAATTTAGGAACTTCGCTGAGAACTGCAGCGGCTGCAATGAAATTGCCGTCTTCAGCAATTCCACGTTGATGTCTTTGCATCTCTCAGAGGCATTTCTGGGGTATCTGAGTCCCCACATTTCACACGACGATGAGCCGCAATTCTACGAGTCGGGATGGGTTTGCGTGCTGACGGGTTGGATGGCTTCATGTTTCAGACAAAACAAAGTCTTCAGCCCACTCGATGTGAAAAACATTACAGGAGCCCGTGTTTTAAGAATTACATCGAATTTACAGCACAGAAACAGGCCACTTGGCCCGACTGCTCCGTGCCAGTGTTTATGCTCCACACGAGCCTCCTCCCGCCCTCCTTCATCTAATCCGATCAGCATATCCTTCTTTTCCCTTCTTACCAAACTTCCCCTTAAATGCATCTCTGCTCTTCGTCTCAACTACTCCATGTGGTAGTGAGTTCCACATTCTCACCACTGAAGAAGTTGCTCCTGAATCCCCTCTTAGATTTATTAGTGACTATCTTATATTTATGGCCCTGAGTTCTGGACTCCCCCACAAGTGAAAGCATTTTCTTTCCATCTGCCTTATCAAAACACCTTCATAATTTTAAAGACCTCTGTTAGGTCACCCTTCAGCCGCCTTATTTCTAGAGAAGAGAGCCCCAGCCTGTTCAGTCATTCCTGATCGATATAACCTCTCAGTTCTGCTGTCATCCTTGTAAATCAAATTTCCACCTCCTCCAGTGCCTCTATATCCTTTTTGTAATATTCTCCTTAGAGCAGAAAAGGCTAAGAGGAGATTTGATAGAGGCGTTTAAAATCATGAAGGGTTTCGATAGAGTAAATAAAGTGAAACTGTTTCCAATGGCTGAAGGGTCGATAACCAGAGGACACAGATTTAAGATGATTAGCAAAAGAACCAGAGGCGACAGGAGGAAAAACGTTGTTACACAAGGAGTGGTTAGGATTGGGAATGCGCTGCCTGATGGGGCGGTGGATACAGATTCAATAGTGGCCTTCAAAAGGGAATTGGATAAATACTTGAAGTAGAAAAAATTCCAGGTACCTGGGGAAAGAGCGGGGGAGTGGGACTAACTGGATTGCTCTTTGAACGAGCCGGGACAGACTCGATGGGCCGAATAGCCTCCTTCTGTGCTGCACTATTCTGTGATTTTATGGAGACCAGAACCGTGCACTGTACTCCAAGTGCAGTCTAACCGAGGTTCTATACCAATTTAACACGTTGAACTCGGGTGCGGTTCGGCTGCAAGCACTCCCCGCACTGAGGTCAGAACGGCACTAATGGTAACTGTTTGCATCTCACAAAATCTATGAGGTCGACGTTCACCCCGCTCCGTGCCGATACATTTCCTACAGTCTGACTACAAAGAAGCACAGCCCTGGTAGCAGCTCCCCGAGTGACGGGCAAGATAATACACCCCTGTTTTTTCTGGAAGAGAAATTTCTGTCTTTACATCTGAAGGGATTGTGTGGTGGGGAGAAATATTTAATGGAAAGTCAAGCCTCATGGGTCCCGGTTCTACAGAATCTGAAAATGGGAATGAATAATACTCTGGTGTAGGTTCCATGACACACAAAGATGTTTCCAATCAATTTATTCCATTTTTTCGAACATTAATTCATGGGATGTGCGCGTCGCTGTCAACGGCCAGAATTTATTGCCCATCCCGAGTCACCCTGGAGAAGGTGGTGGTGAGCCGCCTTCTTGAACCGCTGCAGTCCATGTGGTGAAGGTACTCCCACAATGCGGTTAGGGAGGGAGTTCCAGGATTTTGACCCAGCGACGATGAAGGAACAATTGTAGGAAAATTCATCGATAGCGAAGGATGATTCTCAGCACTTTGAGCTTTTCGAAAGCAGCAAATTGTCATTTAATTCAAATGAGAGCATCAAACAACGAGAGACTTTCAGATTTGAAGAAGGCCAAGGAACCCAAAAGCAGTGACATCACCGAGACTGATCTCCCAAACCTGCTGGTTTTCCATAGCTCTGATTGGCTCTGGGTCTCCCCCCCTCCTCCCCCACACCCCCTCTCCTTTGTTAATTGGTGCCTGGATTCAGGAAAGATTCCTGATTGGCTCTCAGGGATTGTCAATCATCGTTGGTCATGTCATTCCTTGTTTGAATGCAGGCTGTCCCAGTAGTATAAATACAAGAGCTTGGGGGGTAGAAAGGATTAGTTTTTGAACTTTCTAGGTGATAGTGAGCAGTAATAGTAGAACAGAAAATAGTGAAGATGGCCTCCCAAGTGCGTCAGAACTACCACAAGGACTGTGAGGATGCTGTCAACAAGCAGATCAACATGGAGCTCTATTCCTCCTATGTTTATCTCTCCATGGTGAGTCTTGTATTCCTTGTTGCTGTATTCTGAAAAGTTGGAAATTCTGCAGTTCCATGAACTGGTTTTAAACTATATTTCTCTTGACTTCCTTACCTGGGGAAGCAATCTTTGGGCAGTGAGTACTTCAGGGTGATCTTGTTGAGTTAATGGCCTGCTCCTTGTAGCAGCTGCACTCTGTTGACCAGGTTTAATATATGGAACTTGCTCAGCTGCTGCCTGAGTTTGTAACAGAAGAGCACAAACCTGGTCCAGTGACTGTTGGTGCTTGTTGACATGAGACAAAGTTCAGTTTCAGTGGGGTGACTGTAGTGAGTGAAATGATGGCAGGTCCTCACTAGCTTTCTCTATAACTGGAAGTGAAGTCCTGGGAATCCTGGTGTTGAAGCCTTGTTCACTGAGCCTAGATCTCTTGCACTACATTGTGGTGTAAAACTACTGGAATTGAGGAATTTTCTCATTCTATGCCCAACTTCATTTTAGAATGGACAGAATAAGCATTTATATAGTTCCTTTTGACTACCTCCCCAAAGTACTTTGTAGCCAATGAATTCACCTGTTATGTGGGAAATGCAGCAGCCAATTTGTGCACAGTAAGCTCTCACAAACCATGGGAATGATCAGATCATCTGTTTTAGTGGTGTTGGTTGAGGGATAAATATTGTCCTGGGAAACTGGAGAGAACTCCCCTGTTCTCTGAAGTAGTGCCTTGAGATCTTTCACATCCACCTGAGGACAGACAGGGCCTCTGTTTAACATCTCATCTGAATGACGGGAGGTAGAGGAGGTGCTACTTACCCAGCAGTAGAGTTTAGTTTGACTGGACATGAAATATAATCCTTAACATTAGTGTTTTTTTGCTGGTTGAGTCTTTCATCCTGGTTTTTTTTCTTGGGAGGAGAAGCTGGTCAACATGTTGATTAGTGAAGTGAATTATATTTTGCTTGTTTAACCAAAGGTATCTATTTTTGCAAAAATAAATAACTCACTCTGAAGCTGTTTAAAATTCTCTCCACAGTCCTATTACTTTGACCGGGACGATGTTGCCCTGCGTCACTTTGCCGAGTCCCTCAAGGAGCAGTCACATGAGAAACACGAGGATGCGGAGAAACTGATGAAATTCCAGAATCGGCGTGGAGGCCGGATCATCTTGGAGGACATCAAGGTTGGATTCAATAAATGAGTGGCTCTCTGTTGGGATCCCATTGTTTCCAATACTTTCTAAAGCAATTAGTTCCAATTTGATTCCATGGTTCTGGTGGCTTAATGCAGTAATTCTATATTCCTGTGACACATTGGTTCATGGTAACATGGACTTCTGGCTGCCTTTCACCCCTGTTTTCCTTATCCTGTCTCGTGTATTTTTTTGTTTAATTCATTGTAAGTGAACTGTGACTTTCCCCTTCAGAAACCAGAGCAGGATGAGTGGAGCAATGGTCTGGAGGCGATGCAGAGAGCTCTGCAGCTGGAGAAGAATGTCAACCAGAGTCTGCTGGATCTGCACAAACTCTCCACTGGCAGCACCGACCCTCATGTAGGTTCCTAATGTGGGCTTTTTGGGTATGTTGGAGGTGGTGGACCCTTGCTGTCCTTGAGCCTATCAAATATCTCCAAGCCCAATTGCTTTGTGTTGGGGTGTCTCTCCTGGGTCCTTCAGGGGGTTGGGGAGAACATGGGGGGTTGGCCAAATGTAGACATTGAGAATAAATGTCAGGTGTATCCAAGATCTAAGCATCTATTATACATGAATTACTGGATCATTTGAGCAAATTTACATCATCTCGATTGCACCACTTGACTATCCTCCAGTCCAAGAGGATTTAAAATCCCAACTCTAGATGGAGGTGAGGGGGAGCTCCAGATGTTCCTTGATATCTGCTACTAGCCATAACTAGTTTTGCTTTTTGGTTTCAGTTATGTGACTTCCTGGAGACCCACTACTTGGATGAGCAAGTGAAGATGATCAAGAAGCTTGGAGATCACATCACCAACTTGAAGAGACTGGGAGCCCCTGAGAATGGCATGGGAGAGTACCTGTTTGACAAGCACACCCTGGGGGAGAGTGACTGAAGCTTAGTGTTCAGTACTCGTGTTTATATAATTGTGTGGGAGACCCTGTCCTTCAGGGAATGATCGGTTGTGTGACTTTGTACAAAGAGCTGTGAGACCTGGGCTCTATGTAATATCAACTGTTGCTAACTGTCAATAAACTGTTCAACATTGGACTGGATTTTGTCTCCTTGTAAATTTGAGTGGTTGATTATTTTCTGATTAACATTTGGTTGTCTTCAGACAAGAGCTATGCTGGGCTGTGTTTACACAGACTGAGCGGTTGCAGCCCCTCTTTCATTATTGGAAGGAGCTGCTCTCAATTTTTGGCTGCACTTCAGTCCCCCGCTCCTGATCTTTGGTCACCTGGTGTGGAGGGGAGCAGGCAGCTCGGAGGACCTCCTCGTGGGACTGCTCCTGGGCCTGGCCAAAAAAATCTATCAATTGGTGTGGGCGGTGGAGGGGGTCATTTGCCCCGATTGCCTGCCTTCTCTTCTGCGGCCACGTTCACACCCTGGAGATGGAGCATAAGGTGGCCAGCGGCGCGCTCGAGACCTTCCACGACCGGAAGGTACCGTAGGGACTGGAGTGCATCATCACCCCCGGCAACCAAATTTTAATTTAAGTTTCATTTAATGTTTTAAGTTTAGTCAGTCTGCTTGTTTAAGGGTTGCTTAGAAAGAGTACACGTGGTTATTGCCTCTTCCCGCACTCCCGTCAGCTTAACTCAAACATCCTTTCTCCTGACGGATAGACCAGACTTACCACAGTACATGTCAAATACATGGAATGTACTCGTGCAGAAGGTAATATTTAAAACTTTACTAAAACACACATACACAGTTAACCATCATTTAACCATCAAGCAGCACGGTGGCATAGTGGTTAGCACTTTTGCCTCACAGCGCCAGGGACCCGGGTTTGAATCCGGCCTCGGGCGACTGTCTGTGTGGAGTTTGCACATTCTCCCCGTGTTTGTGTGGGTTTACTCCAGGTGCTCCGGTTTCCTCCCACAGTCCAAAGATGTGCAGATTAGGTTGATTGGCTATGATAAATTGACCCTTCGTGTTAGGGGGATTAAATACGTGGGGATAGGGTGGGATATGTGTCGGTGCAGGCTTGATGGGCCGAGATGGCCTCTATCTGCACTGTGGGGTTTCTGTGATAAAGCTGGCATGAATCTAATAATGGGGGTGAGGCAGACCGATAGAAAGAGATTGGGATAGGTGGGTGGACAATGGCATTAATTTGGGGAAAATACAAAAGAATGAGACTAGGAAAAAGAAAGACTTGCATTTCTATAGTGCCTTTTACAACCACCGGACATCTCAAAGCGCTTTACAGCCAATGAAGTACTTTTGAAGTGTAGCCAATTTGCGCACAGCAAGCTCCCACAAGCAACAATGTGAAAATGACCAGATAATCTGTGTTTGTGTTGGTTGAGGGAGAAATATTGGCCCCAAGACCCCAGGCACAACTCCCCTGTTTTTCTGTGAAATCGGGCCGCGGGATCTTTTACACCCACTTGAGAGCGCAGACAGGGCCTCGGTTTAACATCTCGTCAGAAAGACGGCGCCTCCGATAGTGCAGCACTCTCTCAGCATTGCACTGGACTGGTGTGTCAGCCTGACGTTATGTGCTTAGGTCCCTGGAGTGAGACTTGAACCCACAACATTTTGACAGAGGCAAGTGTGCTACCCACTGAGCCACAGCTAACAGTAGGGAAGGGAAATCAACAGGGGAATATAAATTAAATGGCTTTAGGCCACAAGCCACCAACGCGGGAGATGAGTCGGGATAAAGAGGCAGATAACATGGAGAATTTACAGATGATTGAGATAGATATTGGTGGAGTGGGTGACTGAGAGCTTTTAGTTTCAGGGATCAGTCAGATGGACTCAGTGGGTTGCACTCTTGTCTCTGAGTCAGAATGTTACAGGTTCAATCCCACTCCAAAGACTTGAGCACAGAAATCTAGGCTGACACTGCAGTGCAATAATGCGGGAGTGCTGCACTGTCGGAGGTGCCGTTTTCTTGATGAGATACTAAACTGCGGCCCCATAGATGCTAAACAGGCCATTCGGCCCGACTGCTCCGTGCCAGTGTTTATGCTCCACACGAGCCTCCTCCCGCCCCCCTTCATCTAATCCGATCAGCATATCCTTCTATTCCTTTTGTTGTGTATGTACCTTTAAGAGAGAACTGACTTTACACTGTAGTACCGGCAGTGACCACACCTGTATATAAAGCCATAGCAGGCTTCTGTACTTCAGTTTAAGCTTAACCTCTGTTCAGTAAATACCTGTTATTATTGTTCTCCTGCAGTCCGTGTATTATTGATACGCGGACACTACACCTTTCTTACCAAACTTCCCCTTAAATGCATCTCTGCTCTTCGTCTCAACTACTCCATGTGGTAGTGAGTTCCACATTCTAACCACTGAAGAAGTTGCTCCTGAATCCCCTGTTAGATTTATTAATGACTATCTTATATTTATGGCCCTGAGTTTTGGACTCCCCCACAAGCGAAAGCATTGCCTGCCTCTCTTCCGCGGCTATGTTCGCGCCCGGGTGGCCCTGGAGATGGAGCACGCGGTGTCCGCCGGCACGCTCGAGGCCTTCCGAGACCGGTGAGTGCCGCGGGGACTGGGGTGCATTATCGCCCCGGCCGATGTCATTCTAATCTAAGTTGATAAGCCTTATTTGACGTTTTCCTTAAATTTGGAGATAAATTGTACAACCAAAAGGAGGGACAACTGATCCCTGGCCGATGTTACTTTAATTTAAGTTGATAAACTTTATTTGACATTTTCTTAAGTTGCAGATAAATTGTGCAACCACAAAAGACCACAAGTGAAAGCATTTTCTCTCCATCTACCTTATCAAAACACCTTCATCATTTTAAAGACCTCTATTAGTTCACCCTTCAGCCTTCTTATTTCTAGAGAAAAGAGCCCCAGCCTGTTCAGTCATTCCTGATCGATATAACCTCTCAGTTCTGCTGTCATTCTTGTAAATCAAATGTGCACCTTCTCCAGTGCCTCTATATCCTTATTGTAATATTCTCCTTCGAGCAGAGAAGGCTAAGGGGAGATTTGACAGAGGTGTTTAAAATCATGAAGGGTTTCGATAAAGTAAATAAAGAGAAACTGTTTCCAATGGCTGAAGGGTCGATAACCAGAGGACACAGATTTAAGATGATTCGCAAAAGAACCAGAGGCGACAGGAGGAAAAACGTTGTTACACAAGGAGTGGTTAGGATTGGGAATGCGCTGCCTGATGGGGCGGTGGATACAGATTCAATAGTGGCCTTCAAAAGGGAATTGGATAAATACTTGAAGTAGAAAAAATTCCAGGTTCCTGGGGAAAGAACGGGGGAGTGGGACTAACTGGATTGCTCTTTGAACGAGCCGGGACAGACTCGATGGGCCGAATGGCCTCCTTCTGTGCTGCACTATTCTATGATTCTATGGAGACCAGAACTGTGCACCGTACTCCAAGTGTAGTCTAACCGAGGTTCTATACCAATTTAACACGTTGAACTCGGGTGCGGTTCGGCTGCAAGCACTCCCCGCACTGAGGTCAGAACGGCACTAATGGTAACTGTTTGCATCTCACAAAATCTATGAGGTCGACGTTCACCCCGCTCCGTGCCGATACATTTCCTACAGTCTGACTACAAAGAAGCACAGCCCCGGTAGCAGCTCCCCGAGTGACGGGCTAGAAAATACACCCCTGTTTTTCTGGAAGAGAAATTCCTGTCTTTACATCCGAAGGGCTTGTGTGATGGGGAGAAATATTTAATGGAAAGTCAAGCCTCATGGGTCCCGGTTCTACAGAATCTGAAAATGGGAATGAATAATACTCTGGTGTAGGTTTCATAACACACAAAGATGTTTCCAATCAATTTATTCCATTTTTTTGAATATTAATTCATGGGATGTGGGCGTCGCTGTCAACGGCCAGAATTTATTGCCCGTCCCGAGTCGCCCTGGAGAAGGTGGTGGTGAGCCGCCTTCTTGAACCGCTGCAGTCCGTGCGGTGAAGGTACTCCCACAATGCTGTTAGGGAGGGAGTTCCAGGATTTTGACCCAGCGACGATGAAGGAACGATTGTAGGAAAATTCATCGATAGCGAAGGATGATTCTCAGCACCTTGAGCTTTTGGAAAGCAGCAAATTGTCATTTAATTCAAATGAGAGCATCAAACAACGAGAGACTTTCCGATTTGAAGATGGTCAAGGAACCCAAAAGCAGTGACATCACCGAGACACACTTCCATGACCGGTGGGCGCCGCGGGGACTGGAGTGCATAATTGGATTGGACAACCAAATTTTAATTTGATTTGCTAAGGATTATTTAAAGTTTTAGAGGTTTATTTACAGTTTATTTGGTTAATTTACTTGGTCCATTAAAAGAGGGACATCACCGAGACTGATCTCCCAAACCTGCCGGTTTTCCATAGCTCTGATTGGCTATGGGTCTCACCCCCTCCTCCCCCACACCCCCTCTCCTTTGTTAATTGGTGCCTGAATTCAGGAAAGATTCCTGATTGGCTCTCAGGGATTGTCATCATCATTGGTGATGTCATTCCTTGTTTGAATGCAGGCTGTCCCAGTAGTATAAATACAAGAGCTTGGGTTAGAAAGGGTCAGTTTTTGAACTTTCTAGGTGATAGTGAGCAGTAATAGTATAACAGATAATAGTGAAGATGGCCTCCCAAGTACGTCAGAACTACCACAAGGACTGTGAGGATGCTGTTAACAAGCAGATCAACATGGAGCTCTATTCCTCCTATGTTTATCTCTCCATGGTGAGTCTTGTATTCTGAAAAGTTGGAAATTCTGCAGTTCCATGAACTGGCTTTAAACTATATTTCTCTGGACTTCTTACTTGGGGAAGAAATCTTTGGGCAGTGAGTACTTCAGGGTGATCTTGTTGAGTTAATGGCTTGCTCCTTGTAGCAGCTGCACTCTGTTGAGCAGATTTAATATATGGAACGAGCTCAGCTGCTGCCTGAGTTTGTAACAGAAGAGCACAAACCTGGTCCAGTGACTGTTGGTGCTTGTTGACATGAGACAAAGTTCAGTTTCAGTGGGGTGACTGTAGTGAGTGACATGTTGGCAGGTCCTCACTGGCTTTCTCTATAACTGGAAGTGAAGACCTGGGAATCCTGGTGTTGAAGCCTTGTTCACTGAGCCTAGATCTCTTGCACTACATCGTGGTGTAAAACTACTGGAATTGAGGAATTTTCTCATTCCATGCCCAATGTTAGTTTAGAATGGAAAGAAGAAGCATTTATATAGTTCCTTTTGACTACCTCCCAAAATGCTTTGTAGCCAATCAAGTCACCTGTTATGTGGGAAATGCAGCAGCCAATTTGTGCACAGTAAGCTCCCACGAACAATGAGAAAATGATCAGATCATCTGTTTTAGTGGTGTTGGTTGAGGGATAAATATTGTCCTGGGAAACCGGAGAGAACTCCCCTGTTCTCTGAAGTAGCGCCTTGAGATCTTTCACATCCACCTGAGGACAGACAGGACCTCTGTTTAACATCTCATCTGAATGATGGGAAGTAGAGGAGGTGCTATTTATCCAGCAGTAGAGTTTAGTTTGACTGGACATGAAATCTAATCCTGAACATTAGTTTATACTTTTTGTTTTTTGCTGGTTGAATCTTTCATCCTGGTTTTTGTTTATTGGGAGGAGAAGCTGGCCAACATGTTCAGATTAGTGAAGTGAATTATATTTTGCTAGTTAACCAATGGCATCTTGAGGCGAAAGGGATATGGGGAGAAAGCAGGGACAAGGTACTGAATTTGAATGATCAGCCATGATCTCATTAAATGGAAGAGCAGGCTCGAGGGGCTGAATGGCCTGCTCCTGCTCCTATCTTCTATTTTTCGATCTATTTTTGCAATATTAAGAACTCCCTAACTAACTAGGGGTACATATAATAATCTTGCATTGTATATGAAGATCTAGGTCTGCTGAAGCTGTTTAAAATTCTCTCCACAGTCCTATTACTTTGACCGGGATGATGTTGCCCTGCGTCACTTTGCCGAGTTCCTCAAGGAGCAGTCACATGAGAAACACGAGGATGCGGAGAAACTGATGAAATTCCAGAATCGGCGTGGAGGCCGAATCATCTTGGAGGACATCAAGGTTGGATTCAATAAATGAGTGGCCCTCTGTCGGGATCCCATTGTTTCCAATACTTTCTAAAGCAATTGGTTCCAATTTGATTCCATGGTTCTGGTGGCTTAATGCAGTCATTCTATATTCCTGTGACACATTGGTTCATGGTAACATGGACTTTTGGCTGCCTTTCACCCTTGTTTGCCTTGTACTGTCACGTCTTTTTTGTTTAATTCATTGTAAGTGAACTGTGACTTTCCCCTTCAGAAACCAGAGCAGGATGAGTGGAGCAATGGTCTAGAGGTGATGCAGAGAGCTCTGCAGCTGGAGAAGAATGTCAACCAGAGTCTGCTGGATCTGCACAAACTCTCCACTGTGAGCACTGACCCTCATGTAAGTTCTTAATGTGGGTTTTTGGGTATGTTGGAGGTGGTGGAACCTTGCTGTCCTTATGCCTATTCAATATTCTCCATGCCCAATTGCTTTGTGTTGGGGTGTCTCTCTTGGGTCCTTAATGGGGTTGGGGAGAGGATGGGACAGTGCCTAATGTGGACCTTGAGAATAAATGTGTCGGTGTTTCTAGCATCTATTGTAGAGGAATTACTGGATCATTGGAGCAAATTTGCATCATCTCAATTGCACCACTTGACTATCCTCCAGTCCGAGGATTAAAATCCCAACTCGCGAGGCGGGGGAGAAGCTCGGATGTTCCTTTATCTGCTACTGGCCATAACTAGTGTCACTTTTTGTTTCTTTCAGTTGTGTGACTTCCTGGAGACCCACTACTTGGATGAGCAAGTGAAGATGATCAAGAAGCTTGGAGATCATATCACCAACTTGAAGAGACTGGGAGCCCCTGAGAATGGCATGGGAGAGTACCTGTTTGATAAACACACCCTGGGGGAGAGTGACTGAAGCTTTTTTGTTCAGTATTGGTGTTTTATATAATTGTGTGGGAGACCCTGTCCTTCAGGGACTGATGGGTTGTGTGACTTTGTACAAAGAGCTGTGAGACCTGGGCTCTTAATGTAATATCAACTGTCACTAACTATAAATAAACTGTTCAACATTGGACTGGATTTTGTGTCCTTGTAAATTTGAGTGTTTGTTTGTTTTCTGATTAACATTTGGTTGTCTTCAGGCAAGAGCTACACTACGCTGTGTTTACATCGAATGGGAGGTTGCAGTCCCTCTTTCATTACTTAAAGGGGCTGCTCCTTGATTTTTGGTTGCACTTCAGTCCCACGCTCTTGATCTACGGTCACCTGGTGCAGAGGGGAGCGGGCACCTTGGAGGACCTCCTCGTGGGACTGCTCCTGGCCCTGGCTTTATATATATAAAAAAAAAAAAAAAAAAAAACACCATCAATTGGTTCAGGCAGCAGGGGGTCGTTCAGCCAGATTGCCTGCCTCTCTCTTCCACGGCCATGTTCGCACCCGGCTGGCCCTGGAGATGGAGCACGCGGTGTCCGCTGGCACGCTTGAGTATATCCGTGACTGGTGGGTGCCGCGGGGACTGGAGTGCATCATCACCCCGACCAACACAATTTTAATTTAAGTTAAGGTTCACTGAATGTTTCAAGTTTCGTTATAGTCTGTTTATTTACGGGTTGCTCAAAAAGAGTACACAGGATTGCAGGAAGAGAGGCGCAATCACTATCAGCTTAACTCAAACATCCTTTGAGGGGGGATAGACCAGACTGTACATGGAATGTACTTATGCAAAAGGTAATATTTAAAACATTACAAAAACACACACAGTTAACCATCATTTAAAGCTGGCATTAATCTAATAATGGGGTAAGGTGGACCTCCAAATACAAAGGGAGTGGGATAGGTGAGTGGAAAATGGCATTTAATGTGGGGAAAAGACAGAAGAATGAGACTAGGAGAAAGGCTTGCATTTCTATAGCGCCTTTCCTGACCACCGGACATCTTAAAGCGCTTTACAGCCAATTAAGTACCTTTTGAAGTGTAGTCACTTTTGTACTGTGGGAGCCAATTTACGCACAGCAAGCTTCCCACAAACGACATGAACATAACCAGCTCATCTGTTTATGTTGGTTGAGGGAGCGATATTGGCCCCAGGACACCAGGGATAACTCCCCTGCTCTTCTTTGAAATAGTGCCATAGGATCTTTTACATCCACCTGAGAGCAGACGGGGCCTCGGTTTAACATCTCATCAGGGAAAAACGGCTCCTCTGACAGTGCAGCACTCCCTCAGCACTGGACTGGTGTCTCAGCCTAACTTTATGTACTTAGGTCCCTGCAGTGAGACTTAAACCCACAACCTTTTGCCTCAGAGGTGAGTGTGCTACCCACTGAGCCACAGCTGACACTAGGGAAGGGAAATCGACAGTGGGAATATAAATTAAATGGCTAGGCCACAAGCCACCAACACGGGAGATGAGTCGGGATTGTGGAGGCAGATAACGTGGAGAATTTACAGATAATTGAGACAGATATTGGTGGAGTGAGTGACTGAGAGCTTTTAGTTTCAGGGATCAGTCAGATGGACTCAGTGGGTTGCACTCTCGTCTCTGAGTCAGAAGGTTATGGGTTCAAGTCCCACTCCAGGGACTCGAGCACAAAAATCTAGGCTGACACTCCAGTGTAATAATGCAGGAGTGCTGCAATGTCGGAGGTGCCGTTTTTCAGATGAGATGCTAAACTGCGGCCCCCTCAGGTGGACGTAAAAGATCTCTGGACGCTATTTCGAAGAAGATCATGGGAGTTCTCCCCGGTGTCCGGGACAACATTTATTTCTCGACCAACATCACTAAAACAGATGATCCGGTCACTAACACATTGCTGTTTGTGGGAGCTTGCTGTGCGCAAATTTGCTGTGACGTTTCCACATTACAACAGTGACCGCACTTCAAAAAGTACTTCATCATTGGATATAAAGCGCTTTGGGACGTCCTGAGGTGGTGAAAGGCGCTATAGAAATGCAAGTCTTCCTTCTTTCTGAGTGCATAAACATTCCCAAGGCTTCCACAATGAGGTCCAGGTGCGAGGAGATATTCGGGTGCAAGTCTTTCTTTCTTTTTGGACTGCAGTCCATTTCATTGCTTGTAAAATTTCATGGTAACATAACAAGAACTGAATATATTGAAGAAGGAGATAGATAGATTTCTAGACACAAAAAGCATCAAGGGGTATGGGGAGAGAGCGGGAATATGGTATTGAGATAGAGGATCAGCCATGATCATATTGAATGGCGGAGCAGGCTCGAAGGGCCGAATGGCCGACTCCTGCTCCTATTTTTCGATGTTTCGATGTCCCCTCCACATTCTGGCTGATGTGCGTACAGGTGCTCACTAAACTTGGAAGAGAACGAGTATCATAGAATCATCGAAATTTACAGCACAGAAGGAGGCCATTCGGCCCATCTTGTTCGTGCCGGCCGACAAAGAGCTATCCACCCTAATCCCACTTTCCAGCTCTTGGTCTGTAGCCCTGTAGGTTATGGCACTACAAGTGCACATCCAAGTACTTTTTAAATGTGATGAGGGTCTCTGCCTCTACCACCCTTTCAGGCAGTGAGTTCCAGACCCCCACCACCCTCTGGGTGAAAAATGTTCTCCTCAAATCCCCTCTAAACCTCCGACCAATTACTTTAACTCTATGCCCCCTGGTTAGCAACCATTCTGCTAAGGGAAACAGGTCCTTCCTATCCACTATATCTAGGCACCTCTTAATTTTATACACCTCAATTTGGTCTCCCTTCAGCCTCCTCTGTTCCAAAGAAAACAACCCCAGCCTATCCAAACATTCCTCATACCTAAAATTCCCCAGCCCAGGCAACATCCTCGTAAATCTCCTCTGCACCCTCTCTAGTGCAATCACATCCTTCCTGTAATGTGGTGACCAGAACTGCACGCAGTATTCTAGCTGCGGCCTAACTAGTGTTTTATACATTTCAAGCATAACCTCCCTGCTCTTATATTCTATGCCTCGGCTAATAAAGCAAGTATCCCGTTCTGCCTTCTTAACCACCTTATCTACCTGTCCTGCTACCTTCAGGGATCTGTGGACATGCACTCCAAGGTCCCTCTGATCTTCTGCACTTCTCAGTGTCCTACCATTTTGTAGTGTATGTGCTTTAAGTCAGAACTACTTTTTACAGCTCCTGTATACTGTAGTACCGGCAGTAACCACACCGGTATATAAGCTGTGCGCATGCCTCTGTACCCCAGTCTAGAGATTACCCTCCTCCAGTAAAGACCTGTTATTTGTTTATGTACAGCATCCGTGTAATTATTTATCTACTGAACCACGGATCTAACAGTGGCGACGCGTGTTGATGCGAATCTACCTGCAACATAAAAAAAATAAAAAATAGTCGAGTCTGGGAACACGGGCGTCGACAGCGAGCAACCGCCCAGCAGTCAGGCAGAGATCCAACTTCACTGGGGAGGCTGTGGAGGGCCGGGCTTGGTTCCCCAGCCACAACGAGCAGTAAGAGACCGACGACAGGTCGAGAGCAGACCCTTCCCGAGCAGCGGCGGCTGGAGCCGACCGACGGCAGAGAGAGAGAGCCGAGCAGCGTCGACGGGGTAAGAAAGAGGGTGAAGAGAGCAGGGCGCAGCCGGGGGTTGATCACCGAGCGGCGTCGAGGAAAAATACTGCAAACCGGAGAGAGAGAGGGTAAGAAACAGCCGGTTTCTAGACTGAGCGGCGTCGACAAATATCAAGAGAAGAACGCGCAGAGCACAGCCAGGGATCACGGGCTGATCAGGGTCCGCGGGGCGAAGCAAGGGGAGACGCCATTGAGCCGCGGAGAAGCAGGGAGAGCGCGGGAGTCGCCATTGAGCTGCGGAGAAGAGCGCGGGAGACGCCATTTTGCGAAGCCGCAACGGAGAAGACGGGCGCGCGCGGGAAGGAAGGAAAGCGCGGGAGACGCCATTTTGTGCCAGCGGAGAAGCGCGGGAGGCGCTATTGGTGATAGTTAACGCACAACCAAGGATGCCGAAGAGTGGCAGTATCCCTACGTTCGACAATGAAGTCGAAGATTGGGCGACATATGTGGAATGTATTGAGGTGTACTGCAGGGCGAATGAAGTGCCAGACGCTAATAAAGCACTGGTTCTGTTAAATTCCATGGGTGCAAAAACTCATGGGTTACTGCGAAATCTAATAACCCCAGAGAAGCCGGTAAACAAGAATTTTGAAAGCATAGTAGAAATCCTACAGGACCACTTAAACCCCATACCGCTGCTGATAGCAGAATGATTTAAGTTCCATAAAAGGAACCAACACAAAGACGAAAGGAGTGCTGAGTACCTAACGGAACTGCGCAAGCTATCGAAATACTGCCAGTTTGGAGCGGGACTAGCAGACATGTTAAGGGACAAGTTTGTGTGTGGGCTACAAAGTGAAGGAACCCAGAAACAGCTTCTATCAGAAAAGGACCTTACGCTGGACAAAGCTTTCAGTATGGCAGTATCACACGAAGCAGCCGCAAGGGGCGCTGCAGAGATACAACGGAGACCGCAAGAATATGGCACCAACGAAATGACCTATGGAACAGGGGAGTGCTATCGCTGCGGCAGAACAACACATGACCAGAAAGATTGTTGGTTCAAGGACCGAGTGTGCAGACAGTGTGGGAAAGCAGGACACATAGCAAGAGTCTGCAGGTCTGGGAAGAAAACCAACAGTAAGAAATCTCCACAGGAGAAGTACAAAAAGGTACACCAGGTGATGGACAGTGGTTCAGACGAACAGAAAAGTGACACAGACTCCGGAAGCAAAGAGCTGGGTTGTCTGAAACTACATAATGTAACCGAAATGGAGGATCACCAGACTATCTGGGTTACACTCAAGATAGGCGGAGTCCAAGTGGAAATGGAATTGGACACAAGGTCAGCTCTAACAGTCATAAATCAAAGAGACTACAAGCGGCTATTTTCACACATACCCTTGGAAGCTACAGAGATTGTCTTGAAGACGTGTACGGGGCAAAAAGTCTACCCCAAAGGAAAAATAAGGGTGAAAGTGACATATAAAGGTCAGGAAATACCTAAAATGGATATATATTGCCAAATGGAGGACCACCACTGCTAGGACGTGAATGGATCCGGAAGATACATTTAGATTGGCATTCCATACAGGCACTGAAGATGGAGGCCAAAAAGGATGACGACGTCACACCTGGACGACTGTCAAAAATGCTAACTGACGCAAAAGAAGTGTTCCAGGAGGGACTAGGAACACTAAAAGGAATAACAGCAACAATTAAAATAGAGGATAATGCAAGGCCAAAGTTTCTGAAGGCCAGACCAGTGCCTTATGCGATCAGACCAGCGGTTGAAGCAGAGCTGGAAGGGTTGGAACGTTCAGGAGTACTGTCCAAAGTGGACTGGAGCGAGTGGGCTACACCCATCGTTCCTGTAATGAAAGGTCATTGAGTAATACGCCTGGGGAACCAAAGAAGGTCCGCATCTGTGGGGATTTCAAGGTGACAGTGAACCCAATCCTTCACACGGTGCAATATCCGCTTCCACGAATTGAGGATATTTTCGCCTCGCTATCTGGTGGTAAACGCTTCACCAAAATTGATCTAGCCCAGGTGTACTTGCAAATGGAGGTAGAAGAAGCTTCGAAACATTACCTTACGATCAACACCCATAAAGGTCTCTATCAATACAACCGGCTGGTGTTTGGAGTAGCCTCGGCTCCGGCTATCTGGCAAAGGGCGATGGATCAGGTCCTGCAAGGGATTCCAGGGACCCAGTGTTATTTGGACGACATCTTGGTCACGGGCGAAAATGACGGTGATCACCTCGCTAACTTGGAGAAGGTGCTCGCCAGATTAAAGGAATATGGGCTACGAGCTAATCGCCACAAGTGCGAGTTTTTCCAGAAACAGATCTCGTATTGCGGCCACATCATCGATGAAGAGGGGTTACATAAGTCCCCTGACAAGATTGAGGCAGTAGTCAAGGCTCCAGCACCGGAAAATGTGTCACAACTGAGGTCGTTCCTCGGGCTGGTAAACTATTACCACAAGTTCTTACCAAATATGTCTATGGTATTACACCCGCTGAACACCCTACTGCAAACAGGGGTACCATGGAAGTGGGATGACGAACGTAGATGAGCTTTCCAGAAGTGTAAAGAATTGATCACATCAAAAGAGGTGTTGGCCCATTTCAACCCAGCACTATCAATTCGTTTAGCATGTGATGCATCACCCTACGGCATTGGAGCGGTGCTGTCGCACAAATTCCCAGACGGGTTGGAGAGGCCAGTAGCCTTTGCGTCTCGGTCACTAAACTCAGCCGAGCGCAACTACGCCCAGATTGACAGGGAGGCCCTCAGCCTAGTATGGGGAGTAAAAAAATTCAACCACTATCTGCATGGGCAGAAGTTCACCTTGCTGACTGACCACCAACCGCTTGCCTCCATCTTTAATCCTAAGAAGGGCGTGCCAGTAATGACTGCACAGCGGTTACAAAGATGGTCCCTGTTTCTAGAGGCGAATCATTATGAAATAGAATATAAAGGCACGAGACAGCTTGGGAACGCTGATGGGCTATCGCGCCTGCCACTGCCTACTGTGGAGGAAGCACCAGCAGTTGACCCTATCGAGATATTTTATTCGTCGATAATTGAACGATTGCCAGTAACAAACGCGGATATAGAGAAGGAGATCCGCAATGATCCGACGCTGTCACGGGTATATGAATTGACGGTGAGGGGATGGCCAACACATGGCGACTGACTGTTGCCAGCACTCTCATCCAGAAGAGAACAGCTGTCAGTATGCCAGGGGACAGTGATGTGTGGATCCAGAGTGGTGATTCCACCCACGTTAAGGGAGAGAGTGCTAAATGAGCTACATGAAGGTCATCTGGGGGGAGTGAAAATGAAAAGCCTTGCTAGGGCTTATGTGTGGTGGCCGGGAATCGATCAACAAATCGAAGACCTAACTAAGAGCTGCTTAGGATGCCAGAAGGTCCAAAATGCACCACCACATGCCCCTCTACACCCATGGGAGTGGCCCTCCTCTCCATGGCAACGGGTGCACATTGATTTTGCTGGTCCATTCATGGACTCAATGTTCTTAATAGCAGTGGATGCTCATTCAAAGTGGCCTGAGGTGATAAAGATGTCTTCAACCACTACAGAGAAAATGATTGCAGTCCTACGGACCATATTTGCCAGAAACGGTTTGCCAGAGCAGATCTGCTCTGAGAATGGACCGCAGTTTGTTCCGACGAGTTCCAAAAATTCATGAAAATGAAAGGGGTAAGGCACTACACATCCGCCCCGTATCATCCAGCCACCAATGGATTGGCCGAGAGGTTCGTACAAACCCTTAAGAAGGTGATAAAGGCCTTGTGCTTTAAGTCAGAACTACTTTTTACAGCTCCTGTATAATGTAGTACCGGCAGTAACCACACCGGTATATAAGCTGTGCGCATGCCTCTGTACCCCAGTCTAGAGATTACCCTCCTCCAGTAAAGACCTGTTATTTGTTTATGTACAGCATCCGTGTAATTATTTATCCACTGAACCACGGATCTAACACATTTAATGTGTATTCCCTTGCCTTGTTAGCCCTCCCTAAATGCATTACCTCACACTTCTCCAGATTGAATTCCATATGCCACTGTTCTGCCCACCTGACCAGTCCATTGATATCTTCCTGCAGTCTTCAGCTTTCTTCATTATCAACCACACAGCCAATTTTTGTATCATCTGCAAACTTCTTAATCATACTTCCTACATTCAAGTCTAAATCATTGATATATACCACAAAAAGCAAAGGACCCATTACTGAGTCCTGCGGAACCCCACTGGAAACAGCCTTCCAGTCACAAAAACACCCTTCGACCATTACCCTTTGTTTCCTGCCTCTGAGCCAATTCTGGATCCAACTTGCCCCTTTGCCTTGGATCCCATGGGCTTTTACTTTCGTGACCAGTCTGCCTTGCAGGACATTATCAAAAACCTTGCTAAAATCCATTTACATTGCATCAAACGCACTACCCTCATTCACCCTCCTGGTTACCTCCTCAAAAAATTCAATCAAGTTAGTCAGTCACGACCTTCCCTTAACAAATCCATGCTGACTGTCCCTGATTAATCCGTGTCTTTCTAAATGAAGATTTATCCTGTCGCTCAGAAATGTTTCCAATAATTTTCCCACCACCGAGGTTAGGCTGACTGGCCTGTAATTATTTGGTCTATCCCTTTCTCCCTTTTTAAACAACGGTCCCACGTTAGCAGTCCTCCAGTCCTCTGGCACCACACCTGAAGCCAGGGAAGATTGGAAAATGATGGTCAGAGCCTCTGCTATTTCCTCTCTTACTTCTAAGCACGTGTGTTTGTCACATTCATCACACGTTCTTCCCATTCTCCTGACCCGCTTTGCAGACTCACTGATCTGGTTGGATGTTGCCTCAACCCCGCAGATACCTGAAAATGACCAACCCACTGAACCACGCAGAACTATTCAAAAGACACTGACTCGCAAACAACGGAGGATTCAATTAACCTGGGCAAGGTGGCCCTCAACTGGTCCAGGCAGAGCGCGGTCGATGGGGGGGGGTGCTCGCTCCGACTGCCCGCCTCCCATCCGCGGCTACAACCAATGCCTGGGTGTCCCTGAAGAGGGAGCGCGCAGTGTCTGACGGTTCCCTTTGAGGCTTTCCCTAACCGGTGGGCACCAGAGGGACTGGAGTGCAGAGTGGATCCAGGGAACTCAATTATAATTTTTAAAGTTTTTATGTTAGTTTTGTCATAATTTGGAACTCATTGTTTGTGCCCCTTTAAAAAGGGGGTAACTTATGGTTTAAGTGTTTCTGATTGATGATTTAATCGTCCCAATGGATTAGCCGAAAGATAAGCCTGTGATTCCAGATATTCAAACTGTGTTTGAGGAAAGTCAGGGCGATTGGGATTCTTATGTTTTTCTATAAATTTAAATTCCCCAGCTGCCGTGGATGGATTTGAACTCAGGTCTCACAGATCATTATTCAAGGTTTCTGGATTACTAGTTCAGTAAATTTACCACTAGGCTACTGTCCCCTCTCTTTTCATTGGACCCAAATAAAAAAGAAACAATTTCACAAATAAGGTGATAACAACCCAATTACCCTTTTAAATAACCCTCCACCAATCAAATTAAAATTTGGTTGTCCCGATTAACAATGCACTCCAGTCCCCGCGGCGCCCACCGGTCACGAAAGAGCTCGAGCGTGCCGGCGGACACCGCGTGCTCCATCTCTAGGGCCACCCGGGCGCGAACATGGCCACGGAAGAGGGGGAGGCAATCCGGTCGGACGACCCCCTCGCTCGCCCGCTGCCAGGACCAATTGATGGCTTTCTTGGCCAGGCCCAGGAGCAGGCCCACGAGGAGGTCCTCCGACCCGCCCGCCCCCCTCCGCACGGGGTGACCGTAGATCAGGAGCGTGGGACTGAAGTGCAACCAAAATTTGAGGAGCAGCCCCCTCAAAAAATGGAAGAGGGGCTGCAACCTCTCACACCCCGTGTAGACGTGAAAGACGGACTCCTCCAGACCGCAAAACAAACAGGCGGTCTGGGAGTCCGTAAACCTATTTAAAAATCTATTGCACGGAACTGCTCTGTGCAACACCCTCCAGGCCAAATCCCCGATAGAACAAGGGAGGACTCCCGCATAGAGAGCCCCCCATTGGGGACCTCCGCCTCCGTTCGGAGGTAAAACGGCACGCCACGGCGTGTCCGGACGGCAGGCGAAGATGGCAAAGTGGAAGGTGTGCAAGAGCAGCCCGTACAGGAAACCCCTCCGCGCAGAATGAAAAAGCACGGAGGGTATTTCCTCGAGACGGCTCAAGTTGTGAGGCGCCGATCTCCGAGGGGAGTCTCGGGGAAAGGCGCCGATAAGGAATTCCATCCGAACGGGAGTAAGCTCGGACGGGATCTCCCCACGTGCCCGAGCCGCCTCGACGCACCTCGTGGCGCCGGGGGGCAGCATCGCTTTCACCGCCCCGATGGCATTGACCGCGAGCCGGACGTCGTCCCACGACATGCGCCTCGCCAGCTCCTCTGGCGCCATCCAGCCCGCTCCTCCGCCATCGAGTAGGTCCCCGACTCTAGTCACCCTGGCAGGCACAGCCCTGCGTTCCGCCAGCCACCCGAACTCGCGGACGTGGAGGTGCGGATTCCTGAACAGCGGCTCCCGGAGGACAGCCGCCGCTCCTGACGGGGGAGAGCTCCGCCTGGAGGCGACGTGATTCCAAACCCATAGTAGTTCCTGGTAAAAGACAGGCAGCTCCCGCAGGCTCTCACGCCTGCCGCTCCCCTCCAAAAACAGGAGCTGCGTGTCGTAATTGAGGCCGTGCAGCTGGCGGAAAAAATACGTCGCCAGCGCACACCATCTTGGAGGATTCTCGACGTACAGGTATCTCTGCAGCGTCCGAAGACGGAAAGTCGCAATCTGGGTGCGGAGGCACACCAACGCCTGACCGCCCTCCCTAAGCGGGAGACTCAGAACCGCGGCAGCGACCCAGTGCATCCTGTTGTTCCAGAAGAAGTCGACGAGCTTCTTCTGTATCCTGGCGACAAACGCAGGGGGGGGGGTCAGAGTAACCAACCGGTACCACAACATGGCGGCCACCAGTTGGTTTATGACCAACGCCCGACCCCTGTAGGACAACACTCGGAGCAATCCTGTCCAGCGTCCTAAGCGAGCGGTGACTTTGGCCTCCAGCTCGTGCCAGTTCGCCGGCCAGGCGTCCTCGGCCGGGCTGAGGTAGACTCCCAAGTAGAGGAGGTGCGTAGTACTCCAGGCGAAGGGCCTGAACTCCTCCGGCAGAGAGTCCACCTGCCACTGACCCACCAGGAGTCCGGAACATTTCCCCCAGTTGATCCTGGCGGAGGATGCGTCCGAGTAAATCTGCTGGCATTCCCGCATCCTCCGCAAGTCAACGGGATCCGTGACCATGAGGAGCACGTCATCGGCGTAAGCCGAGAGGACCACCTCCACGCCCGGCCCTTGCAGAGCCAATCCCGCCAACCTCTTCCGCAAGAGGCGCAGGAAAGGCTCCACGCAAATGGCGTATAACTGGCCGGACATGGGGCATCCCTGACGCACCCCCCTCCCGAAGCGAAGGGGCGCCGTCAAGGACCCGTTAACTTTAATCAGACACTCCGCGGCAGCGTACAGAAGTCGGATCCGGGCGACGAAATGCGTCCCGAACCCGAAAGCGCGCAGAGTCCCGAAAAGATACTCGTGATCCACCCTGTCGAACGCCTTCTCCTGATCCAGGGAAAGGAAGGCGACCGACAGACCAGCCCTCTGGGAATGGTGGACCAGGTCCCGGACCAGATGGATATTATCGTGAATGGTCCGGCCCGGGACCGTGTAGGACTGGTCGGGATGGATCATGCGGGCCAGCACGGTGCCAAGGCGAACAGACATGGCCCTGGCAAAGATTTTATAATCCGTGCTGAGGAGGGAGACCGGGCGCCAGTTCTTAAGGAGGCGGAGATCACCCCTCTTAGGCAGCAGGACGATCACCGCCCTGCGCCACGAGAGGGGCATCTCCCCGGTCGCCAAACATTCCCCCAGGACCCGCACGTAGTCGCCCCCCAGGACGCCCCAGAACGCCCTGTGGAACTCCACGGTCAGCCCGTCCAGCCCCGGGGACTTCCCCCTAGAGAGCTGGCGGAGGGCGCCGGACAGCTCCTCCAAACTCAGAGGAGCGTCCAATTTTTCGGCGCCCTCCAGGCCGACCTTCGGCAGGTCCTCCCACAAAACTCCGCGCGCGTCCTCGCTGGACGGATCCGGAGAGAACAGAGCCCCGTAATAGGCGCGGGTCTCCGCGCGGATTCCCTCCGGATCCGAGACCGGAGATCCGTCGTCGGCCAGCAGCTCCAAAAGCTGCTTACGGACCCCCCGTCTTTTTTCCAGCGAGTAGAAGAAGGGGGAGCCGCGGTCCAGGTCCCGCAGGAACTGGATCCGCGACCTCACGTACGCGCCTCGGGACCCGACGAGCTGCAGGTCCTTCAGCGCGCCCCTCTTCTCTTCGTACGCCAGCCGCAGGGCCGGGTCCTCGGCGACTTGACCGAGACGGGACTCCAGGTCGAGCACCTCCTTCTCCAACTGCCCGACCCTGGCCTCCCGCCTCTTGGTCGACCCCTTCGCGTACTCCTGACAGAAGAGACGGATGTGAGCCTTGCCCACATCCCACCATAGCCTCAAGGAGGGGAAGCCCCCCTGCTTCCTTCTCCAGCCGGCCCAGAACCGACCGAACGAATCCCGGAACCGCGCGTCCTCCAGCAGCAGGTTGTTAAAGTGCCAGTACGCGGACCGCCCCCCGGCGCGCGGCGGCACGAGCTCCGCCCACACCAGGTGGTGGTCCGCGCACGGCACCGGCCGCATGGAAGCCGCCGGAACGCAGGAAACGTATGCCCGGGAAATGCAGAGGCGGTCGATCCTGGACGCTCCTCCCCCAGACCTCACAAAAGTGAAGGCGCTGGAGTCGGGATGGAGATTACGCCAGACGTCCACCAAGTCGAGGGACCCGACCAGATCCCTCAACTTCCCCACCGACGCCGGGCTCGGCTGGGTACCCGTGCGGTCCCTCGCCTCGAGGGTCCAATTAAAATCCCCCCCGAGGATGACGCACTCGCCCGCGTCGATGGAGCCCAAAAGAGTGGACACTTCTTCAAAGAAGCGCATTTGCTGCGCACCGGCCTGAGGGGCGTACACGCTCACTACATGGAGCGGCACACCCCCCAGGCGAACAGTGACCTGGAGCAAGCGGCCCGGCACGAGCTCCTTGACCCCCAAGATCTCCGGCTGAAAATGCGGGGCCAACAAGATAGCCACCCCACTGGAAACACTGGAGAGGTGACTCATGTTGACCCCTCCTTGCCACTCCAGGAGCCATGTGGCCTCGTCTCCCGGAACGGTGTGGGTTTCTTGCAGGAAGCACACCGCATACTTCCCGTCCCGAAGGACCGAAAAGTTATTAAATCTGCGGCTAGCTTCCCTGCTGCCGTTGACGTTGAGGCTGGCTATGGTTATCTTCATTTCAGAAGCACAACCAACCCCTACTTAAACCTAACGGGGGAAGGGAGGGCGGCCGCTAGTCAACCGCCACTCCCTTAGCAGCCCGGTGAAGAATGTCCGGAACCGACGCAGCTCGGACGGGCTCACGCCCGCGTCCGCACCCATGGTCTTATAGGCGACGCGGGCCGACCCGATGAGCAGCGCCAGCCCCGACCATCTGTCGAGGGCCCGCTGGGTCCTGCGGCGACCCTGGCTCGTGGCCACAAATTCCCGGAGCTCCCTGATGGGAATAAGAACGAGGGGGGTCCCGGCGAGGGGCGCGAGGCCATCCATCGCCTCATCGGCGATGGATTCTAAGTCTTCCTCCGCCCCCACCACCGAGTCCCCGTCCTCCTCCGGGGGGTCGCCACTGGCGGCCGACCCGTCCGCCACGCAGTGCGCATCGGGCGGCTCGGCCGCGACAGCCAGCCCCGCCTCCGCCCGGATCCCACCCCCAGGATCGGTAGCGGAGGATTCCCCCCCCGGGCTCCTCTAGGGGGGCCGGGCCAGCAGGCGGCGGCGGCTCGGAGACCCCCTCCGCCCCAGGCGCCGGAACGACCGGAGAGACCGGAGAAAACGAAAACCCGGCCCCCTCGAAGTCGCCCGGCGCCGGAGACACAGACAGAGGGCCCTCCTCCGCAACGCCCCCAGCCTCCGACCCATCAGACGGGGAAACATTTTTACAAACCTCGACGAGGTCGAGCAGCACCTGGGAAAAATTCGGGTCGTTCTGGGCGAGCTCGTCCTCAGATGACCCGCCCGACCCGGTCCCCTGGCCGCCCGACCCGTCGAGGGGCAATGCCACCAGCAATGGATGTAAAACCGCCGCGGGTTGTTCCGCGACCCCCCCCCCACGGGCAGGGTCTCGTCCCCATCCCCGGGAGGCACGAGCTGGGCAGACGCTTCTGCTTCAGCCTCCCCAGGGACAGGCGACCCCTGCCGTTCGCCGATGGTGTTAGCGGTGGGGTGGGGCGCAGTGCCCGCGGCGGGCGACGACTCCCCCCCCCCCCCCCCACCCCCCCGACCGGAGGGGCCTTCCACCTCCCGGTCCTCCTCCTCGTCCAGGGAGTCGCGCCTTCTTTTGAGCGCGGAGGGGTAAAGGGAGGCCTCCATTTCTTCAGGGGCCTCCCCTGCTCCCTCTGGTGGAGCAAGTTCTTTGGGTCCCCCGAGCCCGGCCGCAGGTTCTGGCGTGACCGTCGCGGCCACAGGCTCGGGCATGAGGTCCCCCCCACCTCCGCACTCCGCGATTACGCGCTCGGGCGTCAGGGCCTCCAAATTCAGGGGGACGCCTTCCGCGGGGGGACCCACCCTACGGTTTCTTGTCTTGTCCCGCGCCTTCTTTCTGACCGGACCTCCCTCCTCCTCCCCCGCCGGAGGCCTGGATGTCGTTGGCCTCCGACGACGACCGCGCCCCGGTAGCGTTCGATTGAGCGGGGGCGCGGCTAGGCCCGGAAGGAGGAGCGGCGGCGGCGCCAGCCTTGGCCACGCCAGATGACTTGGCGGCCTTGGAGGCGGGGCAGTTTTTCCGCACGTGCCCCACCTCCCTACAGGCGTGGCACCGCACGCCGTCCGTCGTCCAGAAGACGCGGTACGGGGTCCCCCCGTGGAGGACCGTGAAAGCCCCGTCCGTCTCCCCCTCCCGCGCCAGCTGGATAAAGGCCTGGCGCCGGAAGGAGAAGACATGGCGAAGGCTGCTCTCCTGGAGTCCGAGCGGGATCGGGGAAATCCCCGACCTCACCTCCCCGAGTTGGTGTAGGTGGGGGAGGAGGAGCTCACTGGTGATAAAGGGCGGGACGTTTGATAAAACCACCCTCTGCGCGGTGGCCTCCAGCGGGTCCACCGGCAGGAAAGTCTCGCCCACGGTGAGCCCCTGAGCGATGGCCAGGGCCACCGCCCGCTCGGACTCCAGGAAGAAGACAGCCTTCCCGTACATTTTTGAGGCGGCCACTATGGCCGGAGGGCCGACAACCCCGGCCATAGCCTTGACGCACGCCTCAATTGTCATATTGGGGTGGGTGTAGCTCTTCACCCCGAGCTTCATGGTCATTAGGCGGAACGGCGACGGGGCAGCAGCGGGAGCGGCCGCGGCTTTCGTCGCCACCGCCACGTATGTCCTCGCCGGCCCCACCGCCACCGCAGATGTCGACGCCATAGTGGGGTGGATTTGAAAGAGCTACACACACCCCAAAAGTCACAGGCCTGAAGGTGTTGATGGCCTCAGGTAAAAGAGTCCTGAGCAGAGGGAGTGTAAATTAACTGGGCTGCCTCTCCCCTTGATGGTGTTAATTGGGAGAGGGCCCTTTCCTCCCTCTGCTCAATTGGCAATTAGTAGGTGAGGTGAAGAGGTGCCTTTTGGAGAGGCAGAGAGAGGACAAGGAGAGAGAAGGAGGGGGGTGCCGCAAAGGCAGGGTCCCCACTCAGGGTGTTGTTCGGTGGGTGGGTGTCGGCAGGGTGCACTCCCCCGATGGTATGACAATGTCTCTAACGATGTTCTTCGGGCAGGGGGAGAAGATGTCTTCGCCTGGGTAGACTGGAGACAGCCCAGGTTCAGCCCACACCAGGTCTTCTTGATGCGTAGAAGCAAGCTTCACCCGGGCAGGCTCCAGCCAACCCAGGCCAGGCTTTCGGCCCGTCTTCTTTCCTCCCCCCGCCTAGGATGTAAAGTCTTTAGGGGGGAATGCACATATACACCCACCTGCAGATGTTTCAAGTTGCAGCTCCTCCCCTCCTTCCACGTGGAGCTGTTTGGTCTCCTCTCTCCCTCTCCTGGGCTGGAGGCCAAATTGGGAGGCAGTGATGGAAGGCCTCTCCAGGTGTAATGCTGGCCTCCTCCTCTGTCCTCTTCCCCCGTCCTCTCCAGGCACCTCTGTAAATGATGTAGGCTGCTGGTAGTTGTGGTGGTGCTCCCCACAGCAGCAGGAGCTCAGGAACAGCACAGCCTTCTCCTCTCACTGCTGCAATACAATGAGCTCCTGGATTTTGAACCCAGGTCTTTCAGATCATTAGTTCAAGGCCTCTGGATGACTAGTTCAGTAACTTAACCACTAGGCTACCATCCCCTCCTCTTTTTGTACAACCAAAACAAGTTAACAAATAAACTAACAAAAATCCAATAACCCTTTAAATAACCCTTCACCAATCAAATTAAAATTTCGTTGTCTAAACTAATTATGCACTCCAGTCCCCGCGGCGCCCACCGGTCACGAAAAAGCTCGAGCGCGCCGGCGGACACCGCGTGCTCCATCTCCAGGGCTACCCGGGCGCGAACATGGCCACGGAAGAGGGGGAGGCAATCCGGTCGGACGACCCCCTCGACCGCCCGCTGCCTGGACCAATTAATGGCTTTCTTGGCCAGGCCCAGGAGCAGGCCCACGAGGAGGTCCTCCAACCTGCCCGCTCCCCTCCGCACGGGGTGACCGTAGATCAGGAGCGCGGGACTGAAGTGCAACCAAAATTTGAGGAGCAGCCCCCTCAAAAAATGGAAGAGGGGCTGCAACCTCTCACACCCCATATATACGTGAAATACGGACTCCTCCAGACCGCAAAACAAACGGGCGGTCCGGGAGTCCGTAAACCTATTTAAAAATCTATTGCACGGAACTGCTCTGTGCAACACCCTCCAGGCCAAGTCCCCAATAGAACAAGGGAGGACTCCCGCACAGAGAGCCCCCCATTGGGGACCTCCGTCTCCGTCCGGAGGTAAAACGGCATGCCACGGCATGTCCGGACGGCAGGCGAAAATGGCAAAGTGGAAGGTGTGCAAGAGCAGCCCGTACAAGAAACCCCTCCGCGCAGAATGAAAAAGCACGGAGGGTATTTCCTCGAGACGGCTCAAGTTGTGAGGCACCGATCCCCGAGGGGAGTTTCGGGGCAAGGCGCCGATAAGGAATTCCGTCCGAACGGGAGTAAGCTCGGACGGGATCTCCCCACGTGCCCGAGCCGCCTCGACACACCTCGTGGCGCCGGGGGGCAACATCGCTTTCACCACCCCGATGGCATTGACCGCGAGCCGGACGTTGTCCCATGACATGCGTCGCGCCAGCTCCTCTGGCGCCATCCAGCCCGCTCCTCCGCCATCGAGTAGGTCCCCGACTCTAGTCACCCTGCCAGGCACAGCCCTGCGCTCCGCCAGCCACCCGAACTCGCGGATGTGGAGGTGCGGATTCCTGAACAGCGGCTCCCGGAGGACAGCCGCCGCTCCTGACGGGGGAGAGCTCCGCCTGGAGGCGACATAATTCCAAACCCATAGTAGTTCCTGGTAAAAGACAGGCAGCTCCCGCAGGCTCTCACGCCTGCCGCTCACCTCCAAAAACAGGAGCTGCGTGTCGTAATTGAGGCCGTGCAGCTGGCGGAAAAAATACGTCGCCAGCGCACACCATCTTGGAGGATTCTCGACGTACAGGTATCTCTGCAGCGTCTGAAGACGGAAAGTCGCAGCCTGGGTGCGGAGGCACACCAACGCCTGACCGCCCTCCCTAAGCGGGAGACTCAGAACCGCGGCAGCGACCCAGTGTATCCTGTTGTTCCAGAAGAAGTTGACGAGCTTCTTCTGTATCTTGGCGACAAACGCAGGGGGGGGGATCAGAGCAACCAACCGGTACCACAACATGGCGGCCACCAGTTGGTTTATGACCAACGCCCGACCCCTGTAGGACAACACTCGGAGCAATCCTGTCCAGCGTCCTAAGCGAGCGGTGACTTTGGCCTCCAGCTCGTGCCAGTTCGCCGGCCAGGCGTCCTCGGCCGGGCTGAGGTAGACTCCCAAGTAGAGGAGGTGCGTAGTACTCCAGGCGAAGGGCCTGAACTCCTCCGGCAGAGAGTCCACCTGCCACTGACCCACCAGGAGTCCGGAACATTTCCCCCAGTTGATCCTGGCGGAGGATGCGTCCGAGTAAATCTGCTGGCATTCCCGCATCCTCCGCAAGTCAACGGGATCCGTGACCACGAGGAGCACGTCATCGGCGTAAGCCGAGAGGACCACCTCCACGCCCGGCCCTTGCAGAGCCAATCCCGCCAACCTCTTCCGCAAGAGGCGCAGGAAAGGCTCCACGCAAATGGCATATAACTGGCCGGACATGGGGCATCCCTGACGCACCCCCTTCCCGAAGCGAAGGGGCGCCGCCAAGGACCCGTTAACTTTAATCAGACACTCCGCGGCAGCGTACAGAAGTCGCATCCGGGCGACAAAATGCGTCCCGAACCCGAAAGCGCGCAGAGTCCCGAAAAGATACTCGTGATCCACCCTGTCGAACGCCTTCTCCTGATCCAGGGAAAGGAAGGCGACCGACAGACCAGCCCTCTGGGAATGGTGGACCAGGTCCCGGACCAGATGGATGTTATCATGAATGGTCCGGCCCGGGACCGTGTAGGACTGGTCGGGATGGATCATGTGGGCCAGCACGGTGCCAAGGCGAACAGACATGGCCCTGGCAAAGATTTTGTAATCCGTGCTGAGGAGGGAGACCGGGCGCCAGTTCTTAAGGAGGCGGAGATCACCCCTCTTAGGCAGCAGGACAATCACCGCCCTGCGCCACGAGAGGGGCATCTCCCCGGTCGCCAAACATTCCCCCAGGACCCGCACGTAGTCGCCCCCCAGGACACCCCAGAACGCCCTGTGGAACTCCACGGTCAGCCCGTCCAGCCCCGGGGACTTCCCCCTAGAGAGCTGGCGGAGGGCGCCGGACAGCTCCTCCAAACTCAGAGGAGCGTGCAATTTTTCGGCGCCCTCCAGGCCGACCTTCGGCAGGTCCTCCCACAAAACTCTGCGCGCGTCCTCGCTGGACGGATCCGGAGAGAACAGAGCCCCGTAATAGGCGCGGGTCTCCGCGCGGATTCCCTCCGGATCCGAGACCGGAGATCCGTCGTCGGCCAGCAGCTCCAGGAGCTGCTTACGGACCCCCTGTCTTTTTTCCAGTGAGTAGAAGAAGGGGGAGCCGCGGTCCAGGTCCCGCAGGAACTGAATCCGCGACCTCACGAACGCGCCTCGGGACCCGACGAGCTGCAGGTCCTTCAGCGCGCCCTTCTTCTCTTCGTACACCAACCGCAGGGCCGGGTCCTCGACGATTTGACCGAGACGGGACTCCAGGTCGAGCACCTCCTTCTCCAACCGCCCGGCCCTGGCTTCCCGCCTCTTGGTCGACCCCCTCGCATACTCCTGACAGAAGAGACGGACGTGAGCCTTGCCCACGTCCCACCATAGCCTCAAGGAGGGGAAGCCCCCCTGCTTCCTTCTCCAGCCGGCCCAGAACCGACGAAACGAATCCTGGAACCGCGCGTCCTCCAGCAGCAGGTTGTTAAAGTGCCAGTACGCGGACCCCCCCCCCGCGCACAGCGGAACGAGCTCCGCCCACACCAGGTGGTCCGCGCACGGCACCGGCCGCATGGAAGCCGCCGGAACGCAGGAAACGTATGCCCGGGAAATGTAGAGGCGGTCGATTCTGGACGCTCCTCTCCCAGGCCTCACGCAAGTGAAAGCGCTGGAGTCGGGATGGAGATTTCGCCAGACGTCCACCAAGTCGAGGGACCCGACCAGGTCCCTCAACTTCTCCATCGCCGCTGGGCTTCGCAGGCGGCCGGTGCGGTCCCTCGCCTCGAGGGTGCAGTTAAAATCCCCCCCGAGGACGACGCACTCGCCCGCGTCGATGGAGCCCAGAAGAGTGGACACTTCTTCAAAGAAACGCGCTTGCTGCGCACGGGCCCCAGGGGCGTACACGTTCACTTAATGGAGCGGCACGCCCCCCAGGCGAACAGTGACCTGGAGCAAGCGGCCCGGCACGAGCTCCTTGACCCCCAAGATCTCCGGCTGAAAATGCGGGGCCAGCAAAATAGCCACCCCACTGGAAACACTGGAGAGGTGACTCATGCTGACCCCTCCTTGCCACTCCAGGAGCCACGTGGCCTCGTCTCCCGGAACGGTGTAGGTTTCTTGCAGGAAGCACACCGCATACTTCCCGTCCCGAAGGACCGAAAAGTTATTAAATCTGCGGCTAGCTTCCCTGCCGCCGTTGATGTTGAGGCTGGCTATGGTTATCTTCATTTCAGAAGCATAATCCAACCCCTACTTATCACTAACGGGGGAAGGGAGGGTGGCCGCTAGTCGACCGCCACTCCCTTTCCAGCCCAGTGAGGAAGGACCGGAACTGACGCAGCTCGAGCGGGTCCACGCCCGCGTCCGCGACCATGGTCTTGAAGGCGACGCGGGCCGACCCGACGAGCAGCGCCAGCCCCGACCATCTATCGAGGGCCAGCCGGGTCCTTTGACGACCCTGGCACGTGGCCACAAAGTCCCGGAGATCCTCAATGGGAATGAGGGGGGTCCCGGCGAGGGGCGCGAGGTCCTCCATCTCCTCATCAGCGATGGAATCGCATTCCTCCTCCGCCCCCACCACCGAGTCCCCGTCCTCCTTCGGGGGGTCGCCACCGGCGGCCGACCCGTCCGCCACACGGCGCGCAGCGAGCGGCTCGGCCACGACGGCCGGCCTCGCCTCCGCCCGGATCCCACCCCCAGGATCGGTAGCGGAGGATTCCTCCCTGGGCTCCTCTAGGGGCGCCGGGCCAGAAGACGGCGGCGGTTCAGAGCCCCCCTCCGCCCCAGGCGCCGGAGAGATCGGAGAGTACGAAAAGACGAACTCCTCCATGTCGCCTGGCGCCGGAGACAGAGACAGAGGGCCCCCCTCTTCCGCGCCACCGGCCTCCGACCCAGCGGATGGGGTAATTTCAGCTAACCTCTCGACGAGGCCGAGCAGCACCTGGGAGACGACCGGGTCACTTTGGGCGAGCTCATTATCCGAGGACTCGCCCGACCCGGACCCCAGGCCGCCCGACCCGTCGAGGGGCAACGGTACTGATAACGGGTCAACTTCTGCCGCGGGTTGCTCCGCGACCCCCCCCCCCCATGGGCAGGGTCTCGTCCCCATCCCCGGGAGGCACGAGCTGGGCAGACACCTCTGCCTCAGCCCCCCTAGGGACAGGCGACCCCTGCCGTTCGCCCGTGGTGGTATTAGCGGTGGGGTGGGGCGCAGTACCCGCGGCGGGCGACGACTCCCCCTGACCGGAGGGACCTTCCTCCTCCCGGTCCTCCTCCTCATCCAGGGGGTCGCGCCTTCTTTTAAGTGCGGAGGGGTAGAGGGAGACCTCCATTTCCGCAGAGGCCACCCCTGCTCCCTCCGGTGGAGCGAGTTCTTTGGGTCCCCCGGGCCCGAGCCCGGCCGCAGATTCTGGCGCTACCACCTCGGCGGTCGCGGCCACAGGCTCGGACACGAGGGCGCCCCCCCCGCACTCCGCGATTAACGCGGCGACGCTCTCTGGCGTCAGGGGCTCCATATTATGGGGCACGCCCTCCTCGGGGGGACCCGCCCTCCGGTATTTACTTTTCCCCCGCGCCTTCCTCCCGACCGGACAACCCTCCTCCACCCCGCCGGAGGCCAGTATGGCATCGACCTCCGACGACGACCGCACCCCGGTAGTATTTGTTTGAGGGGGGGCACGGCTAGACCCGGGGGGGGGGCGACGGCGGCGCCAGCTACGGCTACGCCAGACGATCTGGCGGCCTTGGAGGCGGGGCAGTTCTTACGGATATGCCCCACCTCCTTGCAGGCGTGGCACCGCACGCCGTCCGTCGTGTAGAAGACGCGGTACGGGGTCCCCTCATGGAGGACGGAAAAGGCCCCGTCCATCTCCCCCTCCCGCGCCAGCTGGATAAAGGCCTGGCGCCGGAAGGAGAAGACATGGCGAAGGCTGGGTTCCTGGAATCCGAGCGGGATCGGCGTAATCCCCGACCTCACCTCCCCAAGTTGGTGCAAGTGGGGGAGGAGGAGCTCACCGGAGATGAAGGGCGGGACGTTAGACAACACGACCCTCTGCGCGGTGGCCTCAAGAGGGTCCACCGGCAGGAAGGTCCCGCCCACGGTGAGCCCCTGGGCGATGGCCAGGGCCACCGCCCGCTCGGACTCCAGGAAGAACACAGCCTTCCCATACATCCTCGAGGCGGCGAGGATGGCTGAAGGGCCGACAACCCCAGCCATCGCCTTCACACATTCCTCGATAGTCATGTTGGGGTGAGAGTAGCTCTTCACCCCGAGCTTCTTCGTAATAAGTCGGAACGGCGACAGGGCAGCGGAAGGAGCGGGAGCAGCCGCGGCTTTGGCCGTCACCGCCGCATACGTTCTCGCTGGCCCCGTCACCGCCGAAGACGTCGAAGCCATACTGGGGTGGTTTTTTTTTTTGGGAGCTACACACACCCCAAGTCACAGGCCCTGTGGTATTAAGTGGCCTCGGTAGTAATTTAATGTCTGCCACCGAGCAGAGGGAGTTTAAAGCCAATGGCCCGCCTCTCCCCTTGATGGAATGATTGGGAGAGGGGCCTCCTCCTCTCTGCTCAAAGTGGCTATTAGTGGTTTTAATGGAGGTGCCCTCTGAGAGAGACAAAGGAGAGGGATAAAGAGAGAGAGAGAGGGGATGGGTGGGAAGGAGGGGGGCCGCAAAGGCAGGGTCCGCACTCTAGGTGGTTGTTGGTGGGTGGGTGTCAGCAGGGGGTGCACTCCCCGATGGTAACAAAAGTCTATGAAGATGGTCTTCGGGCAGGGGGAGAAGATGTCTTCGCCTGGGTAGGCTGGAAAAAGCCCAGGCTCAGCCCCACACCAGGTCTTCTCGATGTAGGTAAGCGAGTAAGAGGCTTCACCTGGGCAGCTCCAGCCGACCCAGGCCAGGCTTTCCGGCCCGTCTTCTTTCCTCCCCCCGCCTAGAAGACACAGTCTTTTGGGGAATGCACAAAAAGACACCCACCTGCAGATGTTGGAAGTAACGAAGCAGCTCCTCCCCTCCTTCCAAGTAGAAGTTGGCTGGTGTTCCTCTCCCCTCTCTCCCTCTCCTGAGATGGAGGCCTTTCCTCTCCTCTCCTCCTCTCCCTCCAGGCACCTCAGTTGTAGATGGTCTGGCTGTTGGTGGACTGGTGCTTCTCCTTCTCCTTCTTGCCAGGTCAGGAGGCCACCACGCTCTTCTTTCCTCCTGCAGCTCAGAGGAAGGCAGAGACAACCTGCAGCACTCAGAGCAAGCCAGAGAATGATTCCAGTCCTCTGGATTACTGGTTCAGTAAATTTACCACTAGGCTACCATCCCCTGCCCTTGGGGTCCTTATTGCCTTGTCAGCCAATGACACTCATTTTTCAAAGTCCTGATCCTCTTTTTTTTTTGAACCCATAAATTTAGACAAATAAAAACTGTAAATAAACTATAAAACTGTAAATAAACCAATAAAAACTCCAAATAAACCTTAATAATCAAATTAAAATTTGGTTCTCCAGCCCAATTATGCACTCCAGTCCCCGCGGCGCCCACCGGTCACGAATGTGATCGAGCGTGCCGGCGGACACCGCGTGCTCCAGCTCCAGGGCCACCCGGGCGCGAACATGGCCACGGAAGAGAGGGAGGCAATCCGGCCGGACGACCCCCTCGACCGCCCGCTGCCTGGACCAATTAATGGCTTTCTTGGCCAGGCCCAGGAGCAGACCCACGAGGAGGTCCTCCAGCCCGCCCGCTCCCCTCCGCACCGGGTGACCGTAGACCAAGAGCGTGGGACTGAAGTGCAACCAAAACTTGAGGAGCAGCCCCTTCAAATAATGGAAGAGGGGCTGCAACCTCTCACATTCGACATAAATATGAAAAACAGACTCCTCCAGACCGCAGAACAAACATGCGGTCTGGGAGTCCGTGAACCTACTTAAGTACCCATTGCACGGGACTGCCCTGTGCAACACCCTCCAGGCCAAGTCCCCAATAGAACAAGGGAGGACTCCTGCATAGAGAGCCCCCCATTGGGGACCTCCGCCCCCGTCGGAAGGTAAAACGGCACGCCACGGTGTGTCCGGACGGCAGGCGAAGATGGCAAAGTGGAAGGTGTGCAGGAGCAGCCCGTACAGGAAACCCCTCCGTGCGGAATGAAAAGGCACGGAGGGCATTTCCTCGAGACGGCTCAAGTTGTGAGGCGCCGGTTCCCGAGGTGGGGGTCGGGGCTGGGCGCCGACAAGGAATTCCGTCCGAACGGGGGAAAGCTCAGACGGGATCGCCCAACACGCTTGAGCCGACTCGATACACCTAGTGGTGCCGGGGCGCACTTTCGCCTTTATCGACTCGATGGCATCGGCCGCGAGCTGGACGTTGACCCAGGACATGCGCCTCGCCAACTCCTCCGGCGCCATCCAGCCCGCTCCTCCGCCATCGAGCAGGTCCCCGACTCGAGTCACCTTGCCAGCCACAGCTCTGCGCTCCGCCAGCTACCCGAAACTGCGGACGTGGAGGTGCGGATTCCTGAACAGTGGCTCCCGAAGGACAGCCACCATTCCTGTCGGGGGAGAGCTGCGCCTGGAAGCGACCTGGTTCCAAACCCATAGCAGTTCCTGGTAAAAGACAGGCAGCTCTCGCAGGCTGGCACGCGTGCCACCCACTTTCACAAACAGGAGCTGCGTGTCATAATTGAGGCCGCGCAGCTGGCGGAAAAAATACGTCTCCTGCGCACACCATCTTGGAGGATTCTCAACGTACAGGTATCTCTGCAGCGTCTGATGACGGAAAGTCGCAGCCTGGGTGTGAAGGCACACCAGTGCCTGACCGCCCTCCCTAAGCGGGAGACACAGAACTGCGGCAGCGACCCAGTGCATCCTGTTGTTCCAGAAGAAATCGACGAGCTTCTTCTGTATCTTGGCGACAAACGCAGGGGGAGGGATCAGAGTAACCAACCGGTACCACAACATGGCGGCCACCAGTCGGTTTATGACCAACGCCCGACCCCTGTAGGACAACACTCGGAGCAATGAGAAGGTGGTGGTGAGCCGCCTTCTTGAACCGCTGCAGTCCATGTGGTGAAGGTACTCCCACAATGCTGTTAGGGAGGGAGTGCCAGGATTTTGACCCAGCGACGATGAAGGAACAATTGTAGGAAAATTCATCGATAGCGAAGGATGATTCTCAGCACTTTGAGCTTTTCGAAAGCAGCAAATTGTCATTTAATTCAAATGAGAGCATCAAACAACGAGAGACTTTCAGATTTGAAGAAGGCCAAGGAACCCAAAAGCAGTGACATCACCGAGACTGATCTCCCAAACCTGCTGGTTTTCCATAGCTCTGATTGGCTCTGGGTCTCACCCCCCTCCCCCACACCCCCTCTCCTTTGTTAATTGGTGCCTGGATTCAGGAAAGATTCCTGATTGGCTCTCAGGGATTGTCAATCATCATTGGTCATGTCAATCATCGTTGGTCATGTCATTCCTTGTTTCAATGCAGGCTGTCCCAGTAGTATAAATACAAGAGCTTGGGGGGGGGGGGGGGGGGGGGTGTTGAAAGGATTAGTTCTTGAACTTTCTAGGTGATAGTGAGCAGTAATAGTAGAACAGAAAATAGTGAAGATGGCCTCCCAAGTGCGTCAGAACTACCACAAGGACTGTGAGGATGCTGTCAACAAGCAGATCAACATGGAGCTCTATTCCTCCTATGTTTATCTCTCCATGGTGGGTCTTGTATTCCTTGTTGCTGTATTCTGAAAAGTTGGAAATTCTGTAGTTCCATGAACTGGTTTTAAACTATATTTCTCTTGACTTCCTTACCTGGGGAAGCAATGTTTGAGCAGTGAGTACTTCAGGGTGATCTTGTTGAGTTAATGGCCTGCTCCTTGTAGCAGCTGCACTCTGTTGACCAGGTTTAATATATGGAACTAGCTCAGCTGCTGCCTGAGTTTGTAACAGAAGAACACAAACCTGGTCCAGTGACTGTTGGTGCTTGTTGACATGAAACAAAGTTCAGTTTCAGTGGGGTGACTGTAGTGAGTGAAATGATGGCAGGTCCTCACTAGCTTTCTCTATAACTGGAAGTGAAGTCCTGGGAATCCTGGTGTTGAAGCCTTGTTCACTGAGCCTAGATCTCTTGCACTACATTGTGGTGTAAAACTACTGGAATTGAGGAATTTTCTCATTCCATGCCCAACTTCATTTTAGAATGGACAGAATAAGCATTTATATAGTTCCTTTGACTACCTCCCAAAGTACTTTGTAGCCAATGAATTCACCTGTTATGTGGGAAATGGAGCAGCCAATTTGTGCACAGTAAGCTCCCACAAACAATGAGAATGATCAGATCATCTGTTTTAGTGGTGTTGGTTGAGGGATAAATATTGTCCTGGGAAACTGGAGAGAACTCCCCTGTTATCTCAAGGCACTACTTCAGAGCTTTCACATCCACCTGAGGACAGACAGGGCCTCTGTTTAACATCTCATCTGAATGACGGGAGGTAGAGGAGGTGCTACTTACCCAGCAGTAGAGTTTAGTTTGACTGGACATGAAATATAATCCTTAATATTAGTGTTTTTTTGCTGGTTGAGTCTTTCATCCTGGTTTTTTTTCTTGGGAGGAGAAGCTGGTCAACATGTTGATTAGTGAAGTGAATTATATTTTGCTTGTTTAACCAAAGGTATCTATTTTTGCAAAAATAAATAACTCACTCTGAAGCTGTTTAAAATTCTCTCCACAGTCCTATTACTTTGACCGGGACGATGTTGCCCTGCGTCACTTTGCCGAGTTCCTCAAGGAGCAGTCACATGAGAAACACGAGGATGCGGAGAAACTAATGAAATTCCAGAATCGGCGTGGAGGCCGGATCATCTTGGAGGACATCAAGGTTGGATTCAATAAATGAGTGGCTCTCTGTTGGGATCCCATTGTTTCCAATACTTTCTAAAGCAATTAGTTCCAATTTGATTCCATGGTTCTGGTGGCTTAATGCAGTAATTCTATATTCCTGTGACACATTGGTTCATGGTAACATGGACTTCTGGCTGCCTTTCACCCCTGTTTTCCTTGTCCTGTCTCGTGTATTTTTTTGTTTAATTCATTGTAAGTGAACTGTGACTTTCCCCTTCAGAAACCAGAGCAGGATGAGTGGAGCAATGGTCTGGAGGTGATGCAGAGAGCTCTGCAGCTGGAGAAGAATGTCAACCAGAGTCTGCTGGATCTGCACAAACTCTCCACTGGCAGCACCGACCCTCATGTAGGTTCCTAATGTGGGCTTTTTGGGTATGTTGGAGGTGGTGGACCCTTGCTGTCCTTGAGCCTATCAAATATCTCCAAGCCCAATTGCTTTGTGTTGGGGTGTCTCTCCTGGGTCCTTCAGGGGGTTGGGGAGAACATGGGGGGTTGGCCAAATGTAGACATTGAGAATAAATGTCAGTGTATCCAAGATCTAAGCATCTATTATACATGAATTACTGGATCATTTGAGCAAATTTACATCATCTCGATTGCACCACTTGACTATCCTCCAGTCCAAGAGGATTTAAAATCCCAACTCTAGATGGAGGTGAGGGGGAGCTCCAGATGTTCCTTGATATCTGCTACTAGCCATAACTAGTTTTGCTTTTTGGTTTCAGTTGTGTGACTTCCTGGAGACCCACTACTTGGATGAGCAAGTGAAGATGATCAAGAAGCTTGGAGATCACATCACCAACTTGAAGAGACTGGGAGCCCCTGAGAATGGCATGGGAGAGTACCTGTTTGACAAGCACACCCTGGGGGAGAGTGACTGAAGCTTATTGTGTTCAGTACTCGTGTTTATATAATTGTGTGGGAGACCCTGTCCTTCAGGGAATGATGGGTTGTGTGACTTTGTACAAAGAGCTGAGAGACCTGGGCTCTATGTAATATCAACTGTCGCTAACTGTAAATAAACTGTTCAACATTGGACTGGATTTTGTCTCCTTGTAAATTTGATTGGTTGATTATTTTCTGATTAACATTTGGTTGTCTTCAGACAAGAGCTATGCTGGGCTGTGTTTACACAGACTGAGAGGTTGCAGCCCCTCTTTCATTATTGGAAGGAGCTGCTCTCAATTTTTGGCTGCACTTCAGTCCCCCGCTCCTGATCTTTGGTCACCTGGTGTGGAGGGGAGCAGGCAGATCGGAGGACCTCCTCGTGGGACTGCTCCTGGGCCTGGCCAAAAAAATCTATCAATTGGTGTGGGCGGTCGAGGGGGTCATTTGGCCCGATTGCCTGCCTTCTCTTCTGCGGCCACGTTCACACCCTGGAGATGGAGCATGAGGTGGCCAGCGGCGCGCTCGAGACCTTCCACGACCGGAAGGTACCGTAGGGACTGGAGTGCATCATCACCCCCGGCAACCAAATTTTAATTTAAGTTTCATTAAACTTAAAACATTAAGTCAGTCTGTTTGTTTAAGGGTTGCTCAGAAAGAGTACACGTGGTTATTGCCTCTTCCCGCAATCCCGTCAGCTTAACTCAAACATCCTTTCTCCTGACGGATAGACCAGACTTACCACAGTACATGTCAAATACATGGAATGTACTCGTGCAGAAGGTAATATTTAAAACCTTACTAAAACACACATACACAGTTAACCATCATTTAAAGCTGGCATGAATCTAATAATGGGGGTGAGGCAGACCGATAGAAAGAGATTGGGATAGGTGGGTGGACAATGGCATTTAATTTGGGGAAAATACAAAAGAATGAGACTAGGAAAAAGAAAGACTTGCATTTCTATAGTGCCTTTTACAACCACCGGACATCTCTAAGCGCTTTACAGCCAATGAAGTACTTTTGAAGTGTAGCCACTGTTGTACTGTGGGAGCCAATTTGCGCACAGCAAGCTCCCACAAGCAACAATGTGAAAATGACCAGATAATCTGTTTTTGTGTTGGTTGAGGGAGAAATATTGGCCCCAAGAGCCCAGGCATAACTCCCCTGTTTTTCTGTGAAATAGTGCCGCGGGATCTTTTACACCCACCTGAGAGCGCAGACAGGGCCTCGGTTTAACATCTCGTCAGAAAGACGGCGCCTCCGATAGTGCCGCACTCTCTCAGCACTGCACTGGACTGGTGTGTCAGCCTGACGTTATGTGCTTAGGTCCCTGGAGTGAGACTTGAACCCACAACATTTTGATAGAGGCAAGTGTGCTACCCACTGAGCCACAGCTAACAGTAGGGAAGGGAAACCAACAGGGGAATATAAATTAAATGGCTTTAGGCCACAAGCCACCAATATGGGAGATTAGTCGGGATAAAGAGGCAGATAACATGGAGAATTTACAGATGATTGAGATAGATATTGGTGGAGTGGGTGACTGAGAGCTTTTAGTTTCAGGGATCAGTCAGATGGACTCTGGGTTGCACTCTTGTCTCTGAGTCAGAATGTTACGGGTTCAATCCCACTCCAAAGACTTGAGCACAGAAATCTAGGCTGACACTGCAGTGCAATAATGCGGGAGTGCTGCACTGTCGGAGGTGCCGTTTTCTTGATGAGATACTAAACTGCGGCCCCATAGATGCTAAACAGGCCATTCGGCCCGACTGCTCCGTGCCAGTGTTTATGCTCCACACGAGCCTCCTCCCGCCCTTCTTCATCTAATCCGATCAGCATATCCTTCTATTCCTTTTGTTGTGTATGTACCTTTAAGAGAGAACTGACTTTACACTGTAGTACCGGCAGTGACCACACCTGTATATAAAGCCATAGCAGGCTTCTGTACTTCAGTTTAAGCTTAACCTCTGTTCAGTAAATACCTGTTATTATTGTTCTCCTGCAGTCCGTGTATTATTGATACGCGGACACTACACCTTTCTTACCAAACTTCCCCTTAAATGCATCTCTGCTCTTCGTCTCAACTACTCCATGTGGTAGTGAGTTCCACATTCTAACCACTGAAGAATTTGGTCCTGAATCCCCTGTTAGATTTATTAATGACTATCTTATATTTATGGCTCTGAGTTTTGGACTCCCCCACAAGGGAAAGCATTGCCTGCCTCTCTTCCGCGGCTATGTTCGCGCCCGGGTGGCCCTGGAGATGGAGCACGCGGTGTCCGCTGGCACGCTCGAGGCCTTCCGAGACCGGTGAGTGCCGCGGGGACTGGAGTGCATTATCGCCCCGGCCGATGTCATTCTAATCTAAGTTGATAAGCCTTATTTGACGTTTTCCTTAAATTTGGAGATAAATTGTACAACCAAAAGGAGGGACAACTGATCCCTGGCCGATGTTACTTTAATTTAAGTTGATGAACTTTATTTGACATTTTCTCTAGTTGCAGATAAATTGTGCAACCACAAAAGACCACAAGTGAAACCATTTTCTTTCCATCTACCTTATCAAAACACCTTCATCATTTTAAAGACCTCTATTAGGTCACCCTTCAGCCTTCTTATTTCTAGAGAAAAGAGCCCCAGCCTGTTCAGTCATTCCTGATCGATATAACCTCTCAGTTCTGCTATCATCCTTGTAAATCAAATGTGCACCTTCTCCAGTGCCTCTATATCCTTATTGTAATATTCTACTTAGAGCAGAGAAGGCTAAGGGGAGATTTGACAGAGGTGTTTAAAATCATGAAGGGTTTCGATAAAGTAAATAAAGAGAAACTGTTTCCAATGGCTGAAGGGTCGCTAACCAGAGGACACAGATTTAAGATGATTCGCAAAAGAACCAGAGGCGACAGGAGGAAAAACTTTGTTACACAAGGAGTGGTTAGGATTGGGAATGCGCTGCCTGATGGGGCGGTGGATACAGATTCAATAGTGGCCTTCAAAAGGGAATTGGATAAATACTTGAAGTAGAAAAAATTCCAGGTTCCTGGGGAAAGAGCGGGGGAGTGGGACTAACAGGATTGCTCTTTGAACGAGCCGGGACAGACTCGATGGGCCGAATGGCCTCCTTCTGTGCTGCACTATTCTATGATTCTATGGAGACCAGAACCGTGCACCGTACTCCAAGTGCAGTCTAACCGAGGTTCTATACCAATTTAACATGTTGAACTCGGGTGCGGTTCAGCTGCAAGCACTCCCCGCACTGAGGTCAGAACGGCACTAATGGTAACTGTTTGCATCTCACAAAATCTATGAGGTCGACGTTCACCCCGCTCCGTGCCGATACATTTCCTACAGTCTGACTACAAAGAAGCACAGCCCTGGTAGCAGCTCCCCGAGTGACGGGCAAGAAAATACACCCCTGTTTATTCTCGAAGAGAAATTTCTGTCTTTACATCCGAAGGGATTGTGTGATGGGGAGAAATATTTAATGGAAAGTCAAGCCTCATGTGTCCCGGTTCTACAGAATCTGAAAATGTGAATGAATAATACTCTGGTGTAGGTTCCATAACACACAAAGATGTTTCCAATCAATTTATTCCATTTTTAGAATATTAATTCATGGGATGTGGGCGTCGCTGTCAACGGCCAGAATTTCTTGCCCGGCGCGAGTCTCCCTGGAGAAGGTGGTGGTGAGCCGCCTTCTTGAACCGCTGCAGTCCGAGCGGTGAAGGTACTCCCACAATGCTGTTAGGGAGGGAGTTCCAGGATTTTGACACAGCGACGATGAAGGAACAATTGGAGGAAAATTCATCGATAGCCAAGGATGATTCTCAGCACCTTGAGCTTTTGGAAAGCATCAAATTGTCATTTAATTCAAATGAGAGCATCAAACAACGAGAGACTTTCCGATTTGAAGAAGGTCAAGGACCCCAAAAGCAGTGACATCACCGAGACTGATCTCCCAAACCTGCCGGTTTTCCATAGCTCTGATTGGCCCTGGGTCTCACCCCCTCCTCCCCCACACCCCCTCTCCTTTGTTAATTGGTGCCTGGATTCAGGAAAGATTCCTGATTGGCTCTCAGGGATTGTCAATCATCGTTGGTGATGTCATTCCTTGTTTGAATGCAGGCTGTCCCAGTGGTATAAATACAAGAGCTTGGGTTAGAAAGGGTTAGTTTTTGAACTTTCTAGGTGATAGTGAGCAGTAATAGTAGAACAGAAAATAGTGACGATGGCCTCCCAAGTGCGTCAGAACTACCACAAGGACTGTGAGGATGCTGTCAACAAGCAAATTAACATGGAGCTCTATTCCTCCTATGTTTATCTCTCCATGGTGGGTCTTGTATTCCTTATTGCTGTATTCTGATAAGTTGGACATTCTGCAGTTCCATGAACTGGCTTTAAACTATATTTCTCTTGACTTCCTTATCTGGGGAAGCAATCTTTGGGCAGTGAGTACTTCTGGGTGACCTTGTTGAGTTAATGGCCTGCTCCTTGTAGCAGCTGCACTCTGTTGACCAGGTTTAATATATGGAACGAGCACAGCTGCTGCTTGAGATTGTAACAGAAGAGCACAAACCTCGTCCAGTGACTGTTGGTGCTTGTTGACATGGGACAAAGTTCAGTTTCAGTGGGGTGACTGTAGTGAGTGACATGTTGGCAGGTCCTCACTAGCTTTCTCTTTAACTGGAAGTGAAGTCCTGGGAAGCCTTTTTCACTGCCTAGATCTCTTGCACTACATTGTGGTGTAAAACTACTGGAATTGAGGAATTTTCTCATTCCATGCCCAACTTTGGTTTTTAGATTGGAAAGAATAAGCATTTATATAGTGCCTTTGACTACCTCCCATAGTGCTTTGTAGCCAATGAAGTCACCTGTTATGTGGGAAATGCAGCAGCCAATGTGTACACAGTAAGTGCTCTCAAACAGTGAGAATGAGAATGATCATCTCATCTGTTTTAGTGGTGTTGGTTGAGGGATAAATATTGGCCTGGAAAACCGGAGAGAACTCCCCTGTTCTCTGAAGTAGTGCCTTGAGATCTTTCACATCCACCTGAGAACAGACAGGGCCTCTGTTTAACATCTCATCTGAATGACTGACTGACTGACTGACTGACTGACAGGAAGTAGAGTTTAGTTTGACTGGACATGAAATATAATCCTGAATATTAGTTATTGCTTTGTATTTTTTTGCTGGTTGAATCTTTCATCCTGGTTTTTATTGGGAGGAGAAGCTGGCCAACATGTTCAGATTGGTGAAGTGAATTGCATTTTGCTAGCTAACCAATGCTGGCTCGAGGCTAAAGGGATCTGAATTTTGATCAGCCATGATCTCAATAAATGGCGGACCAGGCTCAAGGGGCCGAATGGCCTACTCCTGTCTTTTGTTTCTATCTATTTTTGCAAGATTAAGAACTCACTAACTAACTAGGGGTACATATAATAATCTTGCATTGTATATGAAGATCTAGGTCTGCTGAAGCTGTTTAAAATTCTCTCCACAGTCCTATTACTTTGACCGGGATGATGTTGCCCTGCGTCACTTTGCCGAGTTCCTCAAGGAGCAGTCACATGAGAAACACGAGGATGCTGAGAAACTGATGAAATTCCAGAATCGGCGTGGAGGCCGAATCATCTTGGAGGACATCAAGGTTGGATTCAATAAATGCGTGGCCCTCTGTCGGGATCCCCTTGTTTCCAATACTTTCTAAAGCAATTAGTTCCAATTTGATTCCATAGTTTTGGTGGCTTAATGCAGTAATTCTATATTCCTGTGACACATTGGTTCATGGTAACATGGACTTCTGGCTGCTTTTCACCCCTGTTTTCCTTGTGCTGTCTTTGTTTAATTCATTGTAAGTGAACTGACTTTCCCCTTCAGAAACCAGAGCAGGATGAGTGGAGCAATGGTCTGGTGGTGATGCAGAGAGCTCTGCAGATGGAGAAGAATGTCAACCAGAGTCTGCTGGATCTGCACAAACTCTCCACTGGGAGCACCGACCCTCATGTAAGTTCTTGACGTGGGATGTTGGAGGTGGTGGAACCTCTCCAGGCCCAATCGCTTTGTGTTGGGGTGTCTCTCCTGGGTCCTTCAGGGTGTTGGGGAGAGGATGGGGCGGTTGGCCTAATGTGGACATTGAGAATAAATACAATGTTTCCAGGATCTAAGCATCTATTGTACAGGAATTACTGGATCATTTGAGCAAATATAAATCATCTCGCTTACACCACTTGACTATCCTCCAGTCCAAGAGGATTAAAATCCCAACTCCAGGGGTGGGGGGGAACTCAGATGATTGTTGCTATCTGCTGCTGGCCATAACTAGTTTCACTTTTTGTTTCTTTCTTTCAGTTGTGTGACTTCCTGGAGACCCACTACTTGGATGAGCAAGTGAAGATGATCAAGAAGCTTGGAGATCACATCACCAACTTGAAGAGACTGGGAGCCCCTGAGAATGGCATGGGAGAGTACCTGTTTGACAAGCACAGCCTGGGGGAGAGTGACTGAAGCTTATTGTGTTCAGTACTTGTGTTTATATAACTGTGTGGGAGACCCTGTCCTTTCAGGGACTGATGGGTTGTGTGACTTTGTACAAAGAGCTGTGAGACCTGGGCTCTTAATGTAATATCAACTGTCACTAACTGTAAATAAACTGTTCATTGGACTGGATTTTGTGTCCTTGTAAATTTGAGTGGTTGCTTATTTTCTGATTAACATTTGGTTGGCTTCAGACAAGAGCTACACTGGGCTGTGTTTACATGGAATGTGAGAGGTGGCAACCCCTCTTTCATTCATTATTTGAAGGGGCTGCTCTCAATTTTTGGCTGTACTTCAGTCCCACGCTCCTGATCTTTGGTCACCTGGTGGGGAGGGGAGCGGGCAGGTCGGAGGACCTCCTCATAGGACTGCTCCTGGGCCTGGCCAAAAAGGCCATTAATGGGTCCAGGCAGCGGGTGGTCGAGGGAGTTGTTCGCCCCGATTGCCTGTGTCTTCCGTGGCCATGTTTGCGCCCGGGGGGCCCTGGAGATGGAGCACGCGGTGTCTGCTGGCATGTTCGTGCCCTTCCGTGACGGGTGGGCGCTGCTGGGACTGGAGTGCATCATCACCCCCGACAACTAAGTTTCATTTGATGTTTTAAGTTGCAGACAATTTGTTTAACCACCCATCTAGACTAGTGGAATTGTCCGGATTCCTTTCTTGGTGAAGAAAATTTCTGGGGGTGGGGGGAAATGAATACTCTCTTCATGGAGTCCCAGTGGCCTGGAACCACCCTGCACTCGGTTTCAACTGCCAAAGCTGCCACTTCTAAGCCTAATGGAGAGTTGGAGAATAGAGCAAGGTAACTATAGGATAAACAATTAGAGACTTGGTCACAGTGTTAGAGCTTTATCTGAGTTTTGACCTTGGGTGAAAATCTGAGGTTATTCTCAATATGCCTGTATCACATGAACATCAGTCCACTAGTCCCACTTTTCCTTACTTGAGCTTTCATTCAATAGTGTTAGACCTTTGATGTGCTTTCTTAGCCTGTTCCTTCCTGTTGATCCCACAGGGTTGTGACCCAATCAGGAACACAAGGTATCCATGGAACCCCAGCACTGTCCTTCCCTCACCAGATTTAGGGAAATATCAGTAACTCTCATCTCAATGATTTCCTGGACTTCCTGTTCCACCAGAGAAGATTCACCAGTCTCCTCGCCACTTTCCTCCTGGACAGTCGAACATCAAGAGCGATTAATCACTGAAATAAGTCTATACCAGATAGTCTCTTCACACCAGTGGGACAATGTATGCACAACCAACACTGCACACAGTGATTGCCAGCAACTGGGACCAGACAGCGGGCGGTCGAGGGGGTCGTTCGGCCTGACTACCTGTCTCTCTTGTGGGGCCACGTTCATGCCCGGGTGTCCCTGGAGATGGAGCACACGGTGTCCACCGGCACGCTCGAGGCCTCCTGTGACCGGTGGGCGCCGCGGGGTCTGCAGTGCATCTTCAACCCCCGGCAACCAAATTTCAATTTAATTTGTTAAATTTCACTTAATGTTTTGAGTTTAGTTACAGTCTGTTTGTTTATGGGTAGCTCTAAAAGAGTACAGAGTGATTGCCTCTATCTTCCCGCAATCCCCCCCAATCCTGTCAGCTTAACTCAAACATCCTTTCCCCTGGCGGATAGACCAGACTTATCACAGTACATGTCAAATACATGGAATGTACTCGTGCAAAAGGTAATATTTAAAACATTACAAAAACACACATACACAGTTAACCATCATTTAAAGCTGGCATGAATCGAATAATGAGGGTGAGGCTTGTTGTGTATGTACCTTTAAGGGAATAACTGGTCTTAGACTGCAGTACCGGCAGTGACCACCCCTGTATAAAAGGCCCTAGCAGGCTTCTGTAGTTTCAGTTTCAAGCTGCCTCTTGTTCAGTAAAGTACCTGTTAAACTGTTCTACCGAAGTCCGTGTATTATTGAGGCGCGGACTTTACAGTGGCGACGAGTAAGTTCGAACTCGCCTGCGGTGTGGCCTCATCTCACGGGGATCTCGCCTGAAAGGAAGGTCCTGGAAGGTCGTCGCCTGAGCAACGGGCGTCGACCGAGGGCAACCGCCCAAAGAATCCATCGGTGTTTGGAGAATTGCGGGAGAGACTGTGGTTCCAGCGAATCGTGCTGGTAGCAGGTAGCGCGCTGACCCTTCCGGACTGCGGCAGGCTCAAGCTCGATTGAGCGGCTCTACAAATCGGGCCGTGCAGCGTCGCCGGGAAAAGAAAACGAGAGAGAGGGTGGAGCGCACAGGGCGCGGTCGGTGCTCGAGAACAGGACAGCGGAGAGAAACCAAACGGGGGGGGAAGGAAAGCGAGACACGCCGAAGCTGCGGGTCGCCGCCATTACCCCGTAGAATGCTAGGAGCAGCGTGGCAGTAAGGGGAAGAAGCAAAAGCGCGGGAGGTGCCATTTTAAATCGCCCAAGATGCCGAAAAGTGGCAGTATCACTGCTTTCGACAACGAGGTAGAAGACTGGACCACGTATGTAGAAAGAATCGATGTGTACTGCAAGGCAAATGAGGTGGCCGATGGAAAGAGGGCATCGGTATTATTAAATCTGATGGGTGCGAATACGTACGGCCTATTGCGGAATTTAATTACCCCAGCTAAACCAATGGAGAAAACTTTTGAGGAGATTGTTCATATCTTACAGGAACACCTAAGCCCTACACCACTGCTGATAGCAGAAAGATTCAAGTTCCATAAAAGAAACCAGCACAAAGATGAGAGCAATGCTGACTACCTTACGGAACTACGCAAGTTATCGAAGCACTGCCGGTTCGGAGCAGGACTGGCAGACACCTTACAGGATAAGTTTGTCTGCGGGCTCCAGAGTGAAGGAACCCAGAAACGACTACTTTCAAAAAAGGACCTGACACTAGAACAGGCTTTCAGCGTGGCAGTATCCTACGAAGCAGCAGCACGGGGAGCTGCGGAAATACAACAGAAACCACAAGAATACAGCGCTAACGAAATGGCGTATGGAGCCGAAAAGTGCTATCGCTGCGGCAGAACAACCCATGAGCAGAAGGACTGCTGGTTTAAAGACGAAATATGCAGGCGATGCGGAAAAATGGGACATATAGCAAGAGTCTGCAGGTCGGGAAAGAAGACCAACATGACAAGAACTACTAAGGAACAGTACAGGAAAGTAAAGAAACTGACAGATAGTAGTTCCGAAGATCAGGAGAGTGATAAGGACTCCGGGAGCAGGCGACTAAGTTGTTTAAAATTACACAACGTGATCGCAAAAGAAGATCACCGAACCATTTGGGTCACCCTCATGATAGCAGGGTCCCCAGTGAAGATGGAATTGGACACAGGATCAGCCCTAACTGTCATGAATCGACGAGACTATGAGCGGCTATTCTCACACATACCCTTAAAGGACACGTCCATTGTATTGAAGACATACACGGGGCAAAAGGTCTACCCCAGAGGAAAAATAAGGGTGCCAGTTGAATATAACGGAAAGGAAACACAGAAACTATACATGTATATACTACGAGATGGAGGACCACCATTATTGGGACGTGAATAGATCCGAAGACGACAATTGGATTGGCATTCCATTCTGGCACTAACTGTGACTGACAAAAAAGATGATGACGTCGCACCTGGACGCCTGTCACAAATTCTATCTGACGCGGAAGAGGTGTTCCAACAAGGACTTGGGACTCTAAAAGGAGTAAAGGCAACCATAAAGATTGAGGATGACGCAACCCCAAAATTTTTCAAGGCCAGACCGGTGCCATACGCGATACGCCCAGCTGTGGAAGCTGAACTGGAGAGTCTGGAGCGTTCGGGGGTGCTGTCTAAGGTGGACTGGAGTGAGTGGGCCACACCCATCGTTCCTGTAATGAAGAAAGCATTGAGCAGCACACCTGGGGAGCCAAGGAAGGTTCGCATCTGTGGGGACTTCAAGGTGACTGTGAACCCAGTCCTGCACACAGTACAGTATCCCCTTCTGCGGATAGAAGTTATTTTCGCCTCACTATCTGGAGGGAAACGTTTTACAAAGACTGACCTGGCTCAAGCGTATCTACAAATGGAGGTGGAAGAAGCATCTAGGAAATACCTCACGATAAACACTCACAAAGGCCTTTAGCAGTACAATCGACTGGTATTTGGGGTAGCATCGGCCCCGGCTATGTGGCAGAGGGCAATGGAACAAGTCCTGCAAGGGATCCCGGGGACCCAGTGTTATTTGGACGACATCCTGGTTACGGGCGAAAATGACAATGAACACCTTGCCAACCTGGAACAGGTGCTCACGAGATTGCAGGAATATGGGCTACGAGCCAACCGTCCCAAATGTGAGTTCTTCAGGAGACAAATCTCGTATTGTGGCCACATGATTGATGGGGAAGGGTTGCATAAGTCGCCGGACAAGATTGAGGCTGTAGTCAAGGCTCCAGCACCAGAAAATGTATCGCAACTGAGGTCGTTCCTCGGGTTGGTGAACTACTACCATAAGTTCTTGCTGAATTTATCTACAATTCTGCACCCACTGAACGCCCTCCTTCAAACTGGTGTAACATGGAAATGGAGTGATGAGTGTAAGCGTGCCTTTCAGGAATATAAATGCCAAATCACTTCACAAGAAGTATTGGCCCACTACAACCCAACACTACCGATTCGGTTGGCATGTGATGCGTCACCTTACGGCATTGGAGCGGTGCTGTCACACAAATTCCGTGACGGTTCAGAGAGGCCAATAGCCTTTGCATCGCGCTCGCTAACCTCAGCCGAGCGTAACTACGCCCAGATTGACGGGAGGCCCTCAGCCTGGTGTGGGGGGTGAAGAAGTTCAATCACTATCTGCACGGGCAGAAATTCACCCTACTGACTGATCATCAACCCCTGGTCTCAATTTTTAACCCAAAGAAGGGCGTTCCGGTGATGACGGCACAACGGCTGCAGAGATGGTCACTTTTTCTAGGGGCACATCAGTATGACATAGAGTGCAAAGGTACGAAACAACATGGAAACGCTGATGGGCTGTCGCGCCTACCGTTGCCTACGGCGGAAGAAGCATCTGCAGTGGACCCTGTGTAGATGTTCCATGCGACCATAGTCGAATGTTTGCCTGTTACAAACGCAAGTATTGAGAAGGAAACCCGAAATGACCCGACACTCTCTCGGGTCTATGATTTGATGGTGAAGGGATGGCCAGCATATGGCGACTCACTGTTGCCAGCATTCTCGCCAAGGAGGGAACAGCTGTCAGTGTGCCGGGGAACCTTGATGTGTGGATCCCGAGTGGTAATTCCACCCAAGTTGAGAGATAGAGTACTCAGTGAGCTTCACGAGGGTCATCTGGGGGGGGGTAAAAATGAAGAGCCTAGCCAGGGCGTTTGTGTGGTGGCCGGGAATCGATAAAGAAATCGAGGATATGACCAAGAGATGCACAGGATGCCAGAAGGTCCAAAATGCTCCACCACAGGCCCCGCTACATCCATGGGAGTGGCCCTCATCTCCATGGCAACGGGTACACATTGATTTCGCTGGTCCATTTATGGACTCAATGTTTCTAATCGCTGTGGACGCCCATTCGAAATGGCCAGAGGTCATTAAAATGTCCTCCACCACCACGGAGAAAACTATTGCAGTCCTAAGGACCATCTTCGCCAGGAATGGGTTACCAGAACAGATCTGTTCCGACAATGGCCCACAGTTTGTGTCTGAGGATTTCCGGAGGTTCCTGAAGAATAATGGGGTGAAACATTACACATCTGCCCCATATCATCCAGCCACAAATGGATTGGCTGAGAGGTTTGTTCAGACCTTTAAAAAGGCCACGAAGGCAATGTATAATGACGACATGCCACTGCAACACAAGGTGGATAACTTCCTGTTTGCTTACCGGAATGCGACACATGCAGTAACCAACCAAACTCCAGCCGTACTGTTTTTCAACCGGAGACTAAGATGTCGCTTGGATTTGCTCAAACCAAACATAAGACGAGATGTTGAGGATAAGCAGTTCCAGCACTTAAATGAGAAGCCAACCGGGAGCTTCGAGATAGGGCAACCAGTCTTGGCCCGCGACTACCGAACAGAAAAATGGCAGCCAGGCACGATATGCACACAGCAGGGACCACTAATGTACACAGTGGACGTTGGAGAGAGCATCGTGAGACGCCATGCTGACCAGATTCTAGAGACACAGGAACAAGCCAAGCCTGTACCACAAGCATGTGCACCTGGTAATGAGCCCGAAGTACAGATTGCGTCTACCTCAGAAGCAGGAGTATTGGAAGCTGACGAACCAACCAATGACAATGAGCCAGAATTGACTCCACCGCCAGAACAGGATACTCAAGAAAGGCGCTATCCAGTCCGGATCAGGAAGCCTCTTCAAAGACTGAACTTATAAATGACTATTTCAGTTGATGTATATATTACTGAGGAAATTGTAATTGTAATTAGTTATTATTTAGTTGGGAAATGAATGTTATGTGCTGTTTATCTAAAAGGGGAGGAATTGTTGTGTATGTACCTTTAAGGGAATAACTGGTCTTAGACTGCAGTACCGGCAGTGACCACCCCTGTATAAAAGGCCCTAGCAGGCTTCTGTAGTTTCAGTTTGAAGTTGCCTCTTGTTCAGTAAAGTACCTGTTAAACTGTTCTCCCGAAGTCCGTGTATTAGTGAGGCGCGGACTTTACAAGGCGGACCTACAAATACAAAGGGATCGGGATAGCTGGGTGGAAAATGGCATTTTAATGTTGGAAAATACAAAAGAATGAGACTAGGGAAAAGAAAGACTTGAATTTCTATAGCGCCTTTCATGACCACCGGATGTCTCAAAGCACTTTACAGCCAATGAAGTACTTTTTGAAGTGTAGTCACTGTTGTAATGTAGGAAGCATAGCAGCCAATTTGCACACAGCAAGCTCCCACAAACAACAATGTGATAATGACCAGATCATCTGTTTTTGTTATGTTGGTTGAGGGATTAATATTAAAAGAAAGCACAATTTACACTTCATCTAGAGCCATCCTTTGTTTCTTAACCTGTCCCATTACCATCTCCCTTTGCCTTGAATATCTCTCAATGTCTCTTAATCTCTCCTGCCATCCATCCTATCACAGACCTTCCCTTTTGTTCTTTCCTCCCCTCCCCCCTTTCCCAGCCTCTTCACTTGCTTAAGAATCTGTTCCATTTCCGGCTTTTTTCCAGTTCTGACGAAAGGTCATCGACCTGAAACGTTGACTCTGTTTCTCTCTTCACAGACGCTGCCTGACCTGCCGAGTGTCTCCGGCATTTTCTGTTTTTATTTGAGGGATAAATAGGACAACCCAGCCTATCCAATCTTTCCTCATAGCTAAAATTCTTCAGCCCAGGCAACGTCCTCGTAAATCTCCTCTGTACCTTCTCCAGTGCAATCACATCCTTCCTGTAATGTGGTGACCAGGACTGCACGCAGTACTCTAGCTGCGGCCTAACCAGTGTTTTATACATTTCAAGCATAACCTCCCTGCTCTTATATTCTATGCCTCGGCTAATAAAGCAAGTATCCCGTATGCCTTCTTAACCACCTTATCTACCTATCCAGCTAACTTCAGAGATCTGTGGACATGCACTCCAAGGTCCCTCTGATCTTCTGCACTTCTCAGTGTCCTACCATTTAACCCTTGCCTTGTTAGCCCTCCACAAATGCATGACCTCACACTTCTCCAGATTGAATTCCATTTGCCACTGTTCTGCCCACCTGACCAGTCCATTGATATCTTCCTGCAGTCTTCAGCTTTCTTCATTATCAACCACACAGCCAATTTTTGTATCATCTGCAAACTTCTTAATCATACTTCCTACATTCAAGTCTAAATCATTGATATATACCACAAAAAGCAAAGGACCCATTACTGAGCCCTGCGGAACCCCACTGGAAACAGCCTTCCAGTCATGAAAACACCCTTCGACCATTACCCTTTGTTTCCTGCCTCTGAGCCAATTTTGGATCCAACTTGCCCCTTTGCCTTGGATCTCATGGGCTTTTACTTTTGTGACCAGTCTGCCTTGCAGGACATTATCAAAAGCCTTGCTAAAATCCATATAGACTACAACAAACGCACTACTCTCATCGACCCTCCTTGTTACCTCCTCAAACAATTCAATGAAGTTAGTCAGACATGACCTTCCCTTAACATATCCATGCTGACTGTCCCTGATTAATCTGTGTCTTTCTAAATGAAGATTTATCCTGTCGCTCAGAAATGTTTCTGTAAAGTCTGTGGGTTGTATAGCGAAGTAATACACAGACTACAAGAGTAACTTAAACAGGACTTTACTATTCGAAGGTCAGGGCGAATCTGCCCAATAAATTCTGCCACAGCACTTATATACCGGTGTGGTCACCGTCGGTATTACAGTATACAGCAGCCAGGATAAAGTAGTGCCACACCTAAAATAGTTCTCTTAAAGGTGGACGGTTACATACAATAGTTCTCTTAAAGGTAGAACAGTTACATACACTACAATCCTCCCTTTTTAGCTTACAACATACTTATTCCCCATTGACATAACATCATAACATATCCAACTTCATGTTACAACAGTTCACAGAGGTAGTCTCTGCGGAAACAGTTCACAGATTCAGTCTCTGCGGGAAACAGTTCACAGATTCAGTCTCCGATCTTCTTGACTCGGTCCGGACCACGCCTCCGTGGTGTAGTCGGGTCACCTTGCTAGAGGGACTCATCCCATAGTCCTTCCCTAGACTTAACAGCTTTACTTCCATCACTTCTGAACCAGCATTGCTGACTTTTTAAAACAAACATAAAACAGTTGGATTGCCTTGGGAAATTTTCCTACTTTCCAACTGATTTGGCTCCGTTCGGGGGACCACGTGTGTGATCGGGTAGAGGTAATAATGGTTCAGATGGTTATCATCTTCTGCTTCGTCTTTTCCTTTTTTGCTTCTTGGAGACTCTCGGGGCTCCATTGTCAGCTACCAGCTGTAACGCCACCATCTCCCTATGTTCCTTAGACTTTAAGTGATTCATCCTGATTTCGGCACTTTGGGAGTTCTCGGCACAAGCTGGGCAGACCAGGTCCTCGTAATATTCAGTGTCACTCAACAGATCATGGTAATATTCGGTGTCGTCCTGAGCTAGGCCCGCGAGAGGGTCTTCTATTTGCTCCTTACCCAGCTGGACGTTAGCCGACTTTTGTTCCAAATCCCGACATCTGTCCTGAAGAGACTTCATCATGCGTTCAGATTCATCCCGCTTTTTCTGGGCTTCCTGCAAGTCTTTTACTAATGACCTCATTTGTGATTTCAATAATTCAACTTCATTCAGAGATTGATTGATCGGACTATTCAATCCCTCTACTGAAGTAGCTGTTTCAGTATTCTGTTGTTCTACATTGCCGTGCGTCAGCGTACTTTTGGCATCCAAGGGCTGTTCTGCTGCAGACTTCTCAGTCTGGGTTGCCACCTCAGCTCTTCCAATGACTTTTGAGAGCTCCCTTCCCTTTGAAGATTGAGGCTCGTATTTAAGTTTTTCCCATTTTAGAGTTTTATCCCTCAGCATATGAATGAGTTGGCTGACTGTTAACTCTTCTGCCATCATCCCTTTTCCATTAGCTGCAGGGCTGTTTAGAACCTTGTCCTGGGGCTCCTTTGCTGCTTCTACTTCGCCATCATCCGCAGCCCCCATCATTCGAATTTCCACAAATGAATCGTCCGGTGATGCTGCACCCAACTTCAGTAGGAGCTCGGAAGTCATGTCGACCAACTCAGCTTTTTCTGCCTGCAACCTGCTAACCAGCGCCTTCAGTTGCGGCCCATCTTGTTCCACCGGATTGGAGCACGCCCCTTCAGAAGCCGAATCAGCTTTGATTCGTTTGGCCTCCTCGTGCAGACGGTTTGTGTGCTCCTGCTCCCTTTTCTTCCCCAGCTGCTTCTGTTGTCTTTCCAGATTCTCCCATTCGGTATCATAGAACTTTTTCATTGCTTTCATCTCTTGCTCGAGACGGCAATTCAATTGTTCTAATTGCTGTCGTAATCTGAAATAAGTTTGCGTTCGAGCTCGATGTTCCTCAGTAATATATATGTCTGTAACTTGAACAGACTCAGAATTCTCTGTCAAGCTATGTTGTTGTTGTTCAGAGGAATTCTGTTCTGAAACTTTGTTCTCCTCTGGAGCATAAGCCTTTATGCCCACATTCATTCTACCAACCGTAGTCAGCAAGTTCATTTTAGACTTGTCTTTCATGCTTGGGCTGGCCTTATCGTCATCCGTTTCAGAGTCTGAGCTGATTGTCTGCCCCGAGTCCTCACTCGTTATTGCTTTGAGGTAGTGCCATTCCATGTCTATTTTCTTGATCCACTCCCGTCCTAGAAGTGGTGGTCCTCCCTCAGGTAGTACGTATAAGTCCATTCCGGGGTGTTCTTTGCCCCTGTCTCTCACCTTGACTCTTATCTTTCCCATGGGGTATACTTTATGCCCCGTGTATGTCTGCAATACGAACTTGGTATCTCTCAAGGGTATATGTGAGAATAGCCGGTTGTAATCCCTTCGATTTATGACTGATAGGGCTGATCCAGTGTCCAATTCCATTCTCACTTGGACTCCGGCTATTTTTAGCATGACCCAGATAGTTTGTAGGTCAGCTTCCTTACTCACATTATGAATTCTCAGACTACCCAGTTCCTGGCCGCTTGGGTCTGAATCCAAATTCTGTTCATCTGAACTCTTCTCAACCACCTTGTGTACTTTGTTGTACTTTTCCTGTGATGGCTTTTTTTTTGGTTGTTGGTCTTCTTCCCTGACCGGCATACTTTCGCTATGTGACCCAGTTTGCCACATTTCCTACAGTCCTGGTTTTTAAACCAGCATTGGTTCTGGTCGTGTGTTGTCTTCCCACAACGATAACATTTCGTTGCACCCGAAGTAATTTGATCCACACTGAGGACCGCTGCCTTCAGCTGCATTTCCGCAGTTCCTTTCGCTGCGGCTTCGTGTGATGCTGCAATAAGGACAGCCCTATCCAGTGTAAGGTCGTTCTCTTCGAGCAGTCGCTTTTGCGTTCCTTCCTTCGACAACCCGCACACGAACTTGTCTCGCAATGCCTCTGTCAGATTTCTTCCAAACTGGCAATATTTCGCTAGCCTACGCAGTTCGACCAAGTATTCCGCGTTGCTTTCCTCTTTCCGTTGCGTTCTCGCATAAAATTTGAATCGTTCCGCCAACATCAGCGGTGTGGGGTTCAAGTGATCCTTCAGAACAGCAACAATATTATCGAAGGTTTGATCCGCCGGTTTAACTGGTGCTAGAAGATGTTTCAATAGCCCGTATGTCTTCGCCCCCATCGAGTTTAGCAAGGTTATAGCTTTATCATCATCCTCTATTTTATTGGCCTCACAATATATCTCAATGCGTTCTACATACGTGGCCCAATCTTCTACCTCGGAATCGAAATCGTTGATGTTACCACGCCTAGGCATCTTCACCTCCCTGATAAACAACAACGAAATATTTCTTTAACTCTTTTTTTTTTCCAAGATGGCGGTTTCCCCGTGCTTATCTTCTTTCCCCGCCCCTTTCAAAATGGCGGTTCCCGCTTCTGTCTTTTTCTCCGCCTACTGGCGTCTTCCCGCGGTTTCCCGCGCTTATCTTCTTTCCCCGCCCACTTTCAAGATGGCGGTTCCCGCTTTTCTTCCCCTGGCAGGAGGGGTAAGCTTTTCCCTCGGGCGACAGCCGCTGGCTTTCGGGGTTCGCAGCCTGCGCTTCGGCTTCAGCGCGTTCCCTTCTCTCGGCCGGGCAACCGGCTCTGGGTACAGCCCGTTGACGGCGAACAGTCTCAGCTGCTGGCTGGATCTCGCTCAGTCTCCCTCGCTCGGGCTCTGTCTCTCCGGTGCTGGGTACAACCCGTTGACGGCGAACAGTTTCAGCCGCTGGGCTGGATCTCGCTCAGTCTTCCTCGGGCTCTGTCTCTCCCGCTCGCGCGGCTGTCGCTCGCTCTCTCTCGGGCTCTGTCTCTCCCGTTCGCGCGGCTCTCGCTCGGGCTCTGTCTCTCCCACTCGCGCGGCTCTCAATCGCGCCTCCCAGCCCTCTCGCAGTCCGGTGCTTCCCTCCCCGGCTGCGGCTGAGTTCTCCACGATTTATTTATTTTATCTCTTCCCGCGCCTTACGATCCCGGTCGCAGCGCTTCGTGGCCTCGGTCACTGTCCGACCTTTTTCACCCAATCGTTCCTCCCAGCCTCTCGCAGTCCGGTGCTTCCTCCCCGGCTGCGGATGCGTTCTCCGCGGTTTATTTATTTTTATCTCTTCCCGCGCCTTACGATCCGGTCGCAGCGCTTCGTGGCCTCAGTCACTGTCTGGCCTTTTTCACCCCAATCGCGCCTCCCAGCTTCTCGCAGTCCGGTGCTTTCCTCCCCGGCTGCGGCTGAGTTCTCCGTGGCTTATTTATGTTTATATCTTCCCGCGCCTTACGATCCCGGTCGCAGCGCCTCGTGGTCGCGGTATTTGTCCGGCCTTTTTCGCCGTCGCGGTCTAGTCGTCTCACGACGCTCCCCGGCCCGTTTGTACCGCGGCTTCTGCTCCACGCTGCCCCAGCCTCATCGCCTCTGGGCCCGACTTCTGTCCGGCTCCTTTCCCCCTCGACCGTGGTCGAGTGCACCGCCCTTATCCTCCGTTTATTTGTTTCTATTTTCCCTTTACTCACAGTCACCGTGGCCGACTTGCTTCTCGTGTTGATCGGCTCACTCACCACCGTGGCAGAAGGGACAATCCGTGCCTGTTGCTGATGGAAGACTTCGTGTTTGAAATCTTCCTCCTTTCTTGGTCTGCAGACTCGAGTTTTCTCTCAGCAAAACGACGAGGGCTGGTGCCTCTTCTCAACACTCGTTTACTTCTTCAGAAGTATTGTTGCCGCAGGGTAAGATCGAACTCGTCGCCACTGTAAAGTCTGTGGGTTGTATAGCGAAGTAATACACAGACTACAAGAGTAACTTAAACAGGACTTTACTATTCGAAGGTCAGGGCGAATCTGCCCAATAAGTTCTGCCACAGCACTTATATACCGGTGTGGTCACCGTCGGTATTACATTATACCCCAGCCAGGATAAAGTAGTGCCACACCTAATATAGTTCTCTTAAAGGTAGAACAGTTACATACACTACAGTTTCCAATAATTTTCCCAACACCGAGGTTAGGCTGACTGACCTGTAATTATTCAGTCTATCCCATTCTCCATTTTTAAACTTCTTCTTCTTCTTCTTCGGCAGTCCCTCCGAACCGAGGATGACTTGCTTCCACATTAAAAACGAGTTCTCAGGTGACTGATGAGTCCAATGCGGGACCTACAGTCTCTGTCACAGGTGGGGCAGACGGTGGTCGAAGGGGCGGGTGGGTGGGGTGCTTGGGTTGACGTGCGCTCCTTGCGCTGCCTGCGCTTGGCTTCCACTTGCTCCCGGCGAAGAGACTCGATGTGTTCGGCGCCTTCCCGGATTCTTCGACTCCACTTTGTGCGGTCTTGGGCCAGGGATTCCCAGGTGTCGGTGGGGATGTGACACTTTTTCGAGGAGGCTTTGAGGGTGTCCTTGAAGCCTTTCCTCTGCCCACCTGGGGCTCTCCTGCTGTGCCGGAGCTCCGAGTAGAGCGCTTGTTTTGGGAGTCTCGTATCGGGCATGCGGACAATGTGACCCGTCCATCGGAGCTCATCGAGCGTGGTCAAAGCTTCGATGCTGGGGATGTTGGCCTGAGCGAGATCATTGACGTTGGTGCGCCTCTCCTGCCAATGGATTTGCAGGATCTTGCAGAGGCAGCGTTGGTGGTACCTCTCCCGTGCTTTGAGGTGACTGCTGTACATGGTCCCTTTTCAAACATCGGTACCACGTTAGCAGTCCTCCAGTCCTCTGCCAGAGAAAATTGGAAAATGATGGTCAGAGCCTCTGCTATTTCCTCTCTTACTTCTGAGCGCTTGTGTTTGTCACATTCATCACACGCTCTTTCAATTCACCTGACCCGCTTTGCAGACTCACTGATTTGGTTGGATGTTGCCTCAAACCCGCAGAAACCTGAAAATGACCAACCCACTGAACCACGCAGAACTATTAAAAAGACACTGACTCGCAAACAACGGAGGATTCAATTAACCCGGGCAAGGTGGCCCTCAACTGGTCCAGGCAGAGCGCGGTCGATGGGGGGGGTGTTCGCTCCAGCTGCCCGCCTCCCTTCCGCGGCTACAACCAATGCCTGGGTGTCCCTGAAGAGGGAGCACGCGGTGTCTGACGGTTCCCTTTGAGGCTTTCCATAACCGGTGGGCACCAGAGGGACTGGAGTGCAGAGTGGATCCAGGGAACTCAATTATAATTTTAAAGGTTTTTATGTTGGTTTTGTCATAATTTGGAACTTAATGTTTGTGCCCCTTTAAAAAGGGGCCACTTATGGTTTAAGTGTTTCCGATTGATGATTTAATCGTCCCAATCGATTAGCCTAAAGATAAGCCTGTGATTCCAGATATTCAAACTGTGTTTGAGAAAAGTCAGGGCGATTGGGATGCTTCTTTTTTTTCTATAAATTTAAATTCCCCAGCTGCTGTGGGAATTTAAACCCAGGTCTTTCAGATCATTAGTTCAAGGCCTCTGGATGACTAGTTCAGTAACTTAACCACTAGGCTACCATCCCCTGCCCTTGGGGTCCTTATTGCCCTGTCAGCCAATGACACTCATTTTTCAAAGTTCTGATCCTCTTTTTTGTGAACCCATAAATTTAGACAAATAAAAACTGTAAATAACCTATAAAACTGTAAATAAACCAATAAAACTCCAAATAAACCTTAATAATCAAATTAAAATTTGGTTCTCCAGCCCAATTATGCACTCAAAGTTCTGATTGGCTCTGGGAGTCATCTCCCCTCCTCCCTTTACTTGATTGGTGCTCTGAGAGAGGCTGCCACTTCTGATTGGGTATTGAGGAATGTCACTCATCATCTAGGCGGCCACGCCCTGGATTATCCAGCGGTATAAATAGTAGGAGTTTGGGGGGGTTGGTTAAATTCCAGCATCTTATTTCAACAAAGTTTAGATTTAGCAAAAAATAATAATTAGGATGGCTTCTCAAGTGTGTCAGAACTACCACAAGGACTGTGAGGATGCTGTCAACAAGCAGATCAACATGGAGCTCTATTCCTCCTATGTTTATCTCTCCATGGTGAGTCTTGTATTTCTGACCACTTCACAATGGAGACTATGTAATGTTACTTTACTAAATTCTGTGCTGTGTCTAGCCCACCCCTCAATCTATGCACAGTAAATTCATTTTTTAAAGCTAAAATATAATGCAATTTATCATTTTGTGTGTCCATTAACAAACTGCCTCTCTGGTCCTTGCAGTAACTGAACCATATTCTGAGTATCTTAATGACTCTCTTTCCTGGGCTCTTGAGTGTGTTGTTGAAGTTTATATTTGAATGCAGAGTGTATTCCAATGTGTGGAAATCAGAATTGTTATCCTCACTTCTAAATCACTCCATGGCCTTTCCCTACTTTGCTTTTGCAATAAAGGGATGTAATCTTAAAATTAGAAATAGCCCTTTTTAGGAGGGAAGTCAGGAGGCACTTTTTCACAAGGGTGGTGGAGATCTGGAACACTTTTTTTTTTTTTTTTTTTCTTTACCTGCTTTTCCCCCCCGCTGTGGATGCTGGGACAATTGGAGCTTTCAAGACAGATGCTTTTCTTGGGTAAGTGCCTCAAGGGGGATGGAGTAAAGCTACAGGTCAGCCATGATCAAATTGAATGGTGGAGCAGGCTCGAGTGGCTGAATGGCCTACTCATGTTCCTAATATTAACCTTAGTTTTAACTCTCAGTTTGTGCCCTTCTGTCTTTTCGCTAACTCCCTTTGCCGTACTGGTGGTAAATCCGTCAGCCACTTTGACCCTACTCGGGAACTCTCCCTTAACTCCTCTGCTTTCCTACTTCTTGACCTTGACCAAGCACTTCAAATTCTGAAGGTTTATGAACCTTTATTCCTTGGTATGTGGTTCTCCTCTGAAATGCCTTGATTAGTGTTGAAGGTGCCAAATTAATGCTGCTTGTGGTAATTTTAGTTCCATGGGATGAATGTAGCCAGTAAGATTCAGACTAGTTTCTCCTCTTTGATGTACTACATGAATTGTGTACTGTGACTAGACTCTACTTTAATGGGTTTGTTTCTAGTGCCCCTTGGCAATAGATCTGGGCCAATATTTGCAAGTTACTATTTAATCTGCTCCCACCATCCTTTCAGGCAGTGCATGCACTTGAGTTTCTTCCTGTAGCCTCTGGTTCTTTTGCCATTTCCATTGGCCAGTTTCCCTATTGCTAGGGGTAAGATTGTCCACTTGCTACCAGGTTAGTGAAGTAAGTAGGCCGGTGCTAGTTTCCATGTACCACAAGTTCAGTGAGAATTGAACCCTTTGAATTAAAGCAAAATCCAGGTTGGTTTTATGTACAATACCCATGATAGATCTGCCATGGGATACCCAACGACTTTTCTGATCTCTCCATAGTCCTTCTACTTTGACCGGGATGATGTTGCCCTGCGTCACTTTGCCGAGTTCTTCGAGGAGCAGTCGCACGAGGAACGGGAGCACGCTGAGAAACTGATGAAATTCCAGAATCGGCGTGGAGGCCGAATCATCTTGGAGGACATCAAGGTTTGGCTCAATAAACGAGTGACCTTCTGTCTGGGACCCGTAGACTGATTGTTTCAAATACTTTCTAAAGCCATTGGTTCCAATTTATAACAAACAGGCCATTTGGCCAAGTGGGTCTATGACAGTTTATACTCCACGAGCCACCCCCCACTGTGCTTCATCTAGCCCTATCTGCATATCCTTCTATACACCTCTCCCTAGTACTTATCTAGCTTCCCCTTAACTACATCTGTTATTTGACTCCAGTAGTTGTGTTGGCTTAATGCTGTAGTTCTATTTTCTTCCAACACATTGGTTCATGGTAACATTAGATATTTGCACCCCTAATTTCCTTCAATACGTTTGTTTGTTTGTTTTTGTTTGTTTGTTTATTCCATTGTACAGTGAATTGTCTGAATTTCCCTTTCCAGAAACCAGAGCAGGATGAGTGGAGCAATGGTCTGGAGGCGATGCAGAGAGCTCTGCAGCTGGAGAAGAATGTCAACCAGAGTCTGCTGGATCTGCACAAACTCGCCACTGTTAGGACTGACCCTCATGTAAGTTCTTGAAGCTGTAATGTGGGCATTTGTTAAGTTGGAGGTGGTGGTACCGTGAGCCTATTCAAAAGATCTTCACGCCCAATAGCTTTGTGTTGGTGCCTTTTAGGTTTTTGAGTGGTGGGAGGTTGGCCTACTGTGGACATTGACCAGTGAATGTGGACCAGTGATTTTAGGATCTATGCCCCTATTCTGCAGGAAGTTTAATCTAATGATGCAGTAATTCCATTAATCTCAATTGCACCACAACACTATCCTGCAGTCCAAGTGGATTGAACTCTCGGGAAGCTAGGATGTTCCTTGAAATCTGCTGCTGGACATAACTAGTTTCCCTCTTTCCAGTTGTGTGACTTCCTGGAGACCCACTACTTGGATGAGCAAGTGAAGATGATCAAGAAGCTTGGAGATCACATCACCAACCTGAAGAGACTGGGAGCCCCTGAGAATGGCATGGGGGAGTACCTGTTTGACAAGCACACCCTGGGGGAAGAGTGACTGCAGGGATGAAGCCTATTGTGTTTAGTACTTGTATTTATAATTGTGTGCGAGACGCCTGTCCTGTAGGGAATGATGGCTTGTGACTTTGTGCAAGAGCTGAGAGACCTGGGCTCTTAATGTGAAATGTCACTAACTGTAAATAAACTGTTCTATATTTGACTGGATTTTGTCTCCTTGTAAATTTTAGTGGTTTTTGTTCCAGTTAACATAACTTGGTTACATTTCCAGTATTACACTGGGCTGTGCAGCAGTGTTGTCATGGGATTTGGTCATAGAATGGTTACAGCACAAGAGGCCATTCGGCCTGTCGAGCCCATGCTGGCTCTCTGCAGGAGCACTTTTGGCTAGTACTATACCCTACCCTTTCTGTGGAGCCCTGCCATTTTATCCTTCAGGTACTTGTCTAATTCCCTTTTGGAAACAGAGATTGAGTCTGCCACCATCACCCTCTCAGGCAGTGCATTCCACATCCTAACCACTCGCTGCGTTCAGTTTTTCCTCATGTTGTCTTTGGGCCCCCTTCCAATCGCCTTAAATCTGTGTCCTCTGGTTCTCGACCCTCCCACCAATGGGAACAGTTCTATTTATTTTTTTGGCAGGGTAATTTTGATCTATTTAACTTTGATATTCTATGTATTTCTAAGAAATTTGTCGATCTTGTGTTGCAAACAAACTGCAATGCTGTAATACAACAGCTTAATGTACAAAGGTGTGTTCAGCCAAATGAGCTAATGGGACCAGGGACCCCTGAAGCTTGGTAAGAAGTAGGTTTTAGAGTCTTAAAGGAGGCAGAGAGGTTTAGGGAGGGTATTCCAAAGCTTGGGCTCTCGGCAGTTAAATAGAAGTACTTGCTGCCATGGTGATGAATATTCCCCCTGCCCTTGAGAGCTTGGAGAGTTATAATTTAGCCATTACAATGAAATACAAGTTATAATAAACACAAGGATGATTTGCTGTGATTGTGTTCTGTCATTTCAGTCCAATGAAGAGAAAGCTCTGGTTTCGCATTCTCTAAGAATTATATTTTCCCTGGGGAAGAGCAGTTTGTATTCAGTAAACTGCTACAGATCCCCATCAGTCATTAGCGGGGGTAACTCCGTTAACAAACTCACCACTGCCGCTATAGCCTTTCTGGGCAGAGAAACAAATAACTGCTGCACAGACCAGCAATGTTGGAGCTCACTGAACTCATGATAAGGGGATTACAATTGATGTGGTGGTGGTGGAGGAGAATCAACAATTGCCATATCGGCTTGCTATCCACATAACATAATTAGAAGCAGGAGTAGGCCATGCGGCCCTTGAGCCTGCTCCACCATTCAATAAAATCATGGCTGATCTTCAATCTCACCTCTACTTTCCAGCCCGATCTCCATATCCCTTGATCACACTACAATCTAAAAATCTATCTCAGCCTTGAATATCGTTAATGGTTCAGCATCCACAGCCCTTTGGGGTAGAGAATTTGAAAATATCTTACTGGGAAACTGTGAGTACCCTATTGGGCTTTGTTATGGGACCACTCTCCTTCCCCCTCCCCCACCATGTTTGACTAACCTGCCAACACTCATGGTCTTGGGTAAGGTATTGGAGGACGAGGAATACGTGCGGAACTGTATTCCCACAAAATATAATCCTTCCGGAAGGAGTAAATGTATTTCATTAAATGCACAAAGTAAAACCCCCAAGTTAAATAGATACTTCTCCTGAAACTCTCTTCCCCCTCCCTGCCTGTTCCATCAATGTATAAACCCAATACCGGCAGCTCCTCCATAAATGTATTGATTGGTATTCAGGCCCATTGTGCAGTTCATACCAAATAGCAATCATCCTTTCCAAATCCGACTGCATCTCCATTTGTGTCCTTCACCCCCAGGAATGAATTCATCCGTTGATGATGCTGCAGCTGCAACACGCCAGTGTTTACACGCTAATTTAGGAACTTAGCTGAGAACTGCAGCAGGTGCAATGAAATTGCCGTCTTCAGCCATTCCACGTTGATGTCTTTGCATCTCTCGGAGGCATTTCTGGGGTATCTGAGTCCCCACATTTCACACGATAATGAGCCGCAATTCTACGAGTCGGGATGGGTTTGCGTGCTGACGGGTTTCATGGCTTCATGTTTCAGACAAAACAAAGTCTTCAGCTCACTCGATGTGAAAAACTTTACAGGCGCCCGTGTTTTAAGAATTACATCGAATTTACAGCACAGAAACTGGCCATTCGGCCCGACTGCTCCGTGCCGGTGTTTATGCTCCACACGAGCCTCCTCCCGCCCTTCTTCATCTAATCCGATCAGCATATCCTTCTATTCCCTTCTTTCCAAACTTCCCCTTAAATGCATCTCTGCTCTTCGCCTCAACTACTCCATGTGGTAGCGAGTTCCACATTCTCACCACTGAAGAAGTTGCTCCTGAATCCCCTGTTAGATTTATTAGTGACTATCTTATATTTATGGCCCTCAGTTCTGGACTCCCCCACAAGTGAAAGCATTTTCTTTCCATCTACCTTATCAAAACACCTTCATAATTTTAAAGACCTCCATTAGGTCACCCTTCAGCCTTCTTATTTCTAGAGAAAAGCGCCCCAGCTTGTTCAGTCATTCCTGATAGATATAACCTCTCAGTTCTGCTATCATCCTTGTAAATCAAATGTGCACCTTCTCCAGTGCCTCTATATCCTTTTTGTAATATTCTCCTTCGAGCAGAAAAGGCTAAGAGGAGATTTGATAGAGGTGTTTAAAATCATGAAGGGTTTCGAAAGAGTAAATAAAGAGAAACTGTTTCCAATGGCTGAAGGGTCGCTAACCAGAGGACACAGATTTAAGATGATTTGCAAAAGAACCAGAGGCGACAGGAGGAAAAACGTTGTTACACAAGGAGTGGTTAGGATTCGGAATGCGCTGCCTGATGGGGCGGTGGATACAGATTCAATAGTGGCCTTCAAAAGGGAATTGGATAAATACTTGAAGTAGAAAAAAGTTCCAGGTTCCTGGGGAAAGAGTGGGGGAGTGGGACTAACTGGATTGCTCTTTGAACGAGCCGGGACAGACTCGATGGGCCGAATGGCCTCCTTCTGTGCTGCACTATTCTATGATTCTATGGAGACCAGAACCGTGCACCGTACTCCAAGTGTAGTCTAACCGAGGTTCTATACCAATTTAACACGTTGAACTCGGGTGCGGTTCGGCTGCAAGCACTCCCCGCACTGAGGTCAGAACGGCACTAATGGTAACTGTTTGCATCTCACAAAATCTATGAGGTCGACGTTCACCCCGCTCCGTGCCGATACATTTCCTACAGTCTGACTACAAAGAAGCACAGCCCTGGTAGCAGCTCCCCGAGTGACGGGCTAGAAAATACACAGAGAAACATAGAAGATTGGAGCATCAGTCGGCCATTCGGCAACTCGAGCCTGTTCAGCCATTTAATGAGATCGTGGCTGATCATCCAAATTCAGTACCCTGTCCCTGCTTTCTCCCCATATCCCTTGATCCCTTTAGCCTCAAGAAATGTATTCAAATCCTTCTTGAATATATTTAATGAATTTTCCTCAACTGCCCTGTGTGGCAGAGAATGTCACAGGTTCACCACTCTCTGGGTGAAGAAATTCCTCCTCATCTCAGTCCTAAATGGCTTCCCACTTATCCTTAGACTGTGACCCCTGGTTCTGGACTCCCCGCCATCGGGAACTTGCCTGTTTTTTCTGGAAGAGAAATTTCTGTCTTTACATCCGAAGGGATTGTGTGATGGGGAGAAATATTTAATGGAAAGTCAAGCCTCATGGGTCCCGGTTCTACAGAATCTGAAAATGTGAAATGAATAATACTCTGGTGTATGTTCCATAACACACAAAGATGTTTCCAATCAATTTATTCCATTTTTAGAATATTAATTCACGGGATGTGGGCGTCGCTGTCAACGGCCAGAATGTATTGCTCGGCGCGAGTCGCACTGGAGAAGGTGGGGGTGAGCCGCCTTCTTGAACTCCGTGCGGTGAAGGTACTCCCACAATGCTGTTAGGCAGTGAGTTCCAGGATTTTGACCCAGCGACGATGAAGGAACAATTGTAGGAAAATTCATCGATAGCGAAGGATGATTCTCAGCACCTTGAGCTTTTGGAAAGCAGCAAATTGTCATTTAATTCAAATGAGAGCATCAAACAACGAGAGACTTTCCGATTTGAAGAAGGTCAAGGAACCCAAAAGCAATGACATCACCGAGACTGATCTCCCAAACCTGCCGGTTTTCCATAGCTCTGATTGGCTCTGGGTCTCACCCCCTCCTCCCCCACACCCCCTCTCCTTTGTTAATTGGTGCCTGGATTCAGGAAAGATTCCTGATTGGCTCTCAGGGATTGTCAATCATCATTGGTGATGTCATTCCTTGTTTGAATGCAGGCTGTCCCAGTAGTATAAATACAAGAGCTTGAGTTAGAAAGGGTTAGTTTTTGAACTTTCTAGGTGCTAGTGAGCAGTAATAGTATAACAGGAAATAGTGAAGATGGCCTCCCAAGTACGTCAGAACTACCACAAGGACTGTGAGGATGCTGTCAACAAGCAAATTAACATGGAGCTCTATTCCTCCTATGTTTATCTTTCCATGGTGAGTCTTGTATTCCTTGTTGCTGTATTCTTAAAAGCTGGACATTCTGTAGTTCCATGAACTGGCTTTCAACTATATTTCTCTTGACTTCCTTACCTGGGGAAGCAATGTTTGAGCAGTGAGTACTTCAGGGTGAGCTTGTTGTGTTGATGGCCTGCTCCTTGTAGCAGCTGCACTCTGTTGAGCAGGTTTAATATATGGAACTAGCTCAGCTGCTGCCTGAGTTTGTAACAGAAGAGCACAAACCTGGTCAAGTGACTGTTGGTGCTTGTTGATATGAAACAAAGTTCAGTTTCAGTGGGGTGACTGTAGTGAGTGACATGATGGCAGGTCCTCACTAGCTTTCTCTAACTGGAAGTGAAGTTCTGGGAATCCTGGTGTTGAAGCCTTGTTCACTGTGCCTAGATCTCTTTGGCTACAAGGCACTTTGGGAGGTAGTCAATGAAGCCACCTGTTATGTGGGAAATGCAGCAGCCAATTTGTGCACAGTAAGCTTGCACAAACAATGAGACTCATCAGATCATCTGTTTTGGTTGAGGGATAAATATTGGCCTGGGAATCTGGAGAGAACTCCCCTGTTCTCTGAAGTAGTGCCTTGAGATCTTTCACATCCACCTGAGGACAGACAGGGCCTCTGTTTAACATCTCATCTGAATGACAGGAAGTAGAGGAGGGACTACTTATCCAGCAGTAGAGTTTAGTTTGACTGGTCATGAAATATAATCCTGAACTGTAGTTTATAGTTTTTATTTGCTGGTTGACTGTTTCATCCTGGTTCTTGGGAGGAGAAGCTGGCCAACATGTTCAGATTAGTGAAGTGAATTGCATTTTGCTAGTTAACCAATGGTATCTTCAGGATCAAGGGAGAAGCCAGGGACCGGGTACTTGTTTGGATGATCAGCCATGATCTCACTAAACGTTGGAACAGGCTCAAGGGGCCGAATGGCCTACTACTGCTCCTATCTTCTATGGTTCTATCTATTTTTGCAAGATTAAGAACTCACTAGCTAACTAGGGGTAAATATAATCTTGCATTGTATATGAAGATCTAGGTCTGATGAAGCTGTTTAAAATTCTCTCCACAGTCCTATTACTTTGACCGGGATGATGTTGCCCTGCGTCACTTTGCCGAGTTCCTCAAGGAGCAGTCACATGAGAAACACGAGGATGCTGAGAAACTGATGAAATTCCAGAATCGGCGTGGAGGCCGAATCATCTTGGAGGACATCAAGGTTGGATTCAATAAATGAGTGGCCTTCTGTTGGGTTCCCCTTGTTTCCAATACTTTCTAAAGCAATGCTGTCATTCTATATTCCTGTGACACATTGGTTCATGGTAACATGGATTTCTGGCTGCTTTTCACCCCTGTTTTCCTTGTGCTGTCTTGTGTCTTTTTTATTTAATTCATTGTAAGTGAACTGTGACTTTCACCTTCAGAAACCAGAGCAGGATGAGTGGAGCAATGGTCTGGAGGTGATGCAGAGAGCTCTGCAGATGGAGAAGAATGTCAACCAGAGTCTGCTGGATCTGCACAAACTCTCCACTGGGAGCACTGACCCTCATGTAAGTTCTTGGTGGGTTTTTGGGTATGTTGGAGGTGGTGGAACCTTGCTGTCCTTGAGCCGATTCAACAATCTACATGCCGAATCGCTTTGCGTTGGGGTGTCTCCTGGGGTCTTAAGGGGGTTGGGGTGAGGATGGGACAGTTGGCCTTATGTGGACATTGAGAATAAGTGTGTCGCAGTGGTTCCAGGATCTAAGCATCTATTGTAAAGGAATTACTAGATCATTTGAGCAAATTTACATCATCTCAATTACACCACTTGACTATCCTCCAGTCCAAGAGGATTAAAGTCCCAACTCTAGAGGAAGTGGGGGGAGCTTGGATGTTCCTTGATATCTGCTACTGGCCATAACTAGTTTCACTTTTTGTTTCTTTCAGTTGTGTGACTTCCTGGAGACCCACTACTTGGATGAGCAAGTGAAGATAATCAAGAAGCTTGGAGATCACATCACCAACTTGAAGAGACTGGGAGCCCCTGAGAATGGCATGGGAGAGTACTTGTTTGACAAACACACCCTGGGGGAGAGTGACTGAAGCTTATTGTGTTCAGTACTTGTGTTTATATAACTGTGTGGGAGACCCTGTCCTTTCAGGGACTGATGGGTTGTGTGACTTTGTACAAAGAGCTGTGAGACCTGGGCTCTATATGTAATATCAACTGTCACTAACTGTAAATAAACTGTCCAACATTGGACTGGATTTTGTCTCCTTGTAAATTTGAGTCGTTGCTTATTTTCTGATAACATTTGGTTGTCTTCAGACAAGAGCTACGCTGGGCTGTGTCCGCTGAGATGGTGTGCGTTGGCGACGTATTTCTTCCACCAGCTGCACGGCCTCAATTACGCCACGCAGCTCCTGTTTGTGAAAGTGGGCGGCATGCGTGCCAGCCTGCGGGAGCTGCCTGTCTTCTACCAGGAACTGCTATGGGTTTGGAAGTACGTCGCTTCCAGGCGGAGCTCTTCTCTTTCTCTCTCCCCCCCCCCCCCCCCCCCCCCCCCCCACCCCAAACCCCCTCAGGAGCAGCGGCTCTCCTTCGGGAGCCGTTGCTCAGGAATCCGCACCTCCACGACCGTGGGTTCGGGTGGCTGGCGGAGCGCAGGGCTGTGCCTGGCAAGGTGACCAGAGTCGGGGATCTGCTCGATGGCGGAGGAGCGGGCGCGGCGCCTGTCCTGGGCCAACGTCCGGCTCGTGGTCCAAGCCATTGAGTCGGTGAAAGTGGCACTGGGCCCCGGCTCCACTAGGTGTATCGAGGCGGCTTGAGCATATGGGGCGATCCCGTCCGAGCTTGCCCCCGTTCAGACGCAGTTCCTAATCGGCGCCCGGCCCCGAAACTCCCCTCGGAAACCGGCTCCTCACAACTTGCGCCGTCTCGAGGAAAGACCCTCCGTGCCTTTTCATTCCGTGCGGAGGAGTTTCCTGTACGGGCTGCTCCTGCGCAGACACCACTTTGCCGTCTGCGTCTGCCATTCGGACACGCCTTGGCGTGGCGTCTTGCTGAGTGGCGGAGGTCCCCAATGGAGGGCTCTCTACGCGGGAGTCCTCCCTTGTTCCATCGGGGACTTGGCCTGGAGGGTGTTGCACGGAGCGGTCCCGTGCAATATGGTTTTAAATAGGTTCACGGACTCCCAGGCCGCCTGCATTTTTTGCGGCCTGGAGGAGTCCGTGTTTCACGTTTATATAGAATGTGAGAGGTTGCAGCCCCTCTTTCATTACCTGAAGAGGCTGCTCCTTGATTTTTGGTTGCACTTCAGTCCCACGCTCCTGATCTACGGTCATCCTTGTGGGCCTGGCTAAAAAAGCAATCAATTGGTCCGGGGGGTCGTTCAGCCGGATTGCCTGCCTCTCTTCCGCGGCCATGTTCGCGCCCGGGTGGCCCTGGAGATGGAGCACGCGGTGTCCGCCGGCACGCTTGAGTATTTCCGCGACCGGTGGGCGCCGCGGGGACTGGAGTGCCTCGTCAACCCGGAAAACCAAATTTTAATTTGATTTATGTTTTAGTTGAACTTTTGTTAATTTACAGTCAAATTTGTTGTTGGTCCAAACTAAAAGAGTACACTGGGCTGTGTTTACACAGAATGTGAGGTGGCAGTCCTCCTTTCATTCATTATGTGAAAGGAGCTGCTCAATTTTGGGTTGCACTTCAGTCCCACGCTCCTGATCTTCGGTCACCCAGTGTGGAGGGAGCAGGCAGATGAGAGGACCTTCTCGGAGGACTGCTCCTGGGCCTTCCCAAAAAGGCCATTAACTGGTCCAAGCAGCGGGCGGTTGAGTGTTGTTCGGCCCGATTGCCTGTCTGTCTTCCGTGGCCATGTTTGCGCCTGGTTCTCCCTGGAGATGGTGCACGCGGTGTCGGCCAGCATGCTCGAGCCCTTCTGTGACGGGTAGGCACCGCAGCGACTGGAATGCATCATCGACCCCAGCAACCAAATTTTAAGTTTCATTTGATGTTTTAAGTTGCAGACAATTTGGTTAAACACCCAATCTAGTCTAGTAGAATTGTCCTAATTCAAATCTGGGAGTTCCAACTGGCCTTTATGGGATTCTTTTCTTGGTGAAGATCATTTCTGTTGGTGGGGAGGGGGTGAAGAACAATACTCTCTTCATGGAGTCCCATTGGCTTAGAACCACACTGCACTAGGTTCCTACGGCTAAAGCTGCCACTTCTAAGCCTAATGGAGAGTTGGAGAATAGAGCAAGGTAACTATAGGATAAACAATTAGAGACGTGGTCACAGTGTTAGAGCTTTATCTGAGTTTTGACCTTGGGTGAAAATCTGAGGTTATTCTCAACATACCTGTATCACATGAACACCTGTGTCAGTCCACTAGTCCCACTTTTCCTTACTTCATCTTTCATTCAATAGTGTTAGACCTTTGATGTGCTTTCTTAGCCTGTTCCTTCCTGTTGATCCCACAGTGTTGTGGTCCAAACAGGAACACAAGGTATCCATGGAACCCCAGCACCGTCCTTCCCTGACCAGATTGAGGGAAACCTCAGTAACTCTCATCTCAGAATGATTTACTGGACTTCCTGTTCCACCAGAGAAGATTCACCAGTCTCCTCGCCTCTTTCCATTTGTACTTTCCTTCTCGACAGTCAAACATCAAGAGAGATTAATCACTAAAACAAGTCTATAACAGATAGTCTCTTCACATCAGTGGGACAAAGTCTACACAACCAACACTACACACAGTGATTGCTGGCAACTGGGTCCAGGCAGCAGAGGGTCGTTCTGCCGACTGACTGCCGCTCTTCCGTGGCCACGTTCGTGCCCGGGTGTCCTTGGAGATGGAGCACGCGGTGAACCCGGCACGCTCGAGGCCTCCTGCGACCGGTGGGCCCCGTGGGGACTGGAGTGATTCATCACCCAGCAACCAAATTTCAACTTAATTTGTTAAGTTTCACTTAATGTTTTGAGTTTAGTTAGTCTCTTTGTTTATGGGTTGCTCAAAAAGAGTACACACAGTGATTGCCTCTCTCTTCCTGCAATCCCCCCAATCCCGTCAGCTTAACTCAAACATCCTTTCCCCGGCGGATAGACCAGACTTACCCCAGTACATGTCAAATACATGGAATGTACTCGTGCAAAAGGTCATATTTAAAACATTACAAAAAACACACATACACAGTTAACCATCATTTAAAGCTGGCATGAATCTAATAATGGGGGTGAGGCGGACCTACAAATACAAAGGGATCGGGATAGGTGGGTGGAAAATGGCATTTAATGTGGGAAAATACAAAAGAATGAGACTAGGGAAAAGAAAGACTTGCATTTCTATAGCGCCTTTTACGACCACCGGACGTCTCAAAGCACTTTACAGCCAATGAAGTACTTTTTGAAGTGTAGTCACTGTTGTAATGTAGGAAACATAGCAGCCAATTTGCACACAGCAAGCTCCCACAAACAACAATGTGATAATGACTGGATCATCTGTTTTTGTTATGTTGGTTGAGGGATTAATATTTAAAAGAAAGCACAATTTACACTTCATCTAGAGCCATCCTTTGTTTCTTAACCTGTCCCATTACCATCTCCCTTTGCCTTGAATATCTCTCAATGGCCCAGTAATTCGGGTCCAAATGCGTGAGTACGGTCTGGGTACTCACGCATCTGGCCGGTGGAAATGCCGGCGTTCAGGAAGCACCGTGCATGCGGGGAACGCCGGCACTTCCAGTCCTCTGAACGAAGGGGTTCAGAGGCACAGCGCGCGCAACTGCACAGGCAGCGCGTGCGCAGTGAAATTCCCTTTTTTTTCCCCAGAGTTGCGCGTGTGTAAAGGCCTCCGATATTTACACACGGAAAAACCACACGTAAGTACTTAGTTTTTCAGGTAAGCGGTCTATTAATACAATTTAGATTTTTTTTTTCCACAGGTTTGTAATTTTTAAGAATTTACAGTAAGGTAAGTTTAGTTTTAGCCCCGATTTTTTATAAAATTTTTTTTTTCAAATTTTAAAATTATTGTTTAAAATAGTTTTTCATAGTTATTTATGGTTCATTTAAGTATTGCAATGTTTTTTTTAAATTTTCTTTCAGGTTTAAGTCGTGTTTTGGGGCCAGCAGTTTTCATGAGTTTGACAGTTCTCACTGTCAAACTTATGAATGAACTTTTGCAACCTCCCATTGGTTGCCCAGTGCCCACGTGATCCCAGCCGGCTCATCGCACTAAGTACGCCGCTGGGTCACGCACGCACAGCGCGGCAGGACCTCAAGCTGGCCAGTCACAGGAATGTCATTGCGGGCCAGATTTCAGATGTCGGCGCGCCGGGTGAGTCCACCTTGGGGCCTTGCACGCGCGGCAATCACCCGAGCCGAATTACTGGGCCAATGTCTCTTAATCTCTCCTGCCTTCCATCCTATCACAGACCTTCCCTTTTGTTCTTTCCTCCCCTCCCCCCTTTCCCAGCCTCTTCACTTGCTTAAGAATCTGTTCCATTTCCGGCTTTTTTCCAGTTCTGACGAAAGGTCATCGACCTGAAACGTTGACTCTGTTTCTCTCTTCACAGACGCTGCCTGACCTGCCGAGTGTCTTGGTAAGCCTGTGTGTTCTAGTTATTGTTAATAAGAATCACTGCACACAGACCACAAGAGTAAATTCAACAGGTCTTTACTAGTCGGAGGTCAGGCTGAACTGCCCAATAAATCATTACACAGCACTTATATACCGGTGTGGTCACCACCGGTATTACAGTATACAGCAGCCAAGATAAAGTAGTGCATCTCTTAAAATAGTTCTCTTAAAGGTGGAACGGTTACATACACCACAATCCTCCCTTTTTAGCTTAACAGTATATATTCCCCATTAAACATAACATAATAACATATATACACAACTTCATGTAAAAACAGTTCACAGATTCAGTCTCTGAGGAGGCCTCCTGATCCGAGACGGATAACGCCTTTCAGGGGTCTCTGGTTCTCGTTGCTGGGGTGACTCATCTAGTTGATCCCCTATGGATAGGACATCATCATCAGGTATATTCACTTCTGAGGTAGATGCTTCAGGTTCACTAACTTCCTCCACGGTTGTCTCTGTCGTAACTGATACGCTTATCAATTACTTCATAAAAGGTGATGAGTCGAAGAAGAGATGATGAGTCGAAAGAAGAGATGAATAAGGCTTTTATTAGCTAAGAAGAGACCATGCTTCTTCGTGAGTGACTGAACAAGTCTGAACGAAACCCACACAGTGGTGGGTGGAGTCAGCTGAGGCATGCCTCCATACACAGCGCCACCCAGAGGTGGCAATATACAATCCAGTGGTTTACCACATTCACCCCTTGTTTAATGTGAAGTCCGGCGGGGTGAAGGGTACTACAAGTTAAGTCTATCAGGAGGCCTTGTCTGACGTCCTGATCGTCGTGGTGGCGGCGGTGGTGTTGCAGCATCCGACGTCGGGTCTGGTGTCTGGGTGGTTGGCGAAGATTCCTGGGGCTTTGGCATGCCGTCTGCAGGGGTTGGGTTGGGAGGGGTGGTGGGGGATAACAGTGGTAAGGGGGATAACGGTGGTAAGGGGGATAACGGTGGTAATTCAGGGGTACCCGAGGGTGCGAGATCTCGTATGGAGACCGTGTCCTCCCGCCCGTCTGGGTATGTCACCCAGGCATACTGGGGGTTGGCGTGTAGGAGGTGCACCCGCTCGACCAGGGGGTCCGTTTTATGCGTCCTCACGTGCCTCCGCAGTAGGACGGGCCCAGGAGAAGTCAACCATGCCGGTAGCGAGGTTCCCGATGTAGACTTCCGGGGGAAAACGAACATTTTCTCATGAGGGGTCGCATTAGTGGCAGTACAAAGCAGTGACCGAATGGAGTGAAGCGCTGCAGGGAGGACCTCCTGCCAGCGGGAGGTCGGAAGGCCCTTAGATTTTAGTGCTAAGAGGACTGCCTTCCAAACCGTCGCGTTCTCCCTTTCCACCTGGCCGTTCCCCCGGGGGTTGTAACTGGTGGTCCTGCTCGTGGCGATACCTCTTGTTAGCAGGTACTGCCGAAGTTCGTCGCTCATGAACGATGAGCCCCTGTCGCTATGTATATAGCTGGGGAACCCGAACAGAGCGAAGATGTCATTCAGACACTTGATGACCGTGGTACTGGTCATGTCTGGGCAAGGGATGGCAAAGGGGAAACGGGAGTACTCATCAACTATGTTGAGGAAGTACACATTGCGGTCAGCGGAGGGGAGGGGCCCTTTAAAATCGACGCTCAGGCGTTCGAAGGGGCGGGTGGCCTTGATCAGGCTTGCTCTGTCCGGCCTATAGAAGTGCGGTTTGCACTCGGCGCAGATTTGGCAGCTCTTGGTCATGGTCCTGACCTCCTCGATGGAGTAGGGCAGGTTACGGGATTTGATAAAATGGAAAAACATGGTGACCCCCGGGTGGCAGAGGTCATTGTGGAGGGACTGCAGCCTATCACTCTGCGCATTGGCGCATGTACCATGTGATAGGGCATCTGGGGGCTCATTGAGTTTCCCTGGCCGATACAAGATATCATAATTGTAGGTGGAGAGTTCGATTCTCCACCTCAAGATCTTGTCGTTCTTGATTTTACCCCTCTGCTTATTATTAAACATAAAAGCTACTGAACGCTGGTCAGTGAGCAGGGTAAATCGTTTCCCGGCCAGGTAATGCCTCCAGTGACGCACCGCTTCTACAATAGCCTGGGCCTCCTTTTCGACGGAGGAGTGTCTCGTCTCGGGGCCCTGGAGGGTCCTTGAGAAAAAGGCCACGGGTCTGCCCGCCTGGTTAAGGGTCACGGCTAGGGCGAAGTCGGAGGCATCGCTCTCCACTTGGAAGGGGATGGACTCATCCACCGCGTGCATTGCGGCCTTCGCGATATCGTTCTTGATAAGAGTGAAGGCTGCACACGCCTCTGGTGTCAGGGGGAAGGAGGTGGCTTTGATGAGGGGCCTGGCTTTGTCTGCATAGAGGGGCACCCACTGGGCGTAGTAGGAGAAAAACCCCAGGCATCTCTTCAGTGCTTTTTGGCAGTGGGGAAGGGGTAGCTCCATTAGGGGGCGCATTCTGTCGGGGTCGGGCCCGATGACTCCGTTCTCCACCACGCAGCCGAGGATGGCCAGGCGCTTGGTGTGAAACATACATTTTTCCTTATTGTACGTTAGGTTCAGCCGTTGGGCCGTACGGAGGAAATTTGCTAGATTAACGTCGTGGTCCTGCTGGTCGTGGCCGCAGATGGTGACGTTATCCAAATAGGGGAAGGTTGCCCGCAGCGCGTTCTGGTCAACCATTCGGTCCATCTCCCTTTGGAAGACCGAAACCCCGTTGGTGACGCCGAAGGGGACCCTAAGGAAGTGGTAGAGGCGGCCGTTTGCCTCGAAGGCAGTATACTGGCGGTCCTCATGGCGGATGGGCAGCTGGTGGTACGCTGACTTAAGGTCGATGGTGGAGAATACTTTGTATTGCGCAATCTGATTGACCATATCAGATATGCGAGGGAGGGGGTACGCGTCCAGCTGGGTGTACCGGTTTATGGTTTGGCTGTAGTCGATTACCATGCGGCGTTTTGCAGTGGTTTTAACGACTACAACCTGGGCTCGCCAGGGGCTAGTGCTACCTTCGATAATGCCCTCCTTCAAGAGCCGCTCCACCTCAGAGCTGATAAAAGCTCTGTCCCCGGCACTGTACCGCCTGCTTTTGGTAGCGATGGGTTTACAGTCGCGGGTGAGGTTAGCGAACAGGGGAGGGGGGGGGACTTTTAATGTGGAAAGGCTGCAGGTGGTTTGCAGCGGGCGATTTAAAAGTTGTTGGTTGCAGACTGTGAGTGGGGGGAGGGGTCCACCGTATGCTAGTGTGACACTCTTAAGGTGGCACTGAAAATCCAACCCTAGCAGGACGGCAGCGCAAAGACGGGGCAGGACTAGCAGTTTAAATTTTTTATATTCAGTGCCCCCTACTGACAGGGTCACCACACAGTAGCCGCTGATGTCCATTGACTGGGACTTGGACGCCATAGAAATGCGATGGTGCGTTGGCAGAATCGTGAGGGAGTGGCTACGTACCGTGTCGGGGTGGACGAAACTCTCTGTGCTCCCGCTGTCGATCAGGCAACTGGTGGCGCGGCCGTTTACCGCGATATCCATCATGGAGCTGGATAGATGGTGAGGGTGGCCTTGATCCAGCGTCACGGAGGCCAGTATGTGGCTTAGTGAGTCACTATAGTCATCCGCCGAGACGGTGGTCGGTTCCGGTGACGAAATGGCGGTTGAGTGCGTTGGATACGATGGCGGCGGATGCCATGCGGCCGGGGGTACACAAAATGGCGGATAAGATGGCTGCTCCCACGGCCCGCACGCTGCGCTGCTGGCTGGCTTCCCCTTGCAGGCGTTAGCGTAATGGCCTTTCTTCCCGCAGCCCGAGCAGGTAGCTGTCTTAGCTGGGCAGTGCGCTCTGGGATGTTTTAACTGGCCACAGAAATAGCATTTTTGGGCCTGGTTACTGGGCATCGAAGCAGTTCTTACCGGAGGCTGCTGTCTCGGTTGGGTCGCTGCAGCGGTTGGTGCCGGGGGCGGCGGTCCCGTGTCCCACGGTTTCGATTGCCATGTCTCGGCGCCGTTACGGGGGTATGCCTCGAGGTTTCGGTGGGCCTCCTCTAACGAGAGCGCAAGGGCAATGGCCGTCTTCAGGTCGGGTTCCTTGCTTTCTAGCAGTCTCTGCCGGGTGTGGTCTGACTGCAGGCCCCTGACGAAGGCATCACAGGCGAGTCCCTGCGCGTGCTCCACAGCCGTTACCGCTTTACAATCGCAGTCTCTGCAGAGTGCCAGTAGCGCCCGTGCAAATGCCCCTACCGATTCTCCCGGTTGCTGCCTGCGGGATCCCAAGAGGTGTCGGGCGTAAATTGTGTTCACTGGGCGCGTATATTGCCCTTTTAGTAGCTCGAGGGCTGCCACGTACGTATTAGAGTCCCGGATTAGCATATATACTTGATGGCTCACCTGGGCGGTCAAAATTTTCAGTTTGTGATCCTCCTCTGTAACCTGTGAGATTGCGAGGAAGGATTCAAAGCAGCTCAGCCAGTGTTCAAACTTGGCTGATGCACCCACATCTTGAGGGTCGAGGTCCAGGCATGGTGGTCTGAGGGCTCTCAGCAATGTCTGCTGTATCCGTTGCTGTTGTTGCTCCTCAGGTGTCGCCATTTAACTTTTAGCTAATAAAATTGATACGCTTATCAATTACTTCATAAAAGGTGATGAGTCGAAGAAGAGATGATGAGTCGAAAGAAGAGATGAATAAGGCTTTTATTAGCTAAGAAGAGACCATGCTTCTTCGTGAGTGACTGAACAAGTCTGAACGAAACCCACACAGTGGTGGGTGGAGTCAGCTGAGGCATGCCTCCATACACAGCGCCACCCAGAGGTGGCAATATACAATCCAGTGGTTTACCACAGTAACCATGGGCTCGACCCTTGTTCTCGATCCCACCAGTTGGTCAGCATGACGTCGCATTACATTTTCACCAACATCTACCGTGTACATCAGGGGTCCTTGTCTGGCCCGAATTGTTCCAGATTGCCATTTCTCGTTTTTATAGTCCCTGGCTAACACCGGTTGTCCTATTTCAAAACTCCGAGTGGGCTTGTTATTGATATGCTGGAACTGTTTGTTTTCGACTTCCCTCCGCACATTTGGTTTTAACAAGTCCAACCTGGACCGCAACCTCCTGTTATAGAACATCATGGCAGGACTTTGGTTTGTTGTTGCATGGGTGGCGTTTCGATATGCCAGTAGGAAATTGTCCACCTTGTGTTGCAGTGGAATCTGATCTTCGCTCATGGCCTTTATTGCCTTTTTGAACGTCTGCACAAACCTCTCGGCCAGCCCATTCGTAGCTGGATGATATGGGGCAGAGGTATAATGTTTCACCCCATTCTTCTTCAGGAATTTCTGGAATTCCTCTGACACGAACTGTGGTCTGTTGTCCGAACATATTTGCTCTGGCAATCCATTTCTTGCAAATATCGTTCTTAGCACCGCGATCGTCTTCTCCGAGGTAGTGGTAGTCATTTTAATCACTTCTGGCCATTTAGAATGTGCGTCCACCGCAATTAAAAACATGGAATCCATGAATGGACCAGCAAAGTCAATATGTACACATTGCCATGGGGTTGAAGGCCATTCCCATGGATGCAGCGGTGCAATTGGAGGCGCATTTTGGACTTTTTGGCACCCTGAGCAGCTTTTCGTCAGATCCTCTATCTGTTGGTCGATACCCGGCCACCACACATAAGCCCAGCAAGGCTTTTCATCTTGACTCCCCCCAGATGACCTTCATGTAGTTCTTTTAGAACTCTCTCTCTTAACTTAGGAGGGATAATCACCCTTGTTCCATACATCAATGTTCCCTGACAGATGGACAGCTGTTCTCGTCTTGCTGAGAATGCCGGTAACAGTGGATCACCATGGGCTGGCCATCCCTTTACTGTCAATTCGTAGACCCGGGCCAGTGTCGGGTCATTCCTAGTCTCCCTTTCAATATTTGCATTGGTGACAGGTAAACATTCGATGATGGTCGAGTGAAAGAACTCCACCGGGTCAACCGTCGGTGCCTCCTCCTCAGTAGGTAGTGGCAGGCACGACAGCCCATCAGCATTACCATGCTGCTTTGTACCTTTGAATTCTATCTGATATTGATGTGCCCCTAGGAAAAGGGACCATCTCTGGAGCCTCTGTGCTGTCATCACCGAAACACCCTTCTTAGGGTTAAAAATGGATACCAACGGCTGGTGGTCTGTCAGCAGTGTAAACTTCTGGCCCTGCAGGTAATGATTAAACTTCTTTACTCCCCACACAAGGCTGAGAGCCTCCCTATCTATCTGAGCATAGTTGCGCTCAGCGGAGGTCAATGATCTGGATGCAAATGCGACTGGCCTTTCCAAGCCATTTGGCAACTTGTGTGAGAGTACTGCTCCAATACCATAAGGAGAAGCATCACAAGCTAAACGAATAGGTAGCGTTGGGTTGAAGTGAGCCAACACTTCCTCTGAGGTGATCAATGCCTTGCTTTTGCGAAAGGCCTTCTTACAGTCCTCGCTCCACTTCCACGGTACTTCTTTCTGCAAAAGAGCGTTCAGCGGGTGCAGCACCGTGGATAGATTTGGCAGAAACTTATGGTAATAGTTAATCAACCCTAGGAACGACCTCAACTGGGATAAATTTTCCGGAGCGGGAGCCTTCACAACAGCTTCGATCTTGTCAGGTGACTTGTGCAGCCCCTCCTGGTCAATGACATGACCACAGTACGAGATCCGTTTCTGAAAGAACTCACATTTCTGGCGATTAACTCGAAGTCCATATTCCTTCAATCTGGTGAGCACCAGTTTCAAATTTGCAAGGTGTTCCTCATCGTCATCTCCTGTAATCAGGATATCGTCCAAGTAACATTGAGTGCTTGGAATTCCCTGTAATACCTGCTCCATGGCCCTCTGCCAAATTGCTGGAGCCGAAGCCACTCCAAAAACCAGTCTATTATATCGATACAAGCCTCTGTGCGTGTTGATTGAGAGATACTGGCGCGACTCTTCCTCAACTTCCATCTGTAAGTACGCTTGCGCCAGGTCTATCTTGGTGAAGCGTTTCCCGCCAGACAATGAAGCAAAGATATCCTCAATCCGCGGAAGCGGATATTGCACCGTGTGAAGCACCGGATTAACCGTGATCTTGAAGTCTCCACAGATGCGGACCTTCCCCGGTTCCCCTGGCTTGTTACTCGATGAACGCTTCATGACAGGAACAATGGGCGTGGCCCACTCACTCCAGTCCACCTTAGACAGTACTCCTGAACGTTCTAGCCCTTCCAGCTCAGCTTCCACAGCAGGTCGTATCGCATAAGGTACCGGTCTGGCTTTGAAAAATTTTGGGTTTGCATGTTCTGCAATCATGATTTTTGCCGTAATTCCTCTCAGTGTTCCCAGTCCCTGTTGGAACACCTCTTTAACCTCATCCAATATTCTGGACAATCGTTCAGGTTTGACATCTTTTTTTCCGGAATCTACCGTTATTGCTTTTAGGGAGTGCCAGTCCATATTTATTTTCCTGATCCACTCCCGTCCCAGAAGTGGTGGACCTCCCTCAGGTAGTACATTCCTTGGTGTTCTTTGCCCTTGTGTACCACCTTGACTTTTATCTTTCCGATGGGGTATACTCTTTGCCCCGTGTATGTCTGCAATGCTATCTCCGTATCCCGTAGGGGAATATGTGTGAATAACCTTTTGTAATCTTGCTTATTCATGACCGTCAACGCCGATCCGGTGTCCAATTCCATCTTCACTTGGACTCCTGCTATCTGAAGTGTGACCCAGATGGTTTGTAGGTCAGCTTCCTTACTCACATTGTGAATTCTCAGACTACCCAGTTCCTTGCTGTTGGAGTCTGAATCCGAATTCTGTTCATCCGAACTCTTCTCAGCCACCTTATGTACCTTTCTGCACTTTTCCTGCGGTGACTTTTTGTTGCTGGTCTTCTTTCCTGACCGGCATACTTTAGCTATGTGACCAAGCTTGCCACATTTTCTACATTCCTGATTTTTAAACCAGCATTGGTTCTGATCGTGTGTTGTCTTTCCACAACGATAACATTTCGCTGTACCCAAAGCCATTTGATCTACGCTGAGTACCGCTGCCTTCAGCTGCATTTCCGCAGTGCCTCTCGCTGCGGCTTCGTGCGATGCTGCAATAGTGACAGCCTTATCAAGTGTAAGATCATTCTCTTCAAGCAGCCGCTTTTGTGTTCCTTCTTTTGACAATCCACACACGAATTTGTCTCTCAGTGCCTCTGTCAGTCTTTCCCCAAACTGACAGTATTTCGCTAACTTACGCAGTTCAATTAAATACTCCGCGTTGCTTTCCTCTTTCAGTTGCGTTCTCGCATAAAATTTAAATCGTTCCGCTAACATCAGCGGTGTGGGGTTCAAATGATTTCTCAGGACAGCAACAATATTAGCGAAAGCCTGATCCGCCGGTTTAGCTGGTGATAGAAGGTGCTTCAATAGCCCGTATGTCTTCGCACCCATTGAGTTTAGTAAGGTTAGTGCTTTATCTTCATCTGATATTTTATTTGCCTTACAATAAATCTCTATGCGTTCTACATACGTGGCCCAATCTTCAACATCGGGATCGAAATCGTTGATGTTACCACGCTTAGGCATCCTCGCAATCTTCTTGAGAAACAAAAAGATTTTTTTTTTCAAAATGGCGGTTTCCCGCGCTTGTCTTCTTCCCCCGCCTACGAAAATGGCGGCTTCCCGCATTTGGCTTTCTCCCCCGCTGGCTGTAATGGCGATTGCCGTATTGCTGCGTTCGCCCTCCCCAGCGGTTCTCAAATCGTGCCTCCCAGCCCCTCTTGCAGTCCGGTCCTTTCCCCCGGCTGCGGCTGAGTTCTCCGCGTTTTTTTTTGTTTTTTTTAATCCCACGCCTCGCGGCCTCGGTAGCTGCCCGGCCTTTTTCCCCGGTCGCGGTCGAGCTCTCTCTCGACGCTGTTGCATCTCCCAGCCCGCTTGCAGCCCAGTCTTTTACTCCGGTTGCGTTTGCATTCACCGCGGCTCCCGTGCCTTACGCTGCCCCAGTCTCAGCGCCTCTGGCCCCGACTTCTGTCCGGCTCTTTTCCCCGGCCGTGGTCGAGTTCGCCGCCCTTATATCCTCCGTTTTTCCCTCCCCTACTTCACAGCCAACGTGGCCGACTTGCTGCTCGTCGCTGATCGGCTTACCCACCACCGTGATAGAAGGGATGATCACTGCCTGTTGCTGATGGAAGGCTTCGTGTCAGGATTCTTCCTTGCTCTTCAGACCCGAGTCTTTTCTCAGCAGGATGACGAGGGCGGATGCCTCTTCTCGACGCCCGTTAAACTGCCTTGGATATATCTCTGCCGCAGGGTAAGATCGTCATCGTCGCCACTGTTAAGTCTGTGTGTTCTAGTTATTGTTAATAAGAATCGCTGCACACAGACCACAAGAGTAAATTCAACAGGTCTTTACTAGTCGGAGGTCAGGCTGAACTGCCCAATAAATCATTACACAGCACTTATATACCGGTGTGGTCACCACCGGTATTACAGTATACAGCAGCCAAGATAAAGTAGTGCATCTCTTAAAATAGTTCTCTTAAAGGTGGAACGGTTACATACACCACATGTCTCCGGCATTTTCTGTTTTTATTTGAGGGATAAATAGGACAACCCAGCCTATCCAATCTTTCCTCATAGCTAAAATTCTTCAGCCCAGGCAACATCCTCGTAAATCTCCTCTGTACCCTCTCTAGTGCAATCACATCCTTCCTGTAATGTGGTGACCAGAACTGCACGCAGTACTCTAGCTGCGGCCTAACTAGTGTTTTATACATTTCAAGCATAACCTCCCTGCTCTTATATTCTGTGCCTCGGCTAATAAAGGCAAGTATCCCGTATGCCTTCTTAACCAACTTATCTACCTGTCCAGCTACCTTCAGAGATCTGTGGACATGCACTCCAAGGCCCCTCTGATCTTCTGCACTTCTCAGTGTCCTACCCTTGTGTATTCCCTTGCCTTGTTAGCCCTCCACAAATGCATGAGCTCACACTTCTCCAGATTGAATTCCTTTTGCCACTGTTCTGCCCACCTGACCAGTCCATTGATATCTTCCTGCAGTCTTCAGCTTCCTTCATTATCAACCACACAGCCAATTTTTGTATCATCTGCAACCTTCTTAATCATACTTCCTACATTCAAGTCTAAATCTACGCTAGTGTCCCCTTCCTTTGGGATCCTTATTGCCTTGTCAGCCAATGACACTCATTTTTCAAAGTCATGATTGGCTCTGGGTGTCATCTCCCCCTCCTCCCTTTACTTGATTCCTCTTTTGGTAAAACCATAAATTTAGACAGATAAAAACTGTAAATAAACCATTAAAACTGTAAATAAACCAATAAAACTGTAATAAACCAATAAAACTTCAAATAAACCTTAATAATCAAATTAAAATTTGGTTCTCCAGCCCAATCATGCACTCCAGTCCCCGCGGCGCCCACCGGTCACGAAAGTGATCTAGCGCGCCGGCGGACACCGCGTGCTCCAGCTCTAGGGCCACCCGGGCGCGAACATGGCCACGGAAGAGAGGGAGGCAATCCGGCCGGATGACCCCCTCGACCGCCCGCTGCCTGGACCAATTAATGGCCTTCTTCGCCAGGCCCAGGAGCAGACCCACGAGGAGGTCCTCCGACCTGCCCGCTCCCCTCCGCACCGGGTGGCCGTAGATCAAGAGCGTGGGACTGAAGTGCAACCAAAACTTGAGGAGCAGCCCCTTCAAATAATGAAAGAGGGGCTGCAACCTCTCACACTCGATATAAATATGAAACACGGACTCCTCCAGACCGCAGAACAAACATGCGGTCTGGGAGTCCGTGAACCTACTTAAATACCTATTGCACGGGACTGCCCTGTGCAACACCCTCCAGGCCAAGTCCCCAATAGAACAAGGGAGGACTCCCGCATAGAGAGCCCCCCATTGGGGACCTCCGCCTCCGTCGGAAGGTAAAACGGCACGCCACGGCGTGTCCGGACGGCAGGCGAAGATGGCAAAGTGGAAGGTGTGCAGGAGCAGCCCGTACAGGAAACCCCTCCGTGCGGAATGAAAAGGCACGGAGGGTATTTCCTCGAGACGGCTCAAGTTGTGAGGCGCCGGCTCCCGAGGGGGGGGTCGGGGCTGGGCGCCGACAAGGAATTCCGTCCGAACGGGGGAAAGCTCAGACGGGATCGCCCCACACGCCTGAGCCGCCTCGATACACCTAGTGGTGCCGGGGCGTACTTTCGCCTTTATCGACTCGATGGCATCGGCCGCGAGCCGGACGTTTACCCAAGACATGCGCCTCGCCAACTCCTCCGGCGCCATCCAGCCCACTCCTCCGCCATCGAGCAGGTCCCCGACTCGAGTCACCTTGCCAGCCACAGCTCTGTGCTCCGCCAGCCACCCGAACCTGCGGACGTGGAGGTGCGGATTCCTGAACAGTGGCTCCCGAAGGACAGCCACCATTCCTGTCGGGAGAGAGCTGCGCCTGGAAGCGACCCGGTTCCAAACCCATAGCAGTTCCTGGTAGAAGACAGGCAGCCCCCGCAGGCTGGCACGCGTGCCACCCACTTCCACAAACAGGAGCTGCGTGTCATAATTGAGGCCACGCAGCTGGCGGAAAAAATACGTCGCCAGCGCGCACCATCTTGGAGGAATCTCAACGTACAGGTATCTCTGCAGCGTCTGAAGACGGAAAGTCGCAGCCTGGGTGCGAAGGCACACCAGCGCCTGACCGCCCTCCCTAAGCGGGAGACTCAGAACCGCGGCAGAGACCCAGTGCATCCTGTTGTTCCAGAAGAAGTCGACGAGCTTCTTCTGTATCTTGGCGACAAACGCAGGGGGAGGGATCAGAGTAACCAACCGGTACCACAACATGGCGGCCACCAGTTGGTTTATGACCAACGCCCGACCCCTGTAGGACAACACTCGGAGCAATCCCGTCCAGCGACCTAAGCGAGTGGCGACTTTGGCCTCCAACTCGTGCCAGTTCGCCGGCCAGGCGTCCTCGGCCGGGCTGAGGTAGACTCCCAAGTAGAGGAGGTGCGTAGTGCTCCAGGCGAAGGGCCTGAACTCCTCCGGCAGGGAGTCCACCTGCCACTGACCCACCAGGAGTCCAGAACATTTCCCCCAGTTGATCCTGGCGGAGGATGCGTCCGAGTAAATCTGCTGGCATTCCCGCATCCTCCGCAAGTCAACGGGATCCGTGACCATGAGGAGCACGTCATCGGCGTAAGCCGAGAGGACCACCTCCACGCCCGGCCCTTGCAGAGCCAGTCCCGTCAACCTCTTCCGCAAGAGGCGCAGGAAAGGCTCCACGCAAATGGCATATAACTGGCCGGACATGGGGCATCCCTGACGCACCCCCCTCCCGAAGCGAAGGGGCGCCATCAAGGACCCGTTAACTTTAATCAGACACTCCGCGGCAGCGTACAGAAGTCGGATCCGGGCGACAAAATGCGTCCCGAACCCGAATGCGCGCAGAGTCCCGAAAAGATACTCGTGATCCACCCTGTCGAACGCCTTCTCCTGATCTAGGGAAAGGAAGGCGACCGACAGACCAGCCCTCTGGGAATGGTGGAGCAGGTCCCGGACCAGATGGATGTTATCATGAATAGACCGGCCCGGGACCGTGTAGGACTGGTCGGGGTGGATCATGTGGGCCAGCACGGCGCCAAGGCGAGCAGACATGGCCCTGGCAAAAATTTTATAATCCGTGCTGAGGAGGGAGACCGGGCGCCAGTTCTTAAGAAGCCGGAGATCGCCCCTCTTAGGCAGCAGGACAATCACTGCCCTGCGCCACGAGAGGGGCATCTCCCCGGTCGCCAAACTTTCCCCCAGGACCCGCGCATAGTCGCCCCCCAGGACGTCCCAGAACGCCCTGTGGAACTCCACGGTCAGCCCGTCCAGCCCCGGGGACTTCCCCCTAGAGAGCTGGCGGAAGGCGCCGGTCAGCTCCTCCAGACACAGAGGAGCATCCAATTTTTCGGCGCCCTCCAGGCCGACCTTCGGCAGGTCCTCCCACAAAACTCTGCGCGCGTCCTCGCTGGACGGATCCGGAGAGAACAGAGCCCCGTAATAGGCGCGGGTCTCCGCGCGGATTCCCTCCGGATCCGAGACCGGAGATCCGTCGTCGGCCAGCAGCTCCAGGAGCTGCTTACGGACCCCCCGTCTTTTTTCCAGCGAGTCGAAGAAGGGGGAGCCGCGGTCCAGGTCCCGCAGGAACTGAATCCGCGACCTCACGAACGCGCCTCGGGACCCGACGAGCTGCAGGTCCTTCAGCGCGCCCTTCTTCTCTTCGTACACCAACCGCAGGGCCGGGTCCTCGACGACTTGACCGAGACGGGACTCCAGGTCGAGCACCTCCTTCTCCAACCGCCCGACTCTGGCTTCCCGCCTCTTGGTCGACCCCCTCGCATACTCCTGACAGAAGAGACGGACGTGAGCCTTGCCCACGTCCCACCATAGCCTCAAGGAGGGGAAGCCCCCCTGCTTCCTTCTCCAGCCGGCCCAGAACCGACGAAACGAATCCTGGAACCGCGCGTCCTCCAGCAGCAGGTTGTTAAAATGCCAGTACGCGGACCCCCCCCCCGCGCGCAGCGGAACGAGCTCCGCCCACACCAGGTGGTGGTCCGCGCACGGCACCGGCCGCATGGAAGCCGCCGGAATGCAGGAAACGTATGCCCTGGAAATGTAAAGGCGGTCGATTCTGGACGCACCTCTCCCAGGCCTCACACAAGTGAAAGCGCTGGAGTCGGGATGGAGATTTCGCCAGACGTCCACCAAGTCGTGGGACCCGACCAGGTCCCTCAACTTCTCCATCGCCGCCGGGCATCGCAGGTGGCCGGTGCGGTCCCTTGCCTCGAGGGTGCAATTAAAATCCCCCCCGAGGACGACGCACTCGCCCGCGTCGATGGAGCCCAGAAGAGTGGACACTTCTTCAAAGAAGCGCGCTTGCTGCGCACCGGCCCCAGGGGCGTACACGTTCACTAAATGGAGCGGCACGCCCCCCAGGCGAACAGTGACCTGGAGCAAGCGGCCCGGCACGAGCTCCTTGACCCCCAAGATCTCCGGCTGAAAATGCGGGGCCAGCAAAATAGCCACCCCACTGGAAACATTGGAGAGGTGACTCATGCTGACCCCTCCTTGCCACTCCAGGAGCCACGTGGCCTCGTCTCCCGGAACGGTGTGGGTTTCTTGCAGGAAGCACACCGCATACTTCCCGTCCCGAAGGACCGAAAAGTTATTAAATCTGCGGCTAGCTTCCCTGCTGCCGTTGATGTTGAGGCTGGCTATGGTTATCTTCATTTCAGAAGCATAATCCAACCCCTACTTAACTCTAACGGGGGAAGGGAGGGCGGCCGCTAGTCGACCGCCACTCCCTTTGCAGCCCAGTGAGGAAGGACCGGAACTGACGCAGCTCGAGCGGGTCCACGCCCGCGTCCGCGACCATGGTCTTGAAGGCGACGCGGGCCGACCCGACGAGCAGCGCCAGCCCCGACCATCTATCGAGGGCCAGCCGGGTCCTTTGACGACCCTGGCACGTGGCCACAAAGTCCCGGAGATCCTCAATGGGAATGAGGGGGGTCCCGGCGAGGGGCGCGAGGTCCTCCATCTCCTCATCAGCGATGGAGTCGCATTCCTCCTCCGCCCCCACCACCGAGTCCCCCTCCTCCTCCGGGGGGTCGCCACCGGCGGCCGACCCGTCCGCCACGCGGAGCGCAGCGAGCGGCTCGGCCGCGACGGCCGGCCCCGCCTCCGCCCGGATCCCACCCCCAGGATCGGTAGCGGAGGATTCCTCCCCGGGCTCCTCTAGGGGCGCCGGGCCAGAAGACGGCGGCGGTTCAGAGCCCCCCTCCGCCCCAGGCGCCAGAACGACCGGAGAGATCGGAGAGTAGGTAAAAACGAACTCCTCCACGTCGCCCGGCGCCTGAGACAGAGACAGAGACAGAGGGCCCCCCTCTTCCGCGCCACCGGCCTCCGACCCAGCGGATGGGGTAATTTCGGTCAACCCCTGGACGAGGTCGAGCAGCACCTGGGAGACGACCGGGTCACTTTGGGCGAGCTCATCATCCGAGGACTCGCCCGACCCGGACCCCAGGCCGCCCGACCCGTCGAGGGGTAACGGTACCGATAAGGGGTCTACTGCCGCGGGTTGCTCCGCGACCCCCCCCACGGGCAGGGTCTCGTCCCCGTCCCCGGGAGGCACGAGCTGGGCAGACACCTCTGCCTCAGCCCCCCTAGGGACAGGCGACCCCTGCCGTTCGCCCGTGATGGTATTAGCGGTGGGGTGGGGCGCAGTACCCGCGGCGGGCGACGACTCCCCCTGACCGGAGGGACCTTCCTCCTCCCGGTCCTCCTCCTCATCCAGGGGGTCGCGCCTTCTTTTAAGGGCTGAGGGGCAGAGGGAGACCTCCATTTCCGCAGAGGCCACCCCTGCTCCCTCCGGCGGAGCGAGTTCTTCGGGTCCCCCGGGCTCGAGCCCGGCCGCAGATTCTGGCGCTACCGCCTCGGCGGTCGCGGCCACAGGCTCGGACACGAGGGCACCCCCCCCCCCCGCACTCCGCGACTAGCGCGGCGACGCTCTCTGGCGTCAGGGGCTCCATATTGTGGGGCACGCCCTCCCCGGGGGGACCCGCCCTCCGGTATTTGCTTTTCCCCCGCGCCTTCCTCCCGACCGGACAACCCTCCCCCCCCCCGCCGGAGGCCAGGATGGCATCGACCTCCGACGACGACCGCACCCCGGTGGTATTTGTTTGAGGGGGGGCACGGCTAGACCCGGGGGGAGGAGCGGCGGCGGCGCCAGCTACGGCCACGCCAGACGATCTGGCGGCCTTGGAGGCGGGGCAGTTCTTACGGATATGCCCCACCTCCCTGCAGGCGTGGCACCGCACGCCGTCCGTCGTGTAGAAGACGCGGTACGGGGTGCCCTCGTGGAGGACTGTAAAGGCCCCGTCCGTCTCCCCCTCCCGCGCCAGCTGGATAAATGCCTGGCGCCGGAAGGAGAAGACATGGCGAAGGCTGGGTTCCCGGAATCCGAGCGGGATTGGCGTAATCGCCGACCTCACCTCCCCAAGTTGGTGCAAGTGTGGGAGGAGGAGCTCACCGGAGATGAAGGGCGGGATGTTTGACAACACGACCCTCTGCGCGGTGGCCTCAAGAGGGTCCACCGGCAGGAAGGTCCCGCCCACGGTGAGCCCCTGGGCGATGGCCAGGGCCACCGCCCGCTCGGACTCCAGGAAGAACACAGCCTTCCCATACATCCTCGAGGCGGCGAGGATGGCTGAAGGGCCGACAACCCCAGCCATCGCCTTCACACAATCCTCGATTGTCATGTTGGGGTGAGTGTAGCTCTTCACCCCGAGCTTCTTTGTAATAAGTCGGAACGGCGACAGGGCAGCGGAAGGAGCGGGAGCAGCCGCGGCTTTGGCCGCCACCGCCGCATACGTTCTCACTGGCCCCGTCACCGCCGAAGACGTCGAAGCCATACTGCGGTGGTTTGTTTTTTGGGAGCTACACACACCCCAAGTCACAGGCCGTGTGGTATTAAGTGGCCTTGGTAGTAAATTAAATGTCTGCCACCGAGCAGAGGGAGCTTAAAGACAATGGCCCGCCTCTCCCCTTGATGGAATGATTGGGAGAGGGGCCTCCTCCTCTCTGCTCCAAGTGGCTATTAGTGGTTTCAATGGAGGTGCCCTCTGAGAGAGACAAAGGAGAGGGATAAAAAGAGAGAGAGAGAGAGAGAGAGGATGGGTGGGAAGGAGGGGGGGGGCCGCAAAGGCAGGGTCCGCACTCTAGGTGGTTGTTGGTGGGTGGGTGTCAGCAGGGGTGCACTCCCCGATGGTGACAAAGTCTATGCAGATGGTCTTCGGGCAGGGGGAGAAGATGTCTTCGCCTGGGTAGGCTGGAAGAAGCCCAGGCTCAGCCCCACACCAGGTCTTCTTGATGTAGGTAAGCAAGTAAGAGGCTTCACCTGGGCAGCTCCAGCCGACCCAGGCCAGGCTTCCCGGCCCGTCTTCTTTCCTCCCCCCGCCTAGAATACACAGTCTCTTGGGGAATGCACAAGAACACACCCACCTGCAGATGTTGGGAGTAACGAAGCAGCTCCTCCCCTCCTTCCAGGTAGAAGTTGGCTGGTGTTCCTCTCCCCTCTCTCCTCTCCTGAGATGGAGGCCTCTCCTCTCCTCCTCTCCCTCCAGGCACCTCTGTTGTAGATGGTCTGGCTGTTGGTGGTGCTTCTCCTTCTTGCCTGTTCAGGAGGCCACCACGCTCTTCTTTCCTCCTGCAGCTCAGGGCAAGCCAGAGACAACCTGCAGCTCAGAGCAAGCCAGAAACAACCTGCAGCACTCAGAGCAAGCCAGAGAATGATTCCAGTCCTCTGGATTACTGGTTCAGTAAATTTACCACTAGGCTACTGTCCCCTTCCCTTGGGGTCCTTATTGCCTTGTCAGCCAATGACACTCATTTTTCAAAGTTCTGATTGGCTCTTGGAGTCATCTCCCCCTCCTCCCTTTACTTGATCCTCTTTTGGTAAAACCATAAATTTAGACAGATAAAAAACTGTAAATAAACCATTAAAACTGTAAATAAACCAATAAAACTGTAATAAACCAATAAAACTTCAAATAAACCTTAATAATCAAATTAAAATTTGGTTCTCCAGCCCAATTATGCACTCCAGTCCCCGCGGCGCCCACCGGTCACGAAAGTGATCTAGCGCGCCGGCGGACACCGCGTGCTCCAGCTCTAGGGCCACCCGGGCGCGAACATGGCCACGGAAGAGAGGGAGGCAATCCGGCCGGACGACCCCCTTTCAAAGTTCTGATTGGCTCTGGGAGTCATCTCCCCTCCTCCCTTTACTTGATCCTCTTTTGGTAAAACCATAAATTTAGACACATAAAAACTGTAAATAAACCATTAAAACTGTAAATAAACCAATCAAACTGTTATAAACCAATAAAACTTCAAATAAACCTTAATAATCAAATTAAAATTTGGTTCTCCAGCCCAATTAAGCACTCCAGTCCCCGCGGCGCCCACCGGTCACGAAAGTGATCTAGCGCGCCGGCGGACACCGCGTGCTCCAGCTCTAGGGCCACCCGGGCGCGAACATGGCCACGGAAGAGAGGGAGGCAATCCGGCCGGACGACCCCCTTTCAAAGTTCTGATTGGCTCTGGGAGTCATCTCCCCTCCTCCCTTTACTTGATTGGTGCTCTGAGAGAGGCTGCCACTTCTGATTGGGTATTGAGGAATGTCACTCATCATCTAGGCGGCCACGCCCTGGATTATCCAGCGGTATAAATATTAGGAGTTTGGGGGGTTGGTTAAATTCCAGCTTCTTACTTCAACAAAGTTTATATTTAGCAAAAAATAATAATTAGGATGGCGTCTCAAGTGTGTCAGAACTACCACAAGGACTGTGAGGATGCTGTCAACAAGCAGATCAACATGGAGCTCTATTCCTCCTATGTTTATCTCTCCATGGTGAGTCTTGTATTTCTGACCACTTCACAATGGAGACTATGTAATGTTACTTTACTAAATTCTGTGCTGTGTCTAGCCCACCCCTCAATCTATGCACAGTAAATTCATTTTTTAAAGCTAAAATATAATGCAATTTATCATTTTGTGTGTCCATTAACAAACTGCCTCTCTGGTCCTTGCAGTAACTGAACCATCTTCTGAGTATCTTAATGACTTTCTTTCCTGGGCTCTTGAGTGTGTTGTTGAAGTTTATATTTGGAATACACTCTGCATTCAATGTGTGGAAATCAGAATTGTTATCCTCCATTCTAAATTACTCCATGGCCTTTCCCTACTTTGCTTTTGCAATAAAGGGATGTAATCTTAAAATTAGAAATAGCCCTTTTTAGGAGGGAAGTCAGGAGGCACTTTTTCACAAGGGTGGTGGAGATCTGGAACACTTTTTTTTTTCTTTACCTGCTTTTCCCCCCAGCTGTGGATGCTGGGACAATTGGAACTTTCAAGACAGATGCTTTTCTTGGGTAAGTGCCTCAAGGGGGATGGAGTAAAGCTACAGGTCAGCCATGATCAAATTGAATGGTGGAGCAGGCTCGAGTGGCTGAATGGCCCACTCCTGTTCCTAATATTAACCTTAGTTTTAACTCTCAGTTTGTGCCCTTCTGTCTTTTCGCTAACTCCCTTTGCCGTACTGGTGGTAAATCCGTCAGCCACTTTGACCCGACTCGGGAACTCTCCCTTAACTCTGCTTTCCTACTTCTTGACCTTGACCAAGCACTTCAAATTCTGAAGGTTTATGAACCTTTATTCCTTGGTATGTGGTTCTCCTCTGAAATGCCTTGATTAGTGTTGAAGGTGCCAAATTAATGCTGCTTGTGGTAATTTTAGTTCCATGGGATGAATGTAGCCAGTAAGACTCAAACCAGTGTCTCCTCTTTGATGTACTACATGAATTGTGTACTGTGACTAGACTCTACTCTAATGGGTTTGTTTCTAGTGCCCCTTGGCAATAGATCTGGGCCAATATTTGCAAGTTACTATTTAATCTGCTCCCACCACCCTTTCAGGCAGTGCATGCACTTGAGTTTCCTCCTGTAGCCTCTGGTTCTTTTGCCATTTCCATTGGCCAGTTTCCCTATTGCTAGGGGTAAGATTGTCCACTTGCTACCAGGTTAGTGAAGTAAGTAGGCCGGTGCTAGTTTCCATGTACCACAAGTTCAGTGAGAATTGAACCCTTTGAATTAAAGCAAAATCCAGGTTGGCTTTATGTACAATACCCATGATAGATCTGCCATGGGATACCCAACGACTTTTCTGATCTCTCCATAGTCCTTCTACTTTGACCGGGATGATGTTGCCCTGCGTCACTTTGCCGAGTTCTTCGAGGAGCAGTCGCACGAGGAACGGGAGCACGCTGAGAAACTGATGAAATTCCAGAATCGGCGTGGAGGCCGAATCATCTTGGAGGACATCAAGGTTTGGCTCAATAAACGAGTGACCTTCTGTCTGGGACCCGTAGACTGATTGTTTCAAATACTTTCTAAAGCCATTGGTTCCAATTTATAACAAACAGGCCATTTGGCCAAGTGGGTCTATGACCGAGTTTATACTCCATGAGCCACCCCCCCACTGTGCTTCATCTAGCCCTATCTGCATATCCTTCTATACACCCCTCCCTAGTACTTATCTAGCTTCCCCTTAACTACATCTGTTATTTGACTCCAGTAGTTGTGTTGGCTTAATGCTGTAGTTCTATTTTCTTCTAACACATTGGTTCATGGTAACATTAGATATTTGCACCCCTAATTTCCTTCAATACTTGTTTGTTTGTTTGTTTGTTTATTCCATTGTACAGTGAATTGTCTGAATTTCCCTTTCCAGAAACCAGAGCAGGATGAGTGGAGCAATGGTCTGGAGGCGATGCAGAGAGCTCTGCAGCTGGAGAAGAATGTCAACCAGAGTCTGCTGGATCTGCACAAACTCGCCACTGTTAGGACTGACCCTCATGTAAGTTCTTGAAGCTGTAATGTGGGCATTTGTTAAGTTGGAGGTGGTGGTACCGTGAGCCTATTCAAAAGATCTTCAAGCCCAATAGCTTTGTGTTGGTGCCTTTTAGGTTTTTGAGTGGTGGGAGGTTGGCCTACTGTGGACATTGACTAGTGAATGTGTCCCAGTGATTTTAGGATCTATGCCCCTATTCTGCAGGAAGTTTAATCTAATGATGCAGTAATTCCATTAATCTCAATTGCACCACAACACTATCCTGCAGTCCAAGTGGATTGAACTCTTTCAGGAAGCTAGGATGTTCCTTGAAATCTGCTGCTGGACATAACTAGTTTCCCTCTTTTTCCAGTTGTGTGACTTCCTGGAGACCCACTACTTGGATGAGCAAGTGAAGATGATCAAGAAGCTTGGAGATCACATCACCAACCTGAAGAGACTGGGAGCCCCTGAGAATGGCATGGGAGAGTACCTGTTTGATAAGCACACCCTGGGGGAAGAGTGACTAAACTGACTGCAGGGATGAAGCCTATTGTGTTTAGTACTTGTATTTATAATTGTGTGCGAGACGCCTGTCCTGTAGGGAATGATGGTTTGTGACTTTGTGCAAGAGCTGAGAGACCTGGGCTCTTAATGTGAAATGTCACTAACTGTAAATAAACTGTTCTATATTTGACTGGATTTTGTCTCCTTGTAAATTTTAGTGGTTTTTGTTCCAGTTAACATAACTTGGTTACATTTCCAGTATTACACTGGGCTGTGCAGCAGTGTTGTCATGGGATTTGGTCATAGAATGGTTACAGCACAAGAGGCCATTCGGCCTGTCGAGCCCATGCTGGCTCTCTGCAGGAGCACTTTGGCTAGTACTATACCCTACCCTTTCTGTGGAGCCCTGCCATTTTATCCTTCAGGTACTTGTCTAATTCCCTTTTGAAACAGAGATTGAGTCTGCCACCATCACCCTCTCAGGCAGTGCATTCCACATCCTAACCACTCGCTGCGTTCAGTTTTTCCTCATGTTGTCTTTGGGCCCTCTGCCAATCATCTTAAATCTGTGTCCTCTGGTTCTCGACCCTTCCACCAAGGGGAACAGTTATATTTTTTGCCGGGGTAATTTTAATCTATTTAACTTTGATATTCTATGTATTTCTTGGAAATTTGTCAATCTTGTGTTGCAAACAAACTGCAATGCTGTAATACAACAGCTTAATGTACAAAGGTGTGTTCAGCCAAATGAGCTAATGGGACCAGGGACCCCTGAAGCTTGGTAAGAAGTAGGTTTTAGAGTCTTAAAGGAGGCAGAGAGGTTTAGGGAGGGCATTCCAAAGCTTGGGCTCTAGGCAGTTAAACAGAAGTACTTGTTGGCATGGTGATGAATATTCCCCCTGCCCTTGAGAGCTTGGAGAGTTATAATTTAGCCACTACAATGAAATACAAGTTATAATAAACACAAGGATGATTTGCTGTGACTGTGTTCTGTCATTTCAGTCCAATGAAGAGAAAGCTCTGGTTTCGCATTCTCTAAGAATTATATTTTCCCTGGGGAAGAGCAGTTTGTATTCAGTAAACTGCTACAGATCCCCATCAGTCATTAGCGGGGGTAACTCCGTTAACAAACTCACCACTGCCGCTATAGCCTTTCTGGACAGAGAAACAAATAACTGCTGCACAGACCAGCAATGTTGGAGCTCACTGAACTCATGATAAGGGGATTACAATTGATGTGGTGGTGGAGGAGAATCAACAATTGCCATATCGGCTTGCTATCCACATAACATAATTAGAAGCAGGAGTAGGCCATGCGGCCTTTGAGCCTGCTCCACCATTCAATAAAATCATGGCTGATCTTCAATCTCACCTCTACTTTCCAGCCCGATCTCCATATCCCTTGATCACACTACAATCTAAAAATCTATCTGAGCCTTGAATATAGTTAATAGTTCAGCATCCACAGCCCTTTGGGGTAGAGAATTTGAAAATATCTTACTGGGAAACTGTGAGTACCCTACTGGGCTTTGTTCTGGGACCACTCTCCTTCCCCCTCCCCCACCATGTTTGACTAACCTGCCAACACTCATGGTCTTGGGTAAGGTATTGGAGGACGAGGAATACGTGCGGAACTGTATTCCCACAAAATATAATCCTTCCGGAAGGAGTAAATGTATTTCATTAAATGCACAAAGTGAAACCCCCAAGTTAAATAGATACTTCTCCTGAAACTCTCTTCCCCCTCCCTGCCTGTTCCATCAATGTATAAACCCAATACCGGCAGCTCCTCCATAAATGTATTGATTGGTATTCAGGCCCATTGTGCAGTTCATACCAAATAGCAATCATCCTTTCCAAATCCGACTGCATCTCCATTTGTGTCCTTCACCCCCAGGAATGGATTCATCCGTTGATGATGCTGCAGCTGCAACACGCCAGTGTTTACACGCTAATTTAGGAACTTCGCTGAGAACTGCAGCGGGTGCAATGAAATTGCCGTCTTCAGCCATTCCACGTTGATGTCTTTGCATCTCTCGGAGGCATTTCTGGGGTATCTGAGTCCCCACATTTCACACGACGATGAGCCGCAATTCTACGAGTCGGGATGGGTTTGCGTGCTGACGGGTTTCATGGCTTCATGTTTCAGACAAAACAAAGTCTTCAGCTCACTCGATGTGAAAAACTTTACAGGCGCCCGTGTTTTAAGAATTACATCGAATTTACAGCACAGAAACAGGCCATTCGGCCCGACTGCTCCGTGCCGGTGTTTATGCTCCACACGAGCCTCCTCCCGCCCTTCTTCATCTAATCCGATCAGCATATCCTTCTATTCCCTTCTTTCCAAACTTCCCCTTAAATGCATCTCTGCTCTTCGCCTCAACTACTCCTATGTGGTAGCGAGTTCCACGTTCTCACCACTGAAGAAGTTGCTCCTGAATCCCCTGTTAGATTTATTAGTGACTATCTTATATTTATGGCCCTCAGTTCTGGACTCCCCCACAAGTGAAAGCATTTTCTTTCCATCTACCTTATCAAAACACCTTCATAATTTTAAAGACCTCCATTAGGTCACCCTTCAGCCTTCTTATTTCTAGAGAAAAGCGCCCCAGCTTGTTCAGTCATTCCTGATAGATATAACCTCTCAGTTCTGCTATCATCCTTGTAAATCAAATGTGCACCTTCTCCAGTGCCTCTATATCCTTTTTGTAATATTCTCCTTAGAGCAGAAAAGGCTAAGAGGAGATTTGATAGAGGCGTTTAAAATCATGAAGGGTTTCGATAGAGTAAATAAAGAGAAACTGTTTCCAATGGCTGAAGGGTCGATAACCAGAGGACACAGATTTAAGATGATTAGCAAAAGAACCAGAGGCGACAGGAGGAAAAACGTTGTTACACAAGGAGTGGTTAGGATTGGGAATGCGCTGCCTGATGGGGCGGTGGATACAGATTCAATAGTGGCCTTCAAAAGGGAATTGGATAAATACTTGAAGTAGAAAAAAGTTCCAGGTTCCTGGGGAAAGAGCGGGGGAGTGGGACTAACTGGATTGCTCTTTGAACGAGCCGGGACAGACTCGATGGGCCGAATGGCCTCCTTCTGTGCTGCACTATTCTATGATTCTATGGAGACCAGAACCGTGCACCGTACTCCAAGTGTAGTCTAACCGAGGTTCTATACCAATTTAACACGTTGAACTCGGGTGCGGTTCGGCTGCAAGCACTCCCCGCACTGAGCTCAGAACGGCACTAATGGTAACTGTTTGCATCTCACAAAATCTATGAGGTCGACGTTCACCCCGCTCCGTGCCGATACATTTCCTACAGTCTGACTACAAAGAAGCACAGCCCTGGTAGCAGCTCCCCGAGTGACGGGCTAGAAAATACACAGAGAAACATAGAAGATTGGAGCATCAGTCGGCCATTCGGCAACTCGAGCCTGTTCAGCCATTTAATGAGATCGTGGCTGATCATCCAAATTCAGTACCCTGTCCCTGCTTTCTCCCCATATCCCTTGATCCCTTTAGCCTCAAGAAATATATTCAAATCCTTCTTGAATATATTTAATGAATTTTCCTCAACTGCCCTGTGTGGCAGAGAATGTCACAGGTTCACCACTCTCTGGGTGAAGAAATTCCTCCTCATCTCAGTCCTAAATGGCTTCCCACTTATCCTTAGGCTGTGACCCCTGGTTCTGGACTCCCCGCCATCGGGAACTTGCCTGTTTTTTCTGGAAGAGAAATTTCTGTCTTTACATCCGAAGGGATTGTGTGATGGGGAGAAATATTTAATGGAAAGTCAAGCCTCATGGGTCCCGGTTCTACAGAATCTGAAAATGTGAAATGAATAATACTCTGGTGTATGTTCCATAACACACAAAGATGTTTCCAATCAATTTATTCCATTTTTAGAATATTAATTCACGGGATGTGGGCGTCGCTGTCAACGGCCAGAATGTATTGCTCGGCGCGAGTCGCACTGGAGAAGGTGGGGGTGAGCCGCCTTCTTGAACTCCGTGCGGTGAAGGTACTCCCACAATGCTGTTAGGCAGTGAGTTCCAGGATTTTGACCCAGCGACGATGAAGGAACGATTGTAGGAAAATTCATCGATAGCGAAGGATGATTCTCAGCACCTTGAGCTTTTGAAAAGCAGCAAATTGTCATTTAATTCAAATGAGAGCATCAAACAACGAGAGACTTTCCGATTTGAAGAAGGTCAAGGAACCCAAAAGCAATGACATCACCGAGACTGATCTCCCAAACCTGCCGGTTTTCCATAGCTCTGATTGGCTCTGGGTCTCCCCCCCTCCTCCCCCGCACCCCCTCTCCTTTGTTAATTGGTGCCTGGATTCAGGAAAGATTCCTGATTGGCTCTCAGGGATTGTCAATCGTCATTGGTGATGTCATTCCTTGTTTGAATGCAGGCTGTCCCAGTAGTATAAATACAAGAGCTTGAGTTAGAAAGGGTTAGTTTTTGAACTTTCTAGGTGCTAGTGAGCAGTAATAGTATAACAGGAAATAGTGAAGATGGCCTCCCAAGTACGTCAGAACTACCACAAGGACTGTGAGGATGCTGTCAACAAGCAAATTAACATGGAGCTCTATTCCTCCTATGTTTATCTTTCCATGGTGAGTCTTGTATTCCTTGTTGCTGTATTCTTAAAAGCTGGACATTCTGTAGTTCCATGAACTGGCTTTCAACTATATTTCTCTTGACTTCCTTACCTGGGGAAGCAATCTTTGAGCAGTGAGTACTTCAGGGTGAGCTTGTTGTGTTGATGGCCTGCTCCTTGTAGCAGCTGCACTCTGTTGAGCAGGTTTAATATATGGAACGAGCTCAGCTGCTGCCTGAGTTTGTAACAGAAGAACACAAACCTGGTCAAGTGACTGTTGGTGCTTGTTGATATGAAACAAAGTTCAGTTTCAGTGGGGTGACTGTAGTGAGTGACATGATGGCAGGTCCTCACTAGCTTTCTCTTTAACTGGAAGTGAAGTTCTGGGAATCCTGGTGTTGAAGCCTTGTTCACTGTGCCTAGATCTCTTTGGCTACAAGGCACTTTGGGAGGTAGTCAATGAAGCCACCTGTTATGTGGGAAATGCAGCAGCCAATTTGTGCACAGTAAGCTTGCACAAACAATGAGACTCATCAGATCATCTGTTTTGGTTGAGGGATAAATATTGGCCTGGGAATCTGGAGAGAACTCCCCTGTTCTCTGAAGTAGTGCCTTGAGATCTTTCACATCCACCTGAGGACAGACAGGGCCTCTGTTTAACATCTCATCTGAATGACAGGAAGTAGAGGAGGGACTACTTATCCAGCAGTAGAGTTTAGTTTGACTGGTCATGAAATATAATCCTGAACTGTAGTTTATAGTTTATATTTGTTGGTTGACTGTTTCATCCTGGTTCTTGGGAGGAGAAGCTGGCCAACATGTTCAGATTAGTGAAGTGAATTGCATTTTGTTAGTTAACCAATGGTATCTTCAGGATCAAGGGAGAAGCCAGGGACAGGGTACTTGTTTGGATGATCAGCCATGATCTCACTAAACGTTGGAACAGGCTCAAGGGGCCGAATGGCCTACTACTGCTCCTATCTTCTATGGTTCTATCTATTTTTGCAAGATTAAGAACTCACTAGCTAACTAGGGGTAAATATAATCTTGCATTGTATATGAAGATCTAGGTCTGATGAAGCTGTTTAAAATTCTCTCCACAGTCCTATTACTTTGACCGGGATGATGTTGCCCTGCGTCACTTTGCAGAGTTCCTCAAGGAGCAGTCACATGAGAAACACGAGGATGCTGAGAAACTGATGAAATTCCAGAATCGGCGTGGAGGCCGAATCATCTTGGAGGACGTCAAGGTTGGATTCAATAAATGAGTGGCCTTCTGTTGGGTTCCCCTTGTTTCCAATACTTTCTAAAGCAATTAGTTCCAATTTGAATCCATGGTTCTAGTGGCTTAATGCTGTCATTCTATATTCCTGTGACACATTGGTTCATGGTAACATGGATTTCTGGCTGCTTTTCACCCCTGTTTTCCTTGTGCTGTCTTGTGTCTTTTTTGTTTAATTCATTGTAAGTGAACTGTGACTTTCACCTTCAGAAACCAGAGCAGGATGAGTGGAGCAATGGTCTGGAGGTGATGCAGAGAGCTCTGCAGATGGAGAAGAATGTCAACCAGAGTCTGCTGGATCTGCACAAACTCTCCACTGGGAGCACTGACCCTCATGTAAGTGCTTGTTGGGTTTTTGGGTATGTTGGAGGTGGTGGAACCTTGCTGTCCTTGAGCCGATTCAACAATCTACATGCCCAATCGCTTTGTGTTGGGGTGTCTCCTGGGTTCTTAAGGGGGTTGGGGTGAGGATGGGACAGTTGGCCTTATGTGGACATTGAGAATAAGTGTGTCGCAGTGGTTCCAGGATCTAAGCATCTATTGTACAGGAATTACTAGATCATTTGAGCAAATTTACATCATCTCAATTACACCACTTGACTATCCTCCAGTCCAAGAGGATTAAAATCCCAACTCTAGAGGAAGTGGGGGGAGCTTGGATGTTCCTTGATATCTGCTACTGGCCATAACTAGTTTCACTTTGTTTCTTTTCAGTTGTGTGACTTCCTGGAGACCCACTACTTGGATGAGCAAGTGAAGATAATCAAGAAGCTTGGAGATCACATCACCAACTTGAAGAGACTGGGAGCCCCTGAGAATGGCATGGGAGAGTACTTGTTTGACAAGCACACCCTGGGGGAGAGTGACTGAAGCTTATTGTGTTCAGTACTCATGTTTATATAATTGTGTGGGAGACCCTGTCCTTCAGGGAATGATGGGTTGTGTGACTTTGTACAAAGAGCTGTGAGACCTGGGCTCTGTAATATTAACTGTCACTAACTGTAAATAAACTGTCCAACATTGGACTGGATTTTGTCTCCTTGTAAATTTGAGTGGTTGCTTATTTTCTGATAACATTTGGTTGTCTTCAGACAAGAGCTACGCTGGGCTGTGTCCTCTGAGATGGTGTGCGTTGGCGACGTATTTCTTCCACCAGCTGCGCGGCCTCAATTACGCCACGCAGCTCCTGTTTGTGAAAGTGGGCGGCATGCGTGCCAGCCTGCGGGAGCTGCCTGTCTTCTACCAGGAACTGCTATGGGTTTGGAACTACGTCGCTTCCAGGCGGAGCTCTTTTTTTTTTCCTCCCCCGCCCCTCAGGAGCAGCGGCTCTCCTTCGGGTGCCGTTGCTCAGGAATCCGCACCTTCACGACCGTGGGTTCGGGTGGCTGGCGGAGCGCAGGGCTGTGCCTGGCAAGGTGACCAGAGTCGGGGATCTGCTCGATGGCGGAGGAGCGGGCTGGATGGCGCTGGAGGAGCTGGCGCGGCGCCTGTCCTGGGCCAACGTCCGGCTCGTGGTCCAAGCCATTGAGTCGGTGAAAGTGGCACTGGGCCCCGGCTCCACTAGGTGTATCGAGGCGGCTTGAGCACGTGGGGCGATCCCGTCCGAGCTTGCCCCCGTTCGGACGGAGTTCCTAATCGGCGCCCGGCCCCGAAACTCCCCTCGGAAACCGGCTCCTCACAACTTGCGCCGTCTCGAGGAAAGACCCTCCGTGCCTTTTCATTCCGTGCGGAGGAGTTTCCTGTACGGGCTGCTCCTGCGCAGACACCACTTTGCCGTCTGCGTCTGCCATCCGGACACGCCTTGGCGTGGCGTCTTGCTGACCGGCGGTGGCGGAGGTCCCCAATGGAGGGCTCTCTACGCGGGAGTCCTCCCTTGTTCCATCGGGGACTTGGCCTGGAGGGTGTTGCACGGAGCGGTCCCGTGCAATATGGTTTTAAATAGGTTCACGGACTCCCAGGCCGCCTGCATTTTTTGCGGCCTGGAGGAGTCCGTGTTTCACGTTTACATAGAATGTGAGAGGTTGCAGCCCCTCTTTCATTACCTGAAGAGGCTGCTCCTTGATTTTTGGTTGCACTTCAGTCCCACGCTCCTGATCTACGGTCACCCTTGTGGGCCTGGCTAAAAAAAGCCATCAATTGGTCCGGGGGGTCGTTCAGCCGGATTGCCTGCCTCTCTTCCGCGGCCATGTTCGCCCCCGCGTGGCCCTGGAGATGGAGCACGCGGTGTCCGCCGGCACGCTTGAGTATTTCCGCGACCGGTGGGCGCCGCGGGGACTGGAGTGCCTCGTCAACCCGGAAAACCAAATTTTAATTTGATTTATGTTTTAGTTGAACTTTTGTTAATTTACAGTCAAATTTGTTGTTGGTCCAAACTAAAAGAGTACACTGGGCTGTGTTTACACAGAATGTGAGGTGGCAGTCCTCCTTTCATTCATTATGTGAAAGGAGCTGCTCAATTTTGGGTTGCACTTCAGTCCCACGCTCCTGATCTTCGGTCACCCAGTGTGGAGGGAGCAGGCAGATGAGAGGACCTTCTCGGAGGACTGCTCCTGGGCCTTCCCAAAAAGGCCATTAACTGGTCCAAGCAGCGGGCGGTTGAGTGTTGTTCGGCCCGCTTGCCTGCCTGTCTTCCGTGGCCATGTTTGCGCCTGGTTCTCCCTGGAGATGGAGCACGCGGTGTCGGCCAGCATGCTCGAGCCCTTCTGTGACGGGTAGGCTCCGCAGCGACTGGAATGCATCATCGACCCCAGCAACCAAATTTTAAGTTTCATTTGATGTTTTAAGTTGCAGACAATTTGGTTAAACACCCAATCTAGTCTAGTAGAATTGTCCTAATTCAAATCTGGGAGTTCCAACTGGCCTTTATGGGATTCTTTTCTTGGTGAAGATCATTTCTGTTGGTGGGGAGGGGGTGAAGAACAATACTCTCTTCATGGAGTCCCATTGGCTTAGAACCACACTGCACTAGGTTCCTACGGCTAAAGCTGCCACTTCTAAGCCTAATGGAGAGTTGGAGAATAGAGCAAGGTAACTATAGGATAAACAATTAGAGACGTGGTCACAGTGTTAGAGCTTTATCTGAGTTTTGACCTTGGGTGAAAATCTGAGGTTATTCTCAACATACCTGTATCACATGAACACGTGTGTCAGTCCACTAGTCCCACTTTTCCTTACTTCATCTTTCATTCAATAGTGTTAGACCTTTGATGTGCTTTCTTAGCCTGTTCCTTCCTGTTGATCCCACAGTGTTGTGGTCCAAACAGGAACACAAGGTATCCATGGAACCCCAGCACCGTCCTACCCTGACCAGATTGAGGGAAACCTCAGTAACTCTCATCTCAGAATGATTTACTGGACTTCCTGTTCCACCAGAGAAGATTCACCAGTCTCCTCGCCTCTTTCCATTTGTACTTTCCTTCTCGACAGTCAAACATCAAGAGAGATTAATCACTAAAACAAGTCTATAACAGATAGTCTCTTCACATCAGTGGGACAAAGTCTACACAACCAACACTACACACAGTGATTGCCAGCAACTGGGTCCAGGCAGCAGAGGGTCGTTCGGCCGACTGACTGCCGCTCTTCCGTGGCCACGTTCGTGCCCGGGTGTCCTTGGAGATGGAGCACGCGGTGAACCCGGCACGCTCGAGGCCTCCTGCGACCGGTGGGCCCCGTGGGGACTGGAGTGATTCATCACCCAGCAACCAAATTTCAACTTAATTTGTTAAGTTTCACAATGTTTTGAGTTTAGTTAGTCTCTTTGTTTATGGGTTGCTCAAAAAGAGTACACACAGTGATTGCCTCTCTCTTCCTGCAATCCCCCCAATCCCGTCAGCTTAACTCAAACATCCTTTCCCCGGCGGATAGACCAGACTTACCCCAGTACATGTCAAATACATGGAATGTACTCGTGCAAAAGGTCATATTTAAAACATTACAAAAAACACACATACACAGTTAACCATCATTTAAAGCTGGCATGAATCTAATAATGGGGGTGAGGCGGACCTACAAATACAAAGGGATCGGGATAGGTGGGTGGAAAATGGCATTTAATGTGGGAAAATACAAAAGAATGAGACTAGGGAAAAGAAAGACTTGCATTTCTATAGCGCCTTTTACGACCACCGGACGTCTCAAAGCACTTTACAGCCAATGAAGTACTTTTTGAAGTGTAGTCACTGTTGTAATGTAGGAAACATAGCAGCCAATTTGCACACAGCAAGCTCCCACAAACAACAATGTGATAATGACTGGATCATCTGTTTTTGTTATGTTGGTTGAGGGATTAATATTTAAAAGAAAGCACAATTTACACTTCATCTAGAGCCATCCTTTGTTTCTTAACCTGTCCCATTACCATCTCCCTTTGCCTTGAATATCTCTCAATGGCCCAGTAATTCGGGTCCAAATGCGTGAGTACGGTCTGGGTACTCACGCATCTGGCCGGTGGAAATGCCGGCGTTCAGGAAGCACCGCGCATGCGGGGAACGCCGGCACTTCCAGTCCTCTGAACGAAGGGGTTCAGAGGCACAGCGCGCGCAGCTGCACAGGCAGCACGTGCGCAGTGAAATTCCCTTTTTTTTCCCAGAGTTGCGCGTGTGTAAAGGCCTCCGATATTTACACACGGAAAAACCACACGTAAGTACTTAGTTTTTCAGGTAAGCGGTCTATTAATACAATTTAGATTTTTTTTTTTCCACAGGTTTGTAATTTTTAAGAATTTACAGTAAGGTAAGTTTAGTTTTAGCCCCGATTTTTTATAAAAATTTTTTTTTCAAATTTTAAAATTATTGTTTAAAATAGTTTTTCATAGTTATTTATGGTTCATTTAAGTATTGCAATGTTTTTTTTAAATTTTCTTTCAGGTTTAAGTCGTGTTTTGGGGCCAGCAGTTTTCATGAGTTTGACAGCTCTCACTGTCAAACTTATGAATGAACTTTTGCAACCTCCCATTGGTTGCCCAGTGCCCACGTGATCCCAGCCGGCTCATCGCACTAAGTACGCCGCTGGGTCACGCACGCACAGCGCGGCAGGACCTCAAGCTGGCCAGTCACAGGAATGTCATTGCGGGCCAGATTTCAGATGTCGGCGCGCCGGGTGAGTCCACCTTGGGGCCTTGCACGCGCGGCAATCACCCGAGCCGAATTACTGGGCCAATGTCTCTTAATCTCTCCTGCCTTCCATCCTATCACAGACCTTCCCTTTTGTTCTTTCCTCCCCTCCCCCCTTTCCCAGCCTCTTCACTTGCTTAAGAATCTGTTCCATTTCCGGCTTTTTTCCAGTTCTGACGAAAGGTCATCGACCTGAAACGTTGACTCTGTTTCTCTCTTCACAGACGCTGCCTGACCTGCCGAGTGTCTTGGTAAGTCTGTGTGTTCTAGTTATTGTTAATAAGAATCACTGCACACAGACCACAAGAGTAAATTCAACAGGTCTTTACTAGTCGGAGGTCAGGCTGAACTGCCCAATAAATCATTACACAGCACTTATATACCGGTGTGGTCACCACCGGTATTACAGTATACAGCAGCCAAGATAAAGTAGTGCATCTCTTAAAATAGTTCTCTTAAAGGTGGAATGGTTACATACACCACAATCCTCCCTTTTTAGCTTAACAGTATATATTCCCCATTAAACATAACATAATAACATATATACACAACTTCATGTAAAAACAGTTCACAGATTCAGTCTCTGAGGAGGCCTCCTGATCCGAGACGGATAACGCCTTTCAGGGGTCTCTGGTTCTCGTTGCTGGGGTGACTCATCTAGTTGATCCCCTATGGATAGGACATCATCATCAGGTATATTCACTTCTGAGGTAGATGCTTCAGGTTCACTAACTTCCTCCACGGTTGTCTCTGTCGTAACCATGGGCTCGACCCTTGTTCTCGATCCCACCAGTTGGTCAGCATGACGTCGCATTACATTTTCACCAACATCTACCGTGTACATCAGGGGTCCTTGCCTGGCCCGAATTGTTCCAGATTGCCATTTCTCGTTTTTATAGTCCCTGGCTAACACCGGTTGTCCTATTTCAAAACTCCGAGTGGGCTTGTTATTGATATGGTGGAACTGTTTGTTTTCGACTTCCCTCCGCACATTTGGTTTTAACAAGTCCAACCTGGACCGCAACCTCCTGTTATAGAACATCATGGCAGGACTTTGGTTTGTTATTGCATGGGTGGCGTTTCGATATGCCAGTAGGAAATTGTCCACCTTGTGTTGCAGTGGAATCTGATCTTCGCTCATGGCCTTTATTGCCTTTTTGAACGTCTGCACAAACCTCTTGGCCAGCCCATTCGTAGCTGGATGATATGGGGCAGAGGTATAATGTTTCACCCCATTCTTCTTCAGGAATTTCTGGAATTCCTCTGACACGAACTGTGGTCCGTTGTCCGAACATATTTGCTCTGGCAATCCATTTCTTGCAAATATCGTTCTTAGCACCGCGATCGTCTTCTCCGAGGTAGTGGTAGTCATTTTAATCACTTCTGGCCATTTAGAATGTGCGTCCACCGCAATTAAAAACATGGAATCCATGAATGGACCAGCAAAGTCAATATGTACACATTGCCATGGGGTTGAAGGCCATTCCCATGGATGCAGCGGTGCAATTGGAGGTGCATTTTGGACTTTTTGGCACCCTGAGCAGCTTTTCGTCAGATCCTCTATCTGTTGGTCGATACCCGGCCACCACACATAAGCCCAGCAAGGCTTTTCATCTTGACTCCCCCCAGATGACCTTCATGTAGTTCTTTTAGAACTCTCTCTCTTAACTTAGGAGGGATAATCACCCTTGTTCCATACATCAATGTTCCCTGACAGATGGACAGCTGTTCTCGTCTTGCTGAGAATGCCGGTAACAGTGGATCACCATGGGCTGGCCATCCCTTTACTGTCAATTCGTAGACCCGGGCCAGTGTCGGGTCATTCCTAGTCTCCCTTTCAATATTTGCATTGGTGACAGGTAAACATTCGATGATGGTCGAGTGAAAGAACTCCACCGGGTCAACCGTCGGTGCCTCCTCCTCAGTAGGTAGTGGCAGGCGCGACAGCCCATCAGCATTACCATGCTGCTTTGTACCTTTGAATTCTATCTGATATTGATGTGCCCCTAGGAAAAGGGACCATCTCTGGAGCCTCTGTGCTGTCATCACCGAAACACCCTTCTTAGGGTTAAAAATGGATACCAACGGCTGGTGGTCTGTCAGCAGTGTAAACTTCTGGCCCTGCAGGTAATGATTAAACTTCTTTACTCCCCACACAAGGCTGAGAGCCTCCCTATCTATCTGAGCATAGTTGCGCTCAGCGGAGGTCAATGATCTGGATGCAAATGCGACTGGCCTTTCCAAGCCATTTGGCAACTTGTGTGAGAGTACTGCTCCAATACCATAAGGAGAAGCATCACAAGCTAAACGAATAGGTAGCGTTGGGTTGAAGTGAGCCAACACTTCCTCTGAGGTGATCAATGCCTTGCTTTTGCGAAAGGCCTTCTTACAGTCCTCGCTCCACTTCCACGGTACTTCTTTCTGCAAAAGAGCGTTCAGCGGGTGCAGCACCGTGATTTGGCAGAAACTTATGGTAATAGTTAATCAACCCTAGGAACGACCTCAACTGGGATAAATTTTCCGGAGCGGGAGCCTTCACAACAGCTTCGATCTTGTCAGGTGACTTGTGCAGCCCCTCCTGGTCAATGACATGACCACAGTACGAGATCCGTTTCTGAAAGAACTCACATTTCTGGCGATTAACTCGAAGTCCATATTCCTTCAATCTGGTGAGCACCAGTTTCAAATTTGCAAGGTGTTCCTCAACGTCATCTCCTGTAATCAGGATATCGTCCAAGTAACATTGAGTGCTTGGAATTCCCTGTAATACCTGCTCCATGGCCCTCTGCCAAATTGCTGGAGCCGAAGCCACTCCAAAAACCAGTCTATTATATCGATACAAGCCTCTGTGCGTGTTGATTGAGAGATACTGGCGCGACTCTTCCTCAACTTCCATCTGTAAGTACGCTTGCGCCAGGTCTATCTTGGTGAAGTGTTTCCCGCCAGACAATGAAGCAAAGATATCCTCAATCCGCGGAAGCGGATATTGCACCGTGTGAAGCACCGGATTAACCGTGATCTTGAAGTCTCCACAGATGCGGACCTTCCCCGGTTCCCCTGGCTTGTTACTCGATGAACGCTTCATGACGGGAACAATGGGCGTGGCCCACTCACTCCAGTCCACCTTAGACAGTACTCCTGAACGTTCTAGCCCTTCCAGCTCAGCTTCCACAGCAGGTCGTATCGCATAAGGTACCGGTCTGGCTTTGAAAAATTTTGGGTTTGCATGTTCTGCAATCATGATTTTTGCCGTAATTCCTCTCAGTGTTCCCAGTCCCTGTTGGAACACCTCTTTAACCTCATCCAATATTCTGGACAATCGTTCAGGTTTGACATCTTTTTTTCCGGAATCTACCATTATTGCTTTTAGGGAGTGCCAGTCCATATTTATTTTCCTGATCCACTCCCGTCCCAGAAGTGGTGGACCTCCCTCAGGTAGTACATTCCTTGGTGTTCTTTGCCCTTGTGTACCACCTTGACTTTTATCTTTCCGATGGGGTATACTCTTTGCCCCGTGTATGTCTGCAATGCTATCTCCGTATCCCGTAGGGGAATATGTGTGAATAACCTTTTGTAATCTTGCTTATTCATGACCGTCAACACCGATCCGGTGTCCAATTCCATCTTCACTTGGACTCCTGCTATCTGAAGTGTGACCCAGATGGTTTGTAGGTCAGCTTCCTTACTCACATTGTGAATTCTCAGACTACCCAGTTCCTTGCTGTTGGAGTCTGAATCCGAATTCTGTTCATCCGAACTCTTCTCAGCCACCTTATGTACCTTTCTGCACTTTTCCTGCGGTGACTTTTTGTTGCTGGTCTTCTTTCCTGACCGGCATACTTTAGCTATGTGACCAAGCTTGCCACATTTTCTACATTCCTGATTTTTAAACCAGCATTGGTTCTGATCATGTGTTGTCTTTCCACAACGATAACATTTCGCTGAACCCAAAGCCATTTGATCTACGCTGAGTACCGCTGCCTTCAGCTGCATTTCCGCAGTGCCTCTCGCTGCGGCTTCGTGCGATGCTGCAATAGTGACAGCCTTATCAAGTGTAAGATCATTCTCTTCAAGCAGCCGCTTTTGTGTTCCTTCTTTCGACAATCCACACACGAATTTGTCTCTCAGTGCCTCTGTCAGTCTTTCCCCAAACTGACAGTATTTCGCTAACTTACGCAGTTCAATTAAATACTCCGCGTTGCTTTCCTCTTTCAGTTGCGTTCTCGCATAAAATTTAAATCGTTCCGCTAACATCAGCGGTGTGGGGTTCAAATGATTTCTCAGGACAGCAACAATATTAGCGAAAGCCTGATCCGCCGGTTTAGCTGGTGATAGAAGGTGCTTCAATAGCCCGTATGTCTTCGCACCCATTGAGTTTAGTAAGGTTAGTGCTTTATCTTCATCTGATATTTTATTTGCCTTACAATAAATCTCTATGCGTTCTACATACGTGGCCCAATCTTCAACATCGGGATCGAAATCGTTGATGTTACCACGCTTAGGCATCCTCGCAATCTTCTTGAGAAACAAAGAATTTTTTTTTTTTTTTTCAAAATGGCGGTTTCCCGCACTTGTCTTCTTCCCCCGCCTACGAAAATGGCGGCTTCCCGCATTTGGCTTTCTCCCCCGCTGGCTGTAATGGCGATTGCCGTATTGCTGCGTTCGCCCTCCCCAGCGGTTCTCAAATCGTGCCTCCCAGCCCCTCTTGCAGTCCGGTCCTTTCCCCCGGCTGCGGCTGAGTTCTCCGCGTTTTTTTTTTTTTTTAATCCCACGCCTCGCGGCCTCGGTAGCTGCCCGGCCTTTTTCCCCGGTCGCGGTCGAGCTCTCTCTCGACGCTGTTGCATCTCCCAGCCCGCTTGCAGCCCAGTCTTTTACTCCGGTTGCGTTTGCATTCACCGCGGCTCCCGTGCCTTACGCTGCCCCAGTCTCAGCGCCTCTGGCCCCGACTTCTGTCCGGCTCTTTTCCCCGGCCGTGGTCGAGTTCGCCGCCCTTATATCCTCCGTTTTTCCCTCCCCTACTTCACAGCCAACGTGGCCGACTTGCTGCTCGTCGCTGATCGGCTTACCCACCACCGTGATAGAAGGGATGATCACTGCCTGTTGCTGATGGAAGGCTTCGTGTCAGGATTCTTCCTTGCTCTTCAGACCCGAGTCTTTTCTCAGCAGGATGACGAGGGCGGATGCCTCTTCTCGACGCCCGTTAAACTGCCTTGGATATATCTCTGCCGCAGGGTAAGATCGTCATCGTCGCCACTGTTAAGTCTGTGTGTTCTAGTTATTGTTAATAAGAATCGCTGCACACAGACCACAAGAGTAAATTCAACAGGTCTTTACTAGTCGGAAGTCAGGCTGAACTGCCCAATAAATCATTACACAGCACTTATATACCGGTGTGGTCACCACCGGTATTACAGTATACAGCAGCCAAGATAAAGTAGTGCATCTCTTAAAATAGTTCTCTTAAAGGTGGAACGGTTACATACACCACATGTCTCCGGCATTTTCTGTTTTTATTTGAGGGATAAATAGGACAACCCAGCCTATCCAATCTTTCCTCATAGCTAAAATTCTTCAGCCCAGGCAACATCCTCGTAAATCTCCTCTGTACCCTCTCTAGTGCAATCACATCCTTCCTGTAATGTGGTGACCAGAACTGCACGCAGTACTCTAGCTGCGGCCTAACTAGTGTTTTATACATTTCAAGCATAACCTCCCTGCTCTTATATTCTATGCCTCGGCTAATAAAGGCAAGTATCCCGTATGCCTTCTTAACCAACTTATCTACCTGTCCAGCTACCTTCAGAGATCTGTGGACATGCACTCCAAGGCCCCTCTGATCTTCTGCACTTCTCAGTGTCCTACCCTTGTGTATTCCCTTGCCTTGTTAGCCCTCCACAAATGCATGACCTCACACTTCTCCAGATTGAATTCCTTTTGCCACTGTTCTGCCCACCTGACCAGTCCATTGATATCTTCCTGCAGTCTTCAGCTTCCTTCATTATCAACCACACAGCCAATTTTTGTATCATCTGCAACCTTCTTAATCATACTTCCTACATTCAAGTCTAAATCTACGCTAGTGTCCCCTTCCTTTGGGATCCTTATTGCCTTGTCAGCCAATGACACTCATTTTTCAAAGTCATGATTGGCTCTGGGTGTCATCTCCCCCTCCTCCCTTTACTTGATTGGTGCTCTGAGAGAGGCTGCCACTTCTGATTGGGTATTGAGGAATGTCACTCATCACCTAGGCGGCCACGCCCTGGATTATCCAGCAGTATAAATACTAGGAGTTTGGGGGGTTGGTTAAATCCCAGCTTCTTACTTCAACAAAGTTTAGATTTAGCAATAAATAATAATAATTAGGATGGCTTCTCAAGTGTGTCAGAACTACCACAAGGACTGTGAGGATGCTGTCAACAAGCAGATCAACATGGAGCTCTATTCCTCCTATGTTTATCTCTCCATGGTGAGTCTTGTATTTCTGACCACTTCACAATGGAGACTATGTAATGTGACTTTACTAAATTCTGTGCTGTATCTAGCCCACCCCTCAATCTATGCACAGTAAATTCATTTTTTAAAGCTATAATAATGCAATTTATCAGCTTGTGTGTTCATCAACAAACTGCCTCTCCTGGTCCTTGCAATAGCTGAACCTTATTCTGAGTATCTTAATGACTCTCTCCTGGGCTCTTGTGAGGGTGTTGAAGTTTATATTTGGAATACACTCTGCATTCAATGTGTGGCATTCAGAATTCTTATCCTCACTTCTAAATCACCCCATGGCTTTTTCCTACCTTGCTTTTGCAATGAGGGGATGTAATCTTCAAATTAGAAGTAGCCCATTTAGGAGGGAAGTCAGGAAGCACTTTTTCACACAAGGGTGGTGGAAATCCGGAACACTTTCTTTTCCTGTTGGGTAAGGGTCTCCAGGGGGATGGAGTAAAGCTACAGGTCAGCCATGATCAAATTGAATGGTGGAGCAGGCTTGGGTGGCTGAATGGCCTACTCCTGTTCCTAATATTCTTAACCTCCTAGTTTTAAGTACTAGTTTGGGCCCTTCTGTCTTTTTCTCTAGCTCCCTTTTGCTTTAATGGTGGTAAAGCCTTCAGCCACTTTGACCCTACTCAGTGGAACTCTCCCTTAACTCCTCTGCTTTCCTACTTCTTGACCTTGACCAAGCACTTCAAATTCTGAAGGCTTATGAACCTTTATTCCTTGGTATCTGGTTCTTCTGTGCAATGCCTTGATTAGTGTTGAAGGTGCCAAATTAATGCTGCTTGTGGTAATTTTAGTTCATGGGATGAATGTAGCCAGTAAGACTCAGACCAGTTTCTCTTTGATGTACTACATGAATTGTGCACTGTGACTAGACTCTACTTTAATGGGTTTGTTTAGTGCCCCTTGGCAATAGCTCTGGGCCAATATTTGCAAGTGACTATTTAATCTGCTCCCACCACCCTTTTAGGCAGTACATGCACTTGAGTTTCCTCATGTAGCCTCTGGTTCTTTTGCCATTTCCATTGGCCAGCTTCCCTATTGCTAGGGGTCAGATTGTCCACTGTCTACCAGGTTAGTGAAGTAAGTAGGCCTGTGCTAGTTTTCATGTACAACGAGTTCAGTGAGACGTTAAACCTTTGAAAGAAAGCAAAATCCAGGTTGGCTTTATGTACAATACCCATGATAGATCTGCCATTGGATACCCAACTACTTTTCTGATCTCTCCATAGTCCTTCTACTTTGACCGGGATGATGTTGCCCTGCGTCACTTTGCCGAGTTCTTCAAGGAGCAGTCGCACGAGGAACGGGAGCACGCGGAGAAACTGATGAAATTCCAGAATCGGCGTGGAGGCCGAATCATCTTGGAGGACATCAAGGTTTGGCTCAATAAACGAGTGACCTTCTGTCTGGGACCCGTAGACTGATTGTTTCAAAGACTTTCTAAAGCCATTGGTTCCAATTTAGAACAAACAGGCCATTTGGCCAAGTGGGTCCATGACAGAGTTTATACTCCACGAGCCATGCTTCATCTAACCCTATCTGCATATTGTTCTATCCACCTCTCCCTAGTACTTATCTAGCTTCCCCTTAACTACATCTGTTATTTGACTCCAGTAGTTGTGTTGGCTTAATGCTGTAGTTCTATTTTCTTCTAACACATTGGTTCATGGTAACATTCGATATTTGCACCCCTAATTTCCTTCAATACTTTCTTGTTTGTTTATTCCATTGTACAGTGAACTGTCTGAATTTCCCTTTCCAGAAACCAGAGCGGGATGAGTGGAGCAATGGTCTGGAGGTGATGCAGAGAGCTCTGCAGCTGGAGAAGAATGTCAACCAGAGTCTGCTGGATCTGCACAAACTCGCCACTGTTAGGACTGACCCTCATGTAAGTTCTTGAAGCTGTAATGTGGGCATTTGTTAAGTTGGCGGTGGTGGTACCGTGAGCCTAATCAAAAGATCTTCACGCTCAATAGCTTTGTGTTGGTGCCTTTTAGGTTTTTGAGTGGTGGGAGGTTGGCCTACTGTGGACATTGCCTAGTGAATGTGTCCCAGTGATTTTAGGATCTATGCCCCTATTCTGCAGGAAGTTTAATCTAATGATGCAGTAATTCCTTTAATCTCAATTGCACCACAACACTATCCTGCAGTCCAAGTGGATTGAACTCTTGCGGGGAAGCTAGGATGTTCCTTGAAATCTGCTGCTGGACATAACTAGTTTCCCTCTTTTTTCAAGTTGTGTGACTTCCTGGAGACCCACTACTTGGATGAGCAAGTGAAGATGCTCAAGAAGCTTGGAGATCACATCACCAACTTGAAGAGACTGGGAGCCCCTGAGAATGGCATGGGGGAGTACCTGTTTGACAAGCACACCCTGGGGGAAGAGTGACTAAACTGACCGCAGGGATGAAGCCTATTGTGTTTAGTACTTGTATTTATAATTGTGTGCGAGATGCCTGTCCTGTAGGGAATGATGGTTTGTGACTTTGTGCAAGAGCTGAGAGACCTGGGCTCTTATTGTGAAATGTCACTAACTGTAAATAAACTGTTCTATATTTGACTGGATTTTGTCTCCTTCTAAATTTTAGTGGTTTTTGTTCCAGTTAGCATAACTTGGTTACATTTCCAGTATTACACTGGGCTGTGCAGCAGTGTTGTCATGGGATTTGGTCATAGAATGGTTACAGCACAAGAGGCCTGTCGAGCCCATGCTGGCTCTCTGCAGGAGCACTTCGGCTAGTACTACACCCTGCCCTTTCTCTGGAGCCCTGCCATTTTATCCTTCAGGTACTTGTCTAGTTCCCTTTTTGGAAACAGAGATTGAGTCTGCCACCATCACCCTCTCAGGCAGTGCATTCCAGGTCCTAACCACTCGCTGCGTTCAGTTTTTCCTCAGTCGTCTTTGGGCCCCCTTCCAATCATCTTAAATCTGTGTCCTCTGGTTCTCGACCCTTCCACCAACGGGAACAGTTATATTTTTTGCCGGGGTAATTTTAATCTATTTAACTTTGATATTCTATGTATTTCTTGGAAATTTGTCAATCTTGTGTTGCAAACAAAGTGCAATGCTGTAATACAACAGCTTAATGTACAAAGGTGTGTTCAGCCAAATGAGCTAATGGGACCAGGGACCCCTGAAGCTTGGTAAGAAGTAGGTTTTAGAGTCTTAAAGGAGGCAGAGAGGTTTAGGGAGGGTATTCCAAAGCTTGGGCTCTAGGCAGTTAAATAGAAGTACTTGTTGGCATGGTGATGAATATTCCCCCTGCCCTTGAGAGCTTGGAGAGTTATAATTTAGCCACTACAATGAAATACAAGTTATAATAAACACAAGGATGATTTGCTGTGACTGTGTTCTGTCATTTCAGTCCAATGAAGAGAAAGCTCTGGTTTCGCATTCTCTAAGAATTATATTTTCCCTGGGGAAGAGCAGTTTGTATTCAGTAAACTGCTACAGATCCCCATCAGTCATTAGTGGGGGTAACTCTTAACAAACTCACCACTGCCGCTATAGCCTTTCTGGGCAGAGAAACAAATAACTGCTGCACAGACCAGCAATGTTGGAGCTCACTGAACTCCTGATAAGGGGATTACAATTGATGTGGTGGTGGAGGAGAATCAACAATTGCCATATCGGCTTGCTATCCACATAACCTAATTAGAAGCAGGAGTAGGCCATGCGGCCCTTGAGCCTGCTCCACCATTCAATAAAATCATGGCTGATCTTCAATCTCACCTCTACTTTCCAGCCCGATCTCCATATCCCTTGATCCCACTACAATCTAAAAATCTATCTGAGCCTTGAATATAGTTAATGGTTCAGCATCCACAGCCCTTTGGGGTAGAGAATTTGAAAATATCTTACTGGGAAACTGTGAGTACCCTACTGGGCTTTGTTCTGGGACCACTCTCCTTCCCCCTCCCCCACCCTGTTTGACTAACCTGCCAACACTCATGGTCTTGGGTAAGGTATTGAAGGACGAGGAATACGTGCGGAACTGTATTCCCACAAAATATAGTCCTTCTGGAAGGAGTAAATGTATTTCATTAAATGCACAAAGTAAAACCCCCAAGTTAAATGGATACTTCTCCTGAAACTCTCTTCCCCCTCCCTGCCTGTTCCATCAATGTATAAACCCAATACCGGCAGCTCCTCCATAAATGTATTGATTGGTATTCGGGCCCATTGTGCAGTTCATACCAAATAGCAATCATCCTTTCCAAATCCGACTGCATCTCCATTTGTGTCCTTCACCCCCAGGAATGGATTCATCCGTTGATGATGCTGCAGCTACAACACGCCAGTGTTTACACGCTAATTTAGGAACTTCGCTGAGAACTGCAGCAGGTGCAATGAAATTGCCGTCTTCAGCCATTCCACGTTGATGTCTTTGCATCTCTCGGAGGCATTTCTGGGGTATCTGAGTCCCCACATTTCACACGATGATGAGCTGCAATTCTACGAGTCGGGATGGGTTTGCGTGCTGACGGCTTTGATGGCTTCATGTTTCAGACAAAACAAAGTCTTCAGCTCACTCGATGTGAAAAACTTTACAGGCGCCCGTGTTTTAAGAATGACATCGAATTTACAGCACAGAAACTGGCCATTCGGCCCGACTGCTCCGTGCCCGTGTTTATGCTCCACACGAGCCTCCTCCCGCCCTTCTTCATCTAATCCGATCAGCATATCCTTCTATTCCCTTCTTACCAAACTTCCCCTTAAATGCATCTCTGCTCTTCGCCTCAACTACTCCTTGTGGTAGCGAGTTCCACATTCTCACCACTGAAGAAGTTGCTCCTGAATCCCCTGTTAGATTTATTAGTGACTATCTTATATTTATGGCCCTCAGTTCTGGACTCCCCCACAAGTGAAAGCATTTTCTTTCCATCTACCTTATCAAAACACCTTCATAATTTTAAAGACCTCCATTAGGTCACCCTTCAGCCTTCTTATTTCTAGAGAAAAGAGCCCCAGCTTGTTCAGTCATTCCTGATCGATATAACCTCTCAGTTCTGCTATCATCCTTGTAAATCAAATGTGCACCTTCTCCAGTGCCTCTATATCCTTTTTGTAATATTCTCCTTAGAGCAGAAAAGGCTAAGAGGAGATTTGATAGAGGCGTTTAAAATCATGAAGGGTTTCGATAGAGTAAATAAAGAGAAACTGTTTCCAATGGCTGAAGGGTCGATAACCAGAGGACACAGATTTAAGATGATTAGCAAAAGAACCAGAGGCGACAGGAGGAAAAACGTTGTTACACAAGGAGTGGTTAGGATTGGGAATGCGCTGCCTGATGGGGTGGTGGATACAGATTCAATAGTGGCCTTCAAAAGGGAATTGGATAAATACTTGAAGCAGAAAAAAGTTCCAGGTTCCTGGGGAAAGAGCGGGGGAGTGGGACTAACTGGATTGCTCTTTGAACGAGCCGGGACAGACTCGATGGGCCGAATGGCCTCCTTCTGTGCTGCACTATTCTATGATTCTATGGAGACCAGAACCGTGCACCGTACTCCAAGTGTAGTCTAACCGAGGTTCTATACCAATTTAACACGTTGAACTCGGGTGCGGTTCGGCTGCAAGCACTCCCCGCACTGAGGTCAGAACGGCACTAATGGTAACTGTTTGCATCTCACAAAATCTATGAGGTCGACGTTCACCCCGCTCCGTGCCGATACATTTCCTACAGTCTGACTACAAAGAAGCACAGCCCTGGTAGCAGCTCCCCGAGTGACGGGCTGGAAAATACACAGAGAAACATAGAAGATTGGAGCATCAGTCGGCCATTCGGCAACTCGAGCCTGTTCAGCCATTTAATGAGATCGTGGCTGATCATCCAAATTCAGTACCCTGTCCCTGCTTTCTCCCCATATCCCTTGATCCCTTTAGCCTCAAGAAATATATTCAAATCCTTCTTGAATATATTTAATGAATTTTCCTCAACTGCCCTGTGTGGCAGAGAATGTCACAGGTTCACCACTCTCTGGGTGAAGAAATTCCTCCTCATCTCAGTCCTAAATGGCTTCCCACTTATCCTTAGACTGTGACCCCTGGTTCTGGACTCCCCGCCATCGGGAACTTGCCTGTTTTTTCTGGAAGAGAAATTTCTGTCTTTACATCCGAAGGGATTGTGTGATGGGGAGAAATATTTAATGGAAAGTCAAGCCTCATGGGTCCCGGTTCTACAGAATCTGAAAATGTGAAATGAATAATACTCTGGTGTATGTTCCATAACACACAAAGATGTTTCCAATCAATTTATTCCATTTTTAGAATATTAATTCACGGGATGTGGGCGTCGCTGTCAACGGCCAGAATGTATTGCTCGGCGCGAGTCGCACTGGAGAAGGTGGGGGTGAGCCGCCTTCTTGAACTCCGTGCGGTGAAGGTACTCCCACAATGCTGTTAGGCAGTGAGTTCCAGGATTTTGACCCAGCGACGATGAAGGAACGATCTGGCATAAAAGGAAATCTAAAAAGGTGACTCAACCGTGGATAACAGGGGAAATTAGAGACAGCATAAAATCCAAAGATAGGGCGTATAAAATAGCCAAAAAAAGCGCCAGAGCGGAAGATTGGGAACAGTTTAAGATAGAGCAAAGGAGGGCAAAGGGCATAATCAAGAGGGGCAAAATAGCTTACGAAAACAAGCTGGCGGAAAATATAAAAACTAACTCCAAAAGCTTTTATAAGTATATCAAAAGGAAAAGACTGGTGAAAACCAAAGTTGGTCCATTGCAGTCAGATACGGGGGAATATATAATGGGAAATAAGGAAATGGCAGATCAACTAAATGCATACTTTGGGTCAGTCTTTACGAAGGAAGACACAAAAAACCTCCCTGGGATATCGGGAAAAATAGGGACATTGGCAAAGGAGGAACTGACGCAAATCAATATCTCTAAGGATATGGTGTTAAGGAAGCTAAAGGGATTGAAGGTGGACAAATCCCCAGGGCCTGATAACATGCATCCTAGGGTACTGAAGGAGGTGGCCCTAGAGATAGCGGATGCACTAAGGATGATTTTTCAGAATTCATTAGACTCGGGAACAGTGCCGATGGATTGGAGGGTAGCTAACGTTACCCCACTATTCAAAAAGGGGGGTAGGGAAAAAGCAGGTAATTACAGACCTGTAAGCCTTACATCAGTTGTGGGCAAAATGCTGGAGTCCATCATTAAGGATGAAATAGCGGAGCACTTAGCAAATGGGGACAGGATAGGACAGAGTCAACATGGATTTACAAAGGGTAAATCGTGCTTGACTAATCTATTGGAATTTTTTGAGGGAGTAACTGGTAGAATAGATGGGGGAGAGCCAGTAGATGTGGTGTACCTGGACTTCCAAAAGGCCTTCGATAAGGTCCCACATAAAAGATTAGCATGGAAAATTGAGGCTCATGGGATAAAGGGGAAAGTTTTGGCGTGGATAGGGAACTGGCTGTCAGATAGAAAACAGAGAGTTGGAATAAACGGCTCATTTTCTGAATGGCAGGCAGTAACAAGTGGGGTACCACAGGGATCTGTCCTGGGCCCCCAGCTGTTCACAATTTACATTAATGACCTGGATCAGGGAGTCGGATGCAGCATTTCCAAATTTGCAGACGACACTAAACTAGGAGGGGGGGTGGGCTCAGAGGAAGAGACCAGGAAGCTCCAGAGCGATTTGGACAGACTGGGCGATTGGGCGGATAAATGGCAGATGCACTATAATGTGGACAAGTGCGAAGTTATCCACCTTGGGTGCAGGAACGGGAGGGCAAATTATTATTTAAATGGCAATAGATTGGGAGAGGGGGAAGTACAGAGAGACCTGGGTGTTCTTGTACACCAGTCACTGAAGGCGAGCATGCAGGTGCAACAGGCGGTCAAGAAGGCAAACGGTATGCTGGCCTTCATAGCAAAAGGGTTAGAATACAGGAACAGGGATACCTTGCTGCAGCTGTACAGGGCACTGGTGAGACCACACCTCGAGTACTGTGTACAGTTTTGGTCGCCTCATCTGAGGAAGGATGTTCTTGCCATGGAGGGGGTGCAGCGGCGATTCACCAGGCTGATACCAGGAATGGCGGGAATGACCTATGAGGAGAGACTATGTAGTTTAGGGATGTACACACTGGAGTTTAGAAGATTGAGAGGGGACCTCATAGAAGTGTATAAAATTCTGACAGGTCTAGACAGACTGGATGCAGAAGGAATGTTTCCCTTGGCGGGTGAGAACAGAACTAGAGGACATAATTTAAGGATAAGGGCTAAACCATTTAGGACAGAGATGAGGGGGAATTTCTTCACTCAGAGAGTGGTGAACCTGTGGAACTCATTGCCACAGAGGGCAGTGTACGCCAGCTCATTAAATATATTTAAGAGGGAATTAGATATATTTCTACGGGCAAAAGGGGTTAAGGGTTACGGAGAGAAGGCGGGGACGGGATACTGAATTAAAGGATCAGCCATGATCTCATCGAATGGCGGAGCAGGCACGAAGGGCCGAATGGCCTACTCCTGCTCCTATCTTCTATGTATCTATCTATGTATCTATGTATGATTCTCAGCACCTTGAGCTTTTGAAAAGCAGCAAATTGTCATTTAATTCAAATGAGAGCATCAAACAACGAGAGACTTTCCGATTTGAAGAAGGTCAAGGAACCCAAAAGCAGTGACATCACCGAGACTGATCTCCCAAACCTGCCGGTTTTCCATAGCTCTGATTGGCCCTGGGTCTCACCCCCTCCTCCCCCACACCCCCTCTCCTTTGTTAATTGGTGCCTGGATTCAGGAAAGATTCCTGATTGGCTCTCAGGGATTGTCAATCGTCATTGGTGATGTCATTCCTTGTTTGAATGCAGGCTGTCCCAGTAGTATAAATACAAGAGCTTGAGTTAGAAAGGGTTAGTTTTTGAACTTTCTAGGTGCTAGTGAGCAGTAATAGTATAACAGGAAATAGTGAAGATGGCCTCCCAAGTACGTCAGAACTACCACAAGGACTGTGAGGATGCTGTCAACAAGCAAATTAACATGGAGCTCTATTCCTCCTATGTTTATCTTTCCATGGTGAGTCTTGTATTCCTTGTTGCTGTATTCTTAAAAGCTGGACATTCTGTAGTTCCATGAACTGGCTTTCAACTATATTTCTCTTGACTTCCTTACCTGGGGAAGCAATGTTTGAGCAGTGAGTACTTCAGGGTGAGCTTGTTGTGTTGATGGCCTGCTCCTTGTAGCAGCTGCACTCTGTTGAGCAGGTTTAATATATGGAACTAGCTCAGCTGCTGCCTGAGTTTGTAACAGAAGAACACAAACCTGGTCAAGTGACTGTTGGTGCTTGTTGATATGAAACAAAGTTCAGTTTCAGTGGGGTGACTGTAGTGAGTGACATGATGGCAGGTCCTCACTAGCTTTCTCTTTAACTGGAAGTGAAGTTCTGGGAATCCTGGTGTTGAAGCCTTGTTCACTGTGCCTAGATCTCTTTGGCTACAAGGCACTTTGGGAGGTAGTCAATGAAGTCACCTGTTATGTGGGAAATGCAGCAGCCAATTTGTGCACAGTAAGCTTGCACAAACAATGAGACTCATCAGATCATCTGTTTTGGTTGAGGGATAAATATTGGCCTGGGAATCTGGAGAGAACTCCCCTGTTCTCTGAAGTAGTGCCTTGAGATCTTTCACATCCACCTGAGGACAGACAGGGCCTCTGTTTAACATCTCATCTGAATGACAGGAAGTAGAGGAGGGACTACTTATCCAGCAGTAGAGTTTAGTTTGACTGGTCATGAAATATAATCCTGAACTGTAGTTTATAGTTTATATTTGTTGGTTGACTGTTTCATCCTGGTTCTTGGGAGGAGAAGCTGGCCAACATGTTCAGATTAGTGAAGTGAATTGCATTTTGTTAGTTAACCAATGGTATCTTCAGGATCAAGGGAGAAGCCAGGGACAGGGTACTTGTTTGGATGATCAGCCATGATCTCACTAAACGTTGGAACAGGCTCAAGGGGCCGAATGGCCTACTACTGCTCCTATCTTCTATGGTTCTATCTATTTTTGCAAGATTAAGAACTCACTAGCTAACTAGGGGTAAATATAATCTTGCATTGTATATGAAGATCTAGGTCTGATGAAGCTGTTTAAAATTCTCTCCACAGTCCTATTACTTTGACCGGGATGATGTTGCCCTGCGTCACTTTGCAGAGTTCCTCAAGGAGCAGTCACATGAGAAACACGAGGATGCTGAGAAACTGATGAAATTCCAGAATCGGCGTGGAGGCCGAATCATCTTGGAGGACGTCAAGGTTGGATTCAATAAATGAGTGGCCTTCTGTTGGGTTCCCCTTGTTTCCAATACTTTCTAAAGCAATTAGTTCCAATTTGAATCCATGGTTCTAGTGGCTTAATGCTGTCATTCTATATTCCTGTGACACATTGGTTCATGGTAACATGGATTTCTGGCTGCTTTTCACCCCTGTTTTCCTTGTGCTGTCTTGTGTCTTTTTTGTTTAATTCATTGTAAGTGAACTGTGACTTTCACCTTCAGAAACCAGAGCAGGATGAGTGGAGCAATGGTCTGGAGGTGATGCAGAGAGCTCTGCAGATGGAGAAGAATGTCAACCAGAGTCTGCTGGATCTGCACAAACTCTCCACTGGGAGCACTGACCCTCATGTAAGTGCTTGTTGGGTTTTTGGGTATGTTGGAGGTGGTGGAACCTTGCTGTCCTTGAGCCGATTCAACAATCTACATGCCCAATCGCTTTGTGTTGGGGTGTCTCCTGGGTTCTTAAGGGGGTTGGGGTGAGGATGGGACAGTTGGCCTTATGTGGACATTGAGAATAAGTGTGTCGCAGTGGTTCCAGGATCTAAGCATCTATTGTACAGGAATTACTAGATCATTTGAGCAAATTTACATCATCTCAATTACACCACTTGACTATCCTCCAGTCCAAGAGGATTAAAATCCCAACTCTAGAGGAAGTGGGGGGAGCTTGGATGTTCCTTGATATCTGCTACTGGCCATAACTAGTTTCACTTTGTTTCTTTTCAGTTGTGTGACTTCCTGGAGACCCACTACTTGGATGAGCAAGTTAAGATAATCAAGAAGCTTGGAGATCACATCACCAACTTGAAGAGACTGGGAGCCCCTGAGAATGGCATGGGAGAGTACTTGTTTGACAAGCACACCCTGGGGGAGAGTGACTGAAGCTTATTGTGTTCAGTACTCGTGTTTATATAATTGTGTGGGAGACCCTGTCCTTCAGGGAATGATGGGTTGTGTGACTTTGTACAAAGAGCTGTGAGACCTGGGCTCTGTAATATCAACTGTCACTAACTGTAAATAAACTGTCCAACATTGGACTGGATTTTGTCTCCTTGTAAATTTGAGTGGTTGCTTATTTTCTGATAACATTTGGTTGTCTTCAGACAAGAGCTACGCTGGGCTGTGTCCTCTGAGATGGTGTGCGTTGGCGACGTATTTCTTCCACCAGCTGCGCGGCCTCAATTACGCCACGCAGCTCCTGTTTGTGAAAGTGGGCGGCATGCGTGCCAGCCTGCGGGAGCTGCCTGTCTTCTACCAGGAACTGCTATGGGTTTGGAACTACGTCGCTTCCAGGCGGAGCTCTTTTTTTCCTCCCCCGCCCCTCAGGAGCAGCGGCTCTCCTGCGGGAGCCGTTGCTCAGGAATCCGCACCTTCACGACCGTGGGTTCGGGTGGCTGGCGGAGCGCAGGGCTGTGCCTGGCAAGGTGACCAGAGTCGGGGATCTGCTCGATGGCGGAGGAGCGGGCTGGATGGCGCCGGAGGAGCTGCCGCGGCGCCTGTCCTGGGCCAACGTCCGGCTCGTGGTCCAAGCCATTGAGTCGGTGAAAGTGGCACTGGGCCCTGGCTCCACTAGGTGTATCGAGGCGGCTTGAGCACGTGGGGCGATCCCGTCCGAGCTTGCCCCCGTTCAGACGGAGTTCCTAATCGGCGCCCGGCCCCGAAACTCCCCTCGGAAACCGGCTCCTCACAACTTGCGCCGTCTCGAGGAAAGACCCTCCGTGCCTTTTCATTCCGTGCGGAGGAGTTTCCTGTACGGGCTGCTCCTGCGCAGACACCACTTTGCCGTCTGCGTCTGCCATCCGGACACGCCTTGGCGTGGCGTCTTGCTGACCGGTGGTGGCGGAGGTCCCCAATGGAGGGCTCTCTACGCGGGAGTCCTCCCTTGTTCCATCGGGGACTTGGCCTGGAGGGTGTTGCACGGAGCGGTCCCGTGCAATATGGTTTTAAATAGGTTCACGGACTCCCAGGCCGCCTGCATTTTTTGCGGCCTGGAGGAGTCCGTGTTTCACGTTTACATAGAATGTGAGAGGTTGCAGCCCCTCTTTCATTACCTGAAGAGGCTGCTCCTTGATTTTTGGTTGCACTTCAGTCCCACGCTCCTGATCTACGGTCACCCTTGTGGGCCTGGCTAAAAAAAGCCATCAATTGGTCCGGGGGGTCGTTCAGCCGGATTGCCTGCCTCTCTTCTGCGGCCATGTTCGCCCCCGGGTGGCCCTGGAGATGGAGCACGCGGTGTCCGCCGGCACGCTTGAGTATTTCCGCGACCGGTGGGCGCCGCGGGGACTGGAGTGCCTCGTCAACCCGGAAAACCAAATTTTAATTTGATTTATGTTTTAGTTGAACTTTTGTTAATTTACAGTCAAATTTGTTGTTGGTCCAAACTAAAAGAGTACACTGGGCTGTGTTTACACAGAATGTGAGGTGGCAGTCCTCCTTTCATTCATTATGTGAAAGGAGCTGCTCAATTTTGGGTTGCACTTCAGTCCCACGCTCCTGATCTTCGGTCACCCAGTGTGGAGGGAGCAGGCAGATGAGAGGACCTTCTCGGAGGACTGCTCCTGGGCCTTCCCAAAAAGGCCATTAACTGGTCCAAGCAGCGGGCGGTTGAGTGTTGTTCGGCCCGATTGCCTGCCTGTCTTCCGTGGCCATGTTTGCGCCTGGTTCTCCCTGGAGATGGAGCACGCGGTGTCGGCCAGCATGCTCGAGCCCTTCTGTGACGGGTAGGCACCGCAGCGACTGGAATGCATCATCGACCCCAGCAACCAAATTTTAAGTTTCATTTGATGTTTTAAGTTGCAGACAATTTGGTTAAACACCCAATCTAGTCTAGTAGAATTGTCCTAATTCAAATCTGGGAGTTCCAACTGGCCTTTATGGGATTCTTTTCTTGGTGAAGATCATTTCTGTTGGTGGGGAGGGGGTGAAGAACAATACTCTCTTCATGGAGTCCCATTGGCTTAGAACCACACTGCACTAGGTTCCTACGGCTAAAGCTGCCACTTCTAAGCCTAATGGAGAGTTGGAGAATAGAGCAAGGTAACTATAGGATAAACAATTAGAGACGTGGTCACAGTGTTAGAGCTTTATCTGAGTTTTGACCTTGGGTGAAAATCTGAGGTTATTCTCAACATACCTGTATCACATGAACACGTGTGTCAGTCCACTAGTCCCACTTTTCCTTACTTCATCTTTCATTCAATAGTGTTAGACCTTTGATGTGCTTTCTTAGCCTGTTCCTTCCTGTTGATCCCACAGTGTTGTGGTCCAAACAGGAACACAAGGTATCCATGGAACCCCAGCACCGTCCTTCCCTGACCAGATTGAGGGAAACCTCAGTAACTCTCATCTCAGAATGATTTACTGGACTTCCTGTTCCACCAGAGAAGATTCACCAGTCTCCTCGCCTCTTTCCATTTGTACTTTCCTTCTCGACAGTCAAACATCAAGAGAGATTAATCACTAAAACAAGTCTATAACAGATAGTCTCTTCACATCAGTGGGACAAAGTCTACATAACCAACACTACACACAGTGATTGCCAGCAACTGGGTCCAGGCAGCAGAGGGTCGTTCGGCCGACTGACTGCCGCTCTTCCGTGGCCACGTTCGTGCCCGGGTGTCCTTGGAGATGGAGCACGCGGTGAACCCGGCACGCTCGAGGCCTCCTGCGACCGGTGGGCCCCGTGGGGACTGGAGTGATTCATCACCCAGCAACCAAATTTCAACTTAATTTGTTAAGTTTCACTTAATGTTTTGAGTTTAGTTAGTCTCTTTGTTTATGGGTTGCTCAAAAAGAGTACACACAGTGATTGCCTCTCTCTTCCTGCAATCCCCCCAATCCCGTCAGCTTAACTCAAACATCCTTTCCCCGGCGGATAGACCAGACTTACCCCAGTACATGTCAAATACATGGAATGTACTCGTGCAAAAGGTAATATTTAAAACATTACAAAAACACACATACACAGTTAACCATCATTTAAAGCTGGCATGAATCTAATAATGGGGGTGAGGCGGACCTACAAATACAAAGGGATTGGGATAGGTGGGTGGAAAATGGCATATAATGTGGGAAAATACAAAAGAATGAGATTAGGGAAAAGAAAGACTTGCATTTCTATAGCGCCTTTTACGACCACCGGACGTCTCAAAGCACTTTACAGCCAATGAAGTACTTTTTGAAGTGTAGTCACTGTTGTAATGTAGGAAGCATAGCAGCCAATTTGCACACAGCAAGCTCCCACAAACAACAATGTGATAATGACCGGATCATCTGTTTTTGTTATGTTGGTTGAGGGATTAATATTTAAAAGAAAGCACAATTTACACTTCATCTAGAGCCATCCTTTGTTTCTTAACCTGTCCCATTACCATCTCCCTTTGCCTTGAATATCTCTCAATGTCTCTTAATCTCTCCTGCCGTCCATCCTATCACAGACCGTCCCTTTTGTTCTTTTCCCCCCTTTCCCAACCTCTTCACTTGCTTAAGAATCTGTTCCATTTCCGGCTTTTTTCCAGTTCTGACGAAAGGTCATCGACCTGAAACGTTGACTCTGTTTCTCTCTTCACAGACGCTGCCTGACCTGCCGAGCGTCTCCGGCATTTTCTGTTTTTATTTGAGGGATAAATAGGACAACCCAGCCTATCCAATCTTTCCTCATAGCTAAAATTCTTCAGCCCAGGCAACATCCTCGTAAATCTCCTCTGTACCCTCTCCAGTGCAATCACATCCTTCCTGTAATGTGGTGACCAGGACTGCACGCAGTACTCTAGCTGCGGCCTAACCAGTGTTTTATACATTTCAAGCATAACCTCCCTGCTCTTATATTCTATGCCTCAGCTAATAAAGGCAAGTATCCCGTATGCCTTCTTAACCACCTTATCTACCTGTCCAGCTAACTTCAGAGATCTGTGGACATGCACTCCAAGGTCCCTCTGATCTTCTGCACTTCTCAGTGTCCTACCATTTAACCCTTGCCTTGTTAGCCCTCCACAAATGCATGACCTCACACTTCTCCAGATTGAATTCCTTTTGCCACTGTTCTGCCCACCTGACCAGTCCATTGATATCTTCCTGCAGTCTTCAGCTTTCTTCATTATCAACCACACAGCCAATTTTTGTATCATCTGCAAACTTCTTAATCATACTTCCTACATTCAAGTCTAAATCATTGATATATACCACAAAAAGCAAAGGACCCATTACTGAGCCCTGCGGAACCCCACTGGAAACAGCCTTCCAGTCACAAAAACACCCTTCGACCATTACCCTTTGTTTCCTGCCTCTGAGCCAATTCTGGATCCAACTTGCCCCTTTGCCTTGGATATCATGGGCTTTAACTTTCGTGACCAGTCTGCCTTGCAGGACATTATCAAAAACCTTTCCTAAAATCCATTTACATTGCATCAAATGCACTACCCTCATTCACCCTCCTGGTTACCTCCTCAAAAAATTCAATCAAGTTAGTCAGACACGACCTTCCCTTAACAAATCCATGCTGACTGTCACTGATTAATCCGTGTCTTTCTAAATGAAGATTTATCCTGTCGCTCAGAAATGTTTCCAATAATTTTCCCACCACTGAGGTTAGGCTGACTGGCCTGTAATTATTCGGCCTATCCCTTTCTCCCTTTTTAAACAACGGTACCACATTAGCAGTCCTCCAGTCCTCTGGCACCACACCTGAAGCCAGAGAAGATTGGAAAATGATGGTCAGAGCCTCTGCTATTTCCTCTCTTACTTCTGAGCACTTGTGTTTGTCACATTCATCACACGCACTTTCCATTCTCCTGACCCGCTTTGCAGACTCACTGATCAGTTTGGATGTTCCCTCAAACCCGCAGATACCTGAAAATGACCAACCCACTGAACCACGCAGAACTATTCAAAAGACACTGACTCGCAAACAACGGAGGATTCAATTAACCTGGGCAAGGTGGCCCTCAACTGGTCCAGGCAGAGCGCGGTCGATGCGGGGGGGGTGTTCGCTCCGGCTGCCCACCTCTCTTCCGTGGCTACAACCAATGCCTGGGTGTCCCTGAAGAGGGAGCGCGCAGTGTCTGATGGTTCCCTTTGAGGATTTCCCTAACCGGTGGGCACCAGAGGGACTGGAGTGCGGAGTGGATCCAGGGAACTCAATTATAATTTTTAAAGTTTTTATGTCAGTTTTGTCATAATTTGGAACTTATTGTTTGTGCCCCTTTAAAAAGGGGGGCACTTATGGTTTAAATGTTTCTGATTGATGATTTAATCGTCCCAATTGATTAGCCTAAAGATAAGCCTGTGATTCCAGATATTCGAACTGTGTTTGAGGAAAGTCAGGGCGATTGGGATCCTTATTTTTTTTTCTATAAATTTAAATTCCCCAACAGCCGTGGATGGATTTGAACTCAGATCATCAGTCAAATCCTCCGGATTAATTAGTTCACTAAATTTACCACTACGCGAGTGTCCCCTTCCTTTGGGATCCTTATTGCCTTGTCAGCCAATGACACTCATTTTTCAAAGTCATGATTGGCTCTGGGTGTCATCTCCCCCTCCTCCCTTTACTTGATTGGTGCTCTGAGAGAGAGGCTGCCACTTCTGATTGGGTATTGAGGAATGTCACTCATCACCTAGGCGGTCACGCCCTGGATTATCCAGCAGTATAAATACTAGGAGTTTGGGGGGTTGGTTAAATCCCAGCTTCTTACTTCAACAAAGTTTAGATTTAGCAATAAATAATAATAATAATAATTAGGATGGCTTCTCAAGTGCGTCAGAACTACCACAAGGACTGTGAGGATGCTGTCAACAAGCAGATCAACATGGAGCTCTATTCCTCCTATGTTTATCTCTCCATGGTGAGTCTTGTATTTCTGACCACTTCATAGTGGAGTCTATGTAATGTTACTTTACTAAATTCTGTGCTGTATCTAGCCCACCCCTCAATCTATGCACAGTAAATTCATTTTTAGAGCTAAAATTGCATTATATTAATTAATCATCTTGTGCATTAATTAAAAAACTGCCTCTCTGGTCCTTGCAGTAACTGAACCATATTCTGAGTATGTTAATGATTCTCTTTCCTGGGCTCTTGTGAGTGTGGTGTTGAAGTTTATATTTGGAATACACTCTGCATTCAAAGTGTGTAAATCAGAATTGTTATCCTCACTTCTAAATCACTCCATGGCCTTTCCCTACTTTTGCTTTTGCAATGAGGGGATGTAATCTTAAAATTAGAAGTAGCCCATTTAGGAGGGAAGTCAGGAGGTACTTTTTCACAAGGGTGGTGGAAATCTGGAACACTTTCTTTACCTGCTTTCTCCTCCCGCCCCCTAGCTGTGGATGCTGGGACAATTGGAGCTTTCAAGACAGATGGTTTTGTTGGGTAAGGGTCTCGAGGGGGATGGAGTAAAGCTACAGGTCAGCTATGATCAAATTGAATGGTGGAGCTGGCTTGAGTGGCTGAATGGCCAACTCCTGTTCCTAATATTCTTAATCTCCTAGTTTTAAGTATCAGTTTGTGCCCTTCTGTCTTTTCTCTAACTCCCTTTGCCGTACTGGTGGTAAATCCGTCAGCCACTTTGACCCTACTCGGGAACTCTCCCTTAGCTCCTCTGCTTTCCTACTTCTTGACCTTGACCAAGCACTTCAAATTCTGAAGGTTTATGAACCTTTATTCCTTGGTATCTGGTTCTCCTCTGAAATGCCTTGATTAGTGTTGAAGGTGCCAAATTAATGCTGCTTGTGGTAATTTTAGTTCCATGGGATGAATGTAGCCAGTAAGACTCAGACCAGTGTCTCCTCCTTTGATGTACTACATGAACTGTGCACTGTGACTAGACTTTAATGGGTTTGCTTCTAATGCCCCTTGGCAATAGCTCTGGGCCAATAATTGTAAGTTACTATTTAATCTGCTCCCACCACCCTTTCAGGCAGTTCATGCACTTGAGTTTGCTCATGTTGCCTCTTTTTTTTTTGCCATTTCCATTGGCCAGTTTCCCTATTGCTAGGGGTCAGACTGTCCACTCTACCAGGTTAGTGAAGTAAGTAGGCCTGTGCTAATGTACAACAAGTTCAGTGAGACTTGAACCCTTTGAAAGAAAGCAAAATCCAGGTTGGCTTTATGTACAATACCCATGATAGGTCTGCTATGAGATACACAACGACTTTTCTGATCTCTCCATAGTCCTATTACTTTGACCGGGATGATGTTGCCCTGCGTCACTTTGCCGAGTTCTTCAAGGAGCAGTCACACGAGGAACGGGAGCACGCGGAGAAACTGATGAAATTCCAGAATCGGCGTGGAGGCCGAATCATCTTGGCGGACATCAAGGTTTGGCTCAATAAACGAGTGACCTTCTGTCTGAGACAATCAGTCCAAGGGGTTCCAAATACTTTCCAAAGCAATTGGTTCCAATTTATAACACGGGCCAAGTCGGTCCATGACAGAGTTTATACTCCACGAACCAGTTCCCACCGTGTGTCATCTAACCCTATCTGCATATTCTTTTATACACCTCTCCCTAGTACTTATCTAGCTTCCCCTTCAATACATCTGTTATTTGACTCCGGGAGTTGTGTTGGCTTAATGCAGTAGTTCTATTTTCTGTTAACACATTGATTCATGGTAACAGTAGACATTTGCACCCCTAATTTCCTTCAATACTTGTTTGTTTAATCCATTGTACAGTGAACTGTCTGTATTTCCCTTTCCAGAAACCAGAGCAGGATGAGTGGAGCAATGGACTGGAGGCGATGCAGAGAGCTCTGCAGCTGGAGGAGAATGTCAACCAGAGTCTGCTGGATCTGCACAAACTCTCCACTGAGAGGACTGACCCTCATGTAAGTTCTTGATGCTGTAATGTGGGCATTTTGTTAAGTTGGAGGTGGTGGAACCTTGAGCCTATTCAAAAGATCTCTATGCCCAATAGCTTTGTGTTGGTGCTTTTTAGGTTTTTGATTGGTGGGAGCTTGGCCTACTGTGGACATTGACTAGTAAATGTGTCCCAGTGATTCTAGGATCTATGCCCCTATTGTGCAGGAAGTTTAATCTAATGATGCAGTAATTCCATTAATCTCAATTGCACCACTAGACTATCCTGCAGTCCAAGAGGATTAAACTCTCGGGGAAGCTAGGATGTTCCTTGAAATCTGCTGCTGGACATAACTAGTTTCCCTCTTTTCCCCAGTTGTGTGACTTCCTGGAGACCCACTACTTGGATGAGCAAGTGAAGATGATCAAGAAGCTTGGCGATCACATCACCAACTTGAAGAGACTGGGAGCCCCTGAGAATGGCATGGGAGAGTACCTGTTTGATAAGCACACCCTGGGGGAAGAGTGACTGCAGGGATGAAGCCTATTGTGTTTAGTACTTGTATTTATAATTGTGTGTGAGACTCCTGTCCTGTAGGGAATGATGGCTTGTGACTTTGTACAAGAGCTGAGAGACCTGGGCTCTTAATGTGAAATGTCACTAACTGTAAATAAACTGTTCAATATTGGACTGGATTTTGACTCTTTGTAAATTTTAGTAGTTTTTGTTCCAGTTAGCATAACTTGGTGACATTTCCTGTATTACACTGGGCTGTGCAGCAGTGTTGTCATGGGATTTGGTCATAGAATGGTTATAGCACAGGAGGCCATTCGGCCCGTCGAGCCCGTACCGGCTCTCTGCAGGAGCATTTCAGCTCATCCCACTCCCCCACCCTTTCTTCCTGTAGTCCTGCAATTTTTTTCTTTCTGGTATTTTCTAGTTCCCTTTTTTGAAAGCCACGATTGAATCAGCCTCCACCACCCTCGGGTAGTGCATTCTAGATCCTAACCACTCCCTGCATAAAAATGTTTTTCCTCCGGTTGCCTTTGGGCCTCCTGCCAATCACCTTCAATTGGTGGCCTCTGGTTCTTGAACCTTCTGCCAATGGGAACAGTCATATGAATTTTTTTGCTGCGTTAATTTTACTATATTTAACTTGGATATTCAGACACCGGTTGAAAGATCTCCATTCAATTGTATGTATTTCTTGCAAATACTTCAATCTTGTGTTGCAGACGAAGGGCAATGATTCAGCATCCACAGTGCTCTGGGGTAGAGAATTCCAAAGATATCTTACTAGGAAAGTGTGAATACCCTATTGGGCTTTGTTCTGGGACCCCTCTCCTCCCCCACCATGGTTGACCAGCCTGCCAACACTCATGGTCTTGGGTAAGGTATTGAAGGATGAGGAATCCATGTGGAACTGTATTCCCACAAAATATAATCCTTCTGGAAGGAGTAAATGTATTTCATTAAATGAACAAAGTACAACCCCCAAGTTAAATAGATACTTCTCCTGAAACTCTTTTCCCTTTCCCTGCCTGTTCCATCAATGTATAAACCCAATACCAGCAGCTCCTCCATAAATGTATTGATTGGTATTCAGGCCCATTGTGCAGTTCGCACCAAATAGCAATCATCCTTTCCAAATCCTACTGCATCTCCATTTGTGTCCTTCACCCCCAGGAATGGATTCATCCGTTGATGATGCTGAAGCTGCAACACGCCAGTGTTTACACGCTAATTTAGGAACTTAGCTGAGAACTGCAGCGGGTGCAATGAAATTGCCGTCTTCAGCCATTCCACGTTGATGTCTTTGCATCTATCGGAGGCATTTCTGGGGTATCTGAGTTCCCCACATTTCACACGACGATGAGCCGCAATTCTACGAGTCGGGATGGGTTTGCGTGCTGACGGGTTTGACGGCTTCATGTTTCAGACAAAACAAAGTCTTCAGCTCACTCGATGTGAAAAACTTTACAGGCGCCCGTGTTTTAAGAATTACATCCAATTTACAGCACAGAAACAGGCCATTCGGCCCGACTGCTCCGTGCCAGGGTTTATGCTCCACACGAGCCTCCTCCCGCCCTTCTTCATCTAATCCGATCAGCATATTCTTCTATTCCTTTCTTACCAAACTTCACCTTAAATTCATCTCTGCTCTTCGCCTCAACTACTCCATGTGGTAGCGAGTTCCACATTCTAACCACTGAAGAAGTTGCTCCTGAATCCCCTGTTAGATTTATTAGTGACTATCTTATATTTATGGCCCTGAGTTTTGGACTCCCCCACAAGCGAAAGCATTGCCTGCCTCCGTTCCGCGGCTATGTTCGCGCCTGGGTGGCCCTGGAGATGGAGCACGCGGTGTCCGCCGGCACGCTCGAGGCCTTCCGAGACCGGTGGGCGCCGCGGGGACTGGAGTGCATCGTCACCCCGGCCGATGTCATTCTAATCTAAGTTGATAAGCCTTATTTGACGTTTTCCTTAAATTTGCAGATAAATTGTACAACCAAAAGGAGGGACAACTGATCCCTGGCTGATGTTACTTTAATTTAAGTTGATAAACTTTATTTGACATTTTCTTAAGCTGCAGATAAATTGTGCAACCACAAAAGACCACAAGTGAAAGCATTTTCTCTCCATCTACCTTATCAAAACACCTTCATCATTTTAAAGACCTCTATTAGGTCACCCTTCAGCCTTCTTATTTCTAGAGAAAAGAGCCCCAGCCTGTTCAGTCATTCCTGATCGATATAACCTCTCAGTTCTGCTGTCATTCTTGTAAATCAAATGTGCACCTCCTCCAGTGCCTCTATATCCTTTTTGTAATATTCTCCTTAGAGCAGAGAAGGCTAAGGGGAGATTTGATAGAGGTGTTTAAAATCATGAAGGGTTTCGATAGAGTAAATAAAGAGAAACTGTTTCCAATGGCTGAAGGGTCGATAACCAGAGGACACAGATTTAAGATGATTCGCAAAAGAACCAGAGGCGACAGGAGGAAAAACGTTGTTACACAAGGAGTGGTTAGGATTGGGAATGCGCTGCCTGATGGGGCGGTGGATACAGATTCAACAGTGGCCTTCAAAAGGGAATTGGATAAATACTTGAAGTAGAAAAAATTCCAGGTTCCTGGGGAAAGAGCGGGGGAGTGGGACTAACTGGATTGCTCTTTGAACGAATGGCCTCCTTCTGTGCTGCACTATTCTATGATTCTATGGAGACCAGAACCGTGCACCGTACTCCAAGTGTAGTCTAACCGAGGTTCTATACCAACTTAACATGTTGAACTCGGGTGCGGTTCGGCTGCAATCACTCCCCGCACTGAGGTCAGAACGGCACTAATGGTAACTGTTTGCATCTCACAAAATCTATGAGGTCGATGTTCACCCCGCTCCGTGCCGATACATTTCCTACAGTCTGACGACAAAGAAGTACAGCCCTGGTAGAAGCTCCCCGAGTGACGGGCTAGAAAATACACCCCTGTTTTTCTGTGAGAAATTCCTGTCTTTACATCCGAAGGGATTGTGTGATGGGGAGAAATATTTAATGGAAAGTCAAGCCTCATGGGTCCCGGTTCTACAGAATCTGAAAATGTGAATGAATAATACTCTGGTGTAGGTTCCATAACACACAAAGGTGTTTCCAATCAATTTATTCCATTTTTTGAATATTAATTCATGGGATGTGGGCGTCGCTGTCAACGGCCAGAATTTATTGCCCGGCGCGAGTCTCCCTGGAGAAGGTGGTGGTGAGCCGCCTTCTTGAACCGCTGCAGCCCGTGCGGTGAAGGTACTCCCACAATGCTGTTAGGGAGGGAGTTCCAGGATTTTGACCCAGCGACGACGAAGGAACAATTGTAGGAAAATACATCGATAGCGAAGGATGATTCTCAGCACCTTGAGCTTTTCGAAAGCAGCAAATTGTCATTTAATTCAAATGAGAGCATCAAACAACGAGAGACTTTCCGATTTGAAGAAGGTCAAGGACCCCAAAAGCAGTGACATCACCGAGACTGATCTCCCAAACCTGCCGGTTTTCCATAGCTCTGATTGGCTCTGGGTCTCTCACCCTCCTCCCCCACACCCCCTCTCCTTTGTTAATTGGTGCCTGGATTCAGGAAAGATTCCTGATTGGCTCTCAGCGATTGTCAATCATCATTGGTGATGTCATTCCTTGTTTGAATGCAGGCTGCCCCACTAGTATAAATACAAGAGCTTGGGTTAAAAAGAGTCAGTTCTTGAATTGTCTAGGTGATAGTGAGCAGTAATAGTATAACAGATAATAGTGAAGATGGCCTCCCAAGTGTGTCAGAACTACCACAAGGACTGTGAGGATGCTGTCAACAAGCAGATCAACATGGAGCTCTATTCCTCCTATGTTTATCTCTCCATGGTGGGTCTTGTATTCCTTGTTGCTGTATTCTGAAAAGTTGGAAATTCTGCAGTTCCATGAACTGGTTTTAAACTATATTTCTCTTGACTTCCTTACCTGGGGAAGCAATGTTTGAGCAGTGAGTACTTCAGGGTGATCTTGTTGTGTTGATGGCCTGCTCCTTGTAGCAGCTGCACTCTGTTGACCAGGTTTAATATATGGAACTAGCTCAGCTGCTGCCTGAGTTTGTAACAGAAGAACACAAACCTAGTCAAGTGACTGTTGGTGCTTGTTGACATGAAACAAAGTTCAGTTTCAGTGGGGTGACTGTAGTGAGTGAAATGATGGCAGGTCCTCACTAGCTTTCTCTTTAACTGGAAGTGAAGTCCTGGGAATCCTGGTGTTGAAGCCTTGTTCACTGAGCCTAGATCTTTTGCACTACATTGTAGTGTAAAACTACTGGAATTGAGGAAGTTTCTCCTTCCATGCCCAATGTTAGTTTAGATTTGGAAAAATAAGCATTTATATAGTGCCTTTTGACTACCTCCCAAAGTGCTTTGCAGCCACCTGTTATGTGGGAAATGCAGCAGCCAATTTGTGCACAGTAAGCTCCCACAAACAATGAGAATGATCAGATCATCTGTTTTAGTGGTGTTGGTTGAGGGATAAATATTGTCCTGGGAAACTGGAGAGAACTCCCCTGTTCTCTGAAGTAGTGCCTTGAGATCTTTCACATCCACCTGAGAACAGACAGGGCCTCTGTTTAACATCTCATCTGAATGACAGGAAGTAGAGGAGGTGCTACTTACCCAGCAGTAGAGTTTAGTTTGACTGGACATGAAATATAATCCTCAACATTAGTTTATAGTTTGTGTTTTTTGCTAGTTGAATCTTTCATCCTGGTTTTTTTATTGGGAGGAGAAGCTGTCCAACATGTTCAGATAAGTGAATTGTATTTTGCTAGTTAACCAATGGCATCTTGAGGCTGAAGGGATATGGGGAGAAAGCAGGGACAGGGTACTGAATTTGGATGATCAGCCATGATCTCATTAAATGGCGGAACATGCTCGAGGGGCCGAATGGCCTACTACTGCTCCTATCTTTTTTTATATCTCTTTTTGCAAGATTAAGAACTCTCTAACTAGATAAACATAATAATCTTGCATTGTATTTGAAGATCTAGGTCTGATGAAGCTGTTTAAAATTCTCTCCACAGTCCTATTACTTTGACCGGGATGATGTTGCCCTGCGTCACTTTGCCGAGTTCCTCAAGGAGCAGTCACATGAGAAACACGAGGATGCTGAGAAACTGATGAAATTCCAGAATCGGCGTGGAGGCCGAATCATCTTGGAGGACATCAAGGTTGGATTCAATAAATGAGTGGCCTTCTGTTGGGATCCCCTTGTTTCCAATACTTTCTAAAGCAATTGGTTCCAATTTGATTCCATGGTTCTGGTGGCTTAATGCAGTAATTCTATATTCCTGTGACACATTGGTTCATGGTAACATGGAATTCTGGCTGCATTTCACCCCTGTTTTCCTTGTGCTGTCTTGTGTATTTTTGTTTAATTCATTGTAAGTGAACTGTGACTCTCCCCTTCAGAAACCAGAGCAGGATGAGTGGAGCAATGGTCTGGAGGCGATGCAGAGAGCTCTACAGATGGAGAAGAATGTCAACCAGAGTCTGCTGGATCTGCACAAACTCTCCACTGGGCACACCGACCCTCATGTAAGTTCTTAATGTGGGTTTTTGGGTATGTTGGAGGTGGTGGAACCTTGCTGTCCTTGAGCCTATTCAATATTCCCCATGCCCAATCGTTTTGTGTTGGTGTCTCTCCTGGGTCCTTAAGTGGGGTTGGGGAGAGGACTGGACAGTTGGCCTAATGTGGACATTGAGAATAAAGCTGTTGGTGTTCTTAGCATCTATTGTACAGGAATTACTGGTTCATTGGAGCAAATTTACATCATCTCAATTACACCACTTGACTATCCTCCAGTCCAAGAGGATTAAAATCCCAACTCTAGGGTTGGGGGAGTGGTTGGGGGGGAGATCATGTTCCTTGATATCTGCTACTGGCCATAACTAGTTTCACTTTGTTTCTTTCTTTCAGTTGTGTGACTTCCTGGAGACCCACTACTTGGATGAGCAAGTGAAGATGATCAAGAAGCTTGGAGATCACATCACCAACTTGAAGAGACTGGGAGCCCCTGAGAATGGCATGGGAGAGTACCTGTTTGACAAGCACAGCCTGGGGGAGAGTGACTGAAGCTTATTGTGTTCAGTACTTGTGTTTGTATAATTGTGGGGGAGACCCTGTCCTTCAGGGATGGGTTGTGTGACTTTGTACAAAGAGCTGTGAGACTGTCACTAACTATAAATAAACTGTTCAACATTGGACTGGATTTTGTCTCCTTGTAAATTTGAGTGGTTGCTTATTTTCTGATTAACATTTGGTTGTCTTCAGACAAGAGCTACACTGGGCTGTGTTTACACAGAATGCGAGAGGTTGCAGCCCCTCTTTCATTATTTGAAGGGGCTGCTCAATTTTTGGCTGCACTTCAGTCCCACGCTCTTGATCTTCGGTCACCCGGTGTGGAGGGAGCAGGCAGATTGGAGCACCTCCTCGTAGGACTGTTCCTGGGCCTTCCCAAAAAGGCCATTAACTGGTCCAAGCAGCGGGCGGTCGAGGGAGTTCTTCGGCTCACCTGCCTTCCTCTCTTCTGTGGCCATGTTTGTGCCCGGTTCTCCCTGGAGATGGAGCACGCGGTGTCTGCTAGCGCGCTCGAGCCCTTCCATGACTGGTCGGGACTGGAGTGCATCATCCTGCCCAACAACCAAATTTTAATTAAGTTTCATTTGATGTTTTAAGTTGCAGACAATTTGTTTAAACACCCAATCTAGTCTAGCGGCATTGTCCTAATTCAAATCGGAGTTCCAACTGGCCTTTATGCGATTCCTTTCTTGAAGAAAATTTGTGGGGGGGAGATGAACACTCTCTTCATGGAGTCCCATTGGCCGAGAACCACACTGGACTAGGTTCCAACTGCCAAAGCTGCCACTTCTAAGCCTAATGGAGAGTTGGAGAATGGAGGATAACCAATTAGAGACTTGGTCACAGTGTTAGAGCTTTGAGTTTTGACCTACCTTGGGTGAAAATCCAAGGTTATTCTCAACATGCCTGTATCACATGAACACGTGTCAGTCCACTAGTCCCACTTTTCCTTACTTCATCTTTAATTCAATAGTATTCCACCTTTGATGCACTTTCTTAGCCTGTTCTTTGCTGTTGATCCCACAGTGTTTTGATCCTAGCGGGAGCACGAGGTATCCACGGAATCCCAGCACTGTCCTTCCCTCGCCAGATTTAGGGAAACGCCAGTAACTCTCATCTCAATGATTTACTGGACTTACTATTCCACCAGAGAAGATTCAACAGTCTCCTCGCCTCTTTGCATTTGTACTTTCCTCCTGGACAGTCAAACAGCGAGAGATTAATCACTGAAACAAGTCTATACCAGATAGTCTCTTTTCACAAGTGGGACAATATCTACACAACCAGCACTACACACAGTGATTGCCAGCAACTGGGTCCAGACAGCAGGGGGTCGTTCGGCCCGCCTGCCTGTCTCTTGTTCGTGCCCGGGTGGCCCTGGAGATGGAGCACGTAGTGTCCCCGGCACGCTTGAGGCCTCCTGCGACCAGTGGGCACCGCGGGGACTGGAGTGCATCGTCACACCCCCCGGCAACCAAATTTCAATTTAATTTGTTAAGTTTCACTTATTGTTTTGAGTTTAGTTACAGTCTGTTTGTTTATGGGTTGCTCAAAAAGAGTACACCCAGTGATTGCCTCTCTCTTCCTGCAATCCCCCTAATCCCGTCAGCTTAACTCAAACATCCTTTCCCTGGCGGATAGACCAGACTTACCCCAGTACATGTCAAATACATGGAATGTACTCGTGCAAAAGGTGATATTTAAAACATTACAAAAACACACATACGCAGTTAACCATCATTTAAAGCTGGCATGAATCTAATAATGGGGGTGAGGCGGACCTACAAATACAAAGGGATCGGGATAGGTGGGTGGAAAATGGCATATAATGTGGGAAAATACAAAAGAATGAGACTAGGGAAAAGAAAGACTTGAATTTCTATAGCGCCTTTCACGACCACCGGATGTCTCAAAGCACTTGACAGCCCATGAAGTACTTTTTGAAGTGTAGTCACTGTTGTAATGTACGAAGCATAGCAGCCAATTTGCACACAGCAAGCTCCCACAAACAACAATGTGATAATGACTGGATCATCTGTTTTTGTTATGTTGGTTGAGGGATTAATATTAAAAGAAAGCACAATTTACACTTAATCTAGAGCCATCCTTTGTTTCTTAACCTGTCCCATTACCATCTCCCTTTGCCTTGAATATCTCTCAATGTCTCTTAATCTCTCCTGCCTTCCATCCTATCACAGACCGTCCCTTTTGTTCTTTCCTCCCTCCCCCCATTCCCAGCCTCTTCACTTGCTTAAGAATCTGTTCCATTTCCGGCTTTTTTCCAGTTCTGACGAAAGGTCATCGACCTGAAACGCTGACTCTGTTTCTCTCTTCACAGACGCTGCCTGGCCTGCCGAGTGTCTCCGGCATTTTCTGTTTTTATTTGAGAGATAAATAGGACAACCCAGCCTATCCAATCTTTCCTCATAGCTAAAATTCTTCAGCCCAGGCAACATCCTCGTAAATCTCCTCTGTACCCTCTCTAGTGCAATCACATCCTTCCTGTAATGTGGTGACCAGAACTGCACGCAGTACTCTAGCTGCGGCCTAACTAGTGTTTTATACATTTCAAGCATAACCTCCCTGCTCTTATATTCTATGCCTCGGCTAATAAAGCAAGTATCCCGTATGCCTTCTTAACCACCTTATCTACCTGTCCAGCTAACTTCAGAGATCTGTGGACATGCACTCCAAGGTCCCTCTGATCTTCTGCACTTCTCAGTGTCCTACCATTTAACCCTTGCCTTGTTAGCCCTCCACAAATGCATGACCTCACACTTCTCCACATTGAATTCCATTTGCCACTGTTCTGCCCACCTGACCAGTCCATTGATATCTTCCTGCAGTCTTCAGCTTTCTTCATTATCAACCACACAGCCAATTTTTGTATCATCTGCAAACTTCTTAATCATACTTCCTACATTCAAGTCTAAATCATTGATATATACCACAAAAAGCAAAGGACCCATTACTGAGCCCTGCGGAGCCCCACTGGAAACAGCCTTCCAGTCACGAAAACACCCTTCGACCATTACCCTTTGTTTCCTGCCTCTGAGCCAATTTTGGATCCAACTTGCCCCTTTGCCTTGGATCTCATGGGCTTTTACTTTTGTGACCAGTCTGCCTTGCAGGACCTTATCAAAAGCCTTGCTAAAATCCATATAGACTACAACAAACGCACTACTCTCATCGACCCTCCTTGTTACCTCCTCAAACAATTCAATGAAGTTAGTCAGACATGACCTTCCCTTAACATATCCATGCTGACTGTCCCTGATTAATCTGTGTCTTTCTAAATGAAGATTTATCCTGTCGCTCAGAAATGTTTCTGTAAAGTCTGTGGGTTGTATAGCGAAGTAATACACAGACTACAAGAGTAACTTAAACAGGACTTTACTATTCGAAGGTCAGGGCGAATCTGCCCAATAAATTCTGCCACAGCACTTATATACCGGTGTGGTCACCGTCGGTATTACAGTATACAGCAGCCAGGATAAAGTAGTGCCACACCTAAAACAGTTCTCTTAAAGGTGGACGGTTACATACAATAGTTCTCTTAAAGGTAGAACAGTTACATACACTACAATCCTCCCTTTTTAGCTTACAACATACTTATTCCCCATTAACATAACATCATAACATATCCAACTTCATGTTACAACAGTTCACAGAGGTAGTCTCTGCGGAAACAGTTCGCAGATTCAGCCTCTGCGGGAAACAGTTCACAGATTCAGTCTCTGATCTTCTTGACTCGGTCCGGACCACGCCTCCGTGGTGTAGTCGGGTCACCTTGCTAGAGGGACTCATCCCATAGTCCTTCCCTAGACTTAACAGCTTTACTTCCATCACTTCTGAACCAGCATTGCTGACTTTTTAAAACAAACAAAAAACAGTTGGATTGCCTTGGGAAATTTTCCTACTTTCCAACTGATTTGGCTCCGTTCGGGGGACCACGTGTGTGATCGGGTAGAGGTAATAATGGTTCAGATGGTTATCATCTTCTGCTTCGTCTTTTCCTTTTTTTGCTTCTTGGAGACTCTCGGGGCTCCATTGTCAGATGTCAGCTGTAACGCCACCATCTCCCTATGTTCCTTAGACTTTAAGTGATTCATCCTGATTTCGGCACTTTGGGAGTTCTCGGCACAAGCTGGGCAGACCAGGTCCTCGTAATATTCAGTGTCACTCAACAGATCATGGTAATATTCGGTGTCGTCCTGAGCTAGGCCCGCGAGAGGGTCTTCTATTTCCTCCTTACCCAGCTGGACGTTAGCCGACTTTTGTTCCAAATCCCGACATCTGTCCTGAAGAGACTTCATCATGCGTTCAGATTCATCCCGCTTTTTCTGGGCTTCCTGCAAGTCTTTTACTAATGACCTCATTTGTGATTTCAATACTTCAACTTCATTCGGAGATTGATTGATCGGACTATTCAATCCCTCTACTGCAGTAGCTGTTTCAGTATTCTGTTGTTCTACATTGCCGTGCGTCAGCGTACTTTTGGCATCCAAGGGCTGTTCTGCTGCAGACTTCTCAGTCTGGGTTGCCACCTCAGCTCTTCCAATGACTTTTGAGAGCTCCCTTCCCTTTGAAGATTGAGGCTCGTATTTAAGTTTTTCCCATTTTAGAGTTTTATCCCTCAGCATATGAATGAGTTGGCTGACTGTTAACTCTTCTGCCATCATCCCTTTTCCATTAACTACAGGGCTGTTTATAACCTTGCCCTGGACGAGTTGGCTGACTGTTAACTCTTCTGTCCTCATCCCTTTTCCATTAGCTGCAGGGCTGTTTAGAACCTTGTCCTGGGGCTCCTTTGCTGCTTCTACTTCGCCATCATCCGCAGCCCCCATCATTCGAATTTCCACAAATGAATCGTCCGGTGATGCTGCACCCAACTTCAGTAGGAGCTCGGAAGTCATGTCGACCAACTCAGCTTTTTCTGCCTGCAACCTGCTAACCAGCGCCTTCAGTTGCGGCCCATCTTGTTCCACCGGATTGGAGCACGCCCCTTCAGAAGCCGAATCAGCTTTGATTCGTTTGGCCTCCTCGTGCAGACGGTTTGTGTGCTCCTGCTCCCTTTTCTTCCCCAGCTGCTTCTGTTGTCTTTCCAGATTCTCCCATTCGGTATCATAGAACTTTTTCATTGCTTTCATCTCTTGCTCGAGACGGCAATTCAATTGTTCTAATTGCTGTCGTAATCTGAAATAAGTTTGCGTTCGAGCTCGATGTTCCTCAGTAATATATATGTCTGTAACTTGAACAGACTCAGAATTCTCTGTCAAGCTATGTTGTTGTTGTTGTTCAGAGGAATTCTGTTCTGAAACTTTGTTCTCCTCTGGAGCATAAGCCTTTATGCCCACATTCGTTCTACCAACCTTAGTCAGCAAGTTCATTTTAGACTTGTCTTTCATGCTTGGGCTGGTCTTATCGTCATCCGTTTCAGAGTCTGAGCTGATTGTCTGCCCCGAGTCCTCACTCGTTATTGCTTTGAGGTAGTGCCATTCCATGTCTATTTTCTTGATCCACTCCCGTCCTAGAAGTGGTGGTCCTCCCTCAGGTAGTACGTATAAGTCCATTCCGGGGTGTTCTTTGCCCCTGTCTCTCACCTTGACTCTTATCTTTCCCATGGGGTATACTTTATGCCCCGTGTATGTCTGCAATACGAACTTGGTATCTCTCAAGGGTATATGTGAGAATAGCCGGTTGTAATCCCTTCGATTTATGACTGATAGGGCTGATCCAGTGTCCAATTCCATTCTCACTTGGACTCCGGCTATTTTTAGCATGACCCAGATAGTTTGTAGGTCAGCTTCCTTACTCACATTATGAATTCTCAGACTACCCAGTTCCTGGCCGCTTGGGTCTGAATCCGAATTCTGTTCATCTGAACTCTTCTCAACCACCTTGTGTACTTTGTTGTACTTTTCCTGTGATGGCTTTTTTTTTGGTTGTTGGTCTTCTTCCCTGACCGGCATACTTTGTCTATGTGACCCAATTTGCCACATTTCCTACAGTCCTGGTTTTTAAACCAGCATTGGTTCTGGTCATGTGTTGTCTTCCCACAACGATAACATTTCGTTGCACCCGAAGTAATTTGATCCACACTGAGGACCGCTGCCTTCAGCTGCATTTCCGCAGTTCCTTTCGCTGCGGCTTCGTGTGATGCTGCAATAAGGACAGCCCTATCCAGTGTAAGGTCGTTCTCTTCGAGTAGTCGCTTTTGCGTTCCTTCCTTCGACAACCCGCACACGAACTTGTCTCGCAATGCCTCTGTCAGATTTCCTCCAAACTGGCAGTATTTCGCTAGCCTACGCAGTTCGACGAAGTATTCCGCGTTGCTTTCCTCTTTCCGTTGCGTTCTCGCATAAAATTTGAATCGTTCCGCCAACATCAGCGGTGTGGGGTTCAAGTGATCCTTCAGAACAGCAACAATATTATCGAAGGTTTGATCCGCCGGTTTAACTGGTGCTAGAAGATGTTTCAATAGCCCGTATGTCTTCGCCCCCATCGAGTTTAGCAAGGTTATAGCTTTATCATCATCCTCTATTTTATTGGCCTCACAATATATCTCAATGCGTTCTACATACGTGGCCCAATCTTCTACCTCGGAATCGAAATCGTTGATGTTACCACGCTTAGGCATCTTCACCTCCCTGATAAACAACAATGAAATATTTCTTTAACTCTTTTTTTTTCCAAGATGGCGGTTTCCCCGCGCTTATCTTCTTTCCCCGCCCCTTTCAAAACGGCGTTTCCCGCTTCTGTCTTTTTCTCCGCCTACTGGCGGCTTCCCGCGGTTTTCCGCGCTTATCTTCTTTCCCCGCCCACTTTCAAGATGGCGGTTCCCGCTTTTCTTCCCCTGGCAGGAGGGGTAAGCTTTTCCCTCGGGCGACGGCCGCTGGCTTTCGGGGTTCGCAGCCTGCGCTTCGGCTTCAGCGCGTTCCCTTCTCTCGGCCGGGCAACCGGCTCTGGGTCCAACCCGTTGACGGCGAACGGTCTCAGCCGCTGGCTGGATCTCGCTCAGTCTCCCTCGCTCGGGCTCTGTCTCTCCGGTGCTGGGTACAACCCGTTGACGGCGAACAGTTTCAGCCGCTGGGCTGGATCTCGCTCAGTCTTCCTCGGGCTCTGTCTCTCCCGCTCGCGCGGCTCTCGCTCGCTCTCTCTCGGGCTCTGTCTCTCCCGTTCGCGCGGCTCTCGCTCGGGCTATGTCTCTCCCGCTCGCGCGGCTCTCAATCGCGCCTCCCAGCCCTCTCGCAGTCCGGTGCTTCCCTCCCCGGCTGCGGCTGAGTTCTCCGCGATTTATTTATTTTATCTCTTCCCGCTCCTTACGATCCCGGTCGCAGCGCTTCGTGGCCTCGGTCACTGTCCGACCTTTTTCACCCAATCGCTCCTCCCAGCCTCTCGCAGTCCGGTGCTTCCTCCCCGGCTGCGGCTGCGTTCTCCGTGGTTTATTTATTTTTATCTCTTCCCGCGCCTTACGATCCGGTCGCAGCGCTTCGTGGCCTCAGTCACTGTCTGGCCTTTTTCACCCCAATCGCGCCTCCCAGCTTCTCGCAGTCCGGTGCTTTCCTCCCCGGCTGTGGCTGAGTTCTCCGTGGCTTATTTATGTTTATATCTTCCCGCGCCTTACGATCCCGGTCGCTGCGCCTCGTGGTCGCGGTATTTGTCCGGCCTTTTTCGCCGTCGCGGTCTAGTCGTCTCATGACGCTCCCCGGCCCACTTGTACCGCGGCTTCTGCTCCACGCTGCCCCAGTCTCAGCGCCTCTGGGCCTGACTTCTGTCCGGCTCCTTTCCCCCTCGACCGTGGTCGAGTGCACCGCCCTTATCCTCCGTTTATTTGTTTCTATTTTCCCTTTACTCACAGTCACCGTGGCCGACTTGCTCCTCGTGTTGATCGGCTCACTCACCACCGTGGCAGAAGGGACAATCCGTGCCTTTTGCTGATGGAAGACTTCGTGTTTGAAATCTTCCTCCTTTCTTGGTCTGCAGACTCGAGTTTTCTCTCAGCAAAACGACGAGGGCGGGTGCCTCTTCTCGACACTCGTTTATTTCTTCAGAAGTATTGATGCCGCAGGGTAAGATCAAACTCGTCGCCACTGTAAAGTCTGTGGGTTGTATAGCGAAGTAATACACAGACTACAAGAGTAACTTAAACAGGACTTTACTATTCGAAGGTCAGGGCGAATCTGCCCAATAAGTTCTGCCACAGCACTTATATGCCGGTGTGGTCACTGTTGGTATTACAGTATACAGCAGCCAAGATAAAGTAGTGCCACACCTAAAATAGTTCACTTAAAGGTAAACGGTTACATACAATAGTTCTCTTAAATGTAGAACAGTTACATACACTACAATCCTCCCTTTTTAGCTTACAACATACTTATTTCCCATTAACCATATCATTAGAACATATATACAAATTATGTAAAACAGTTCACAGATTCAGTCTCTCTGGAGGTCTCCTGACTCTGTCCGGATAACGCCTCAGTGGCGTAGTAGTTTTCGGTGGGGTAGTAGGTTCTTCCGGCAAGGCCGATTCAGCTTGAAGGACAGTGTCCGGATCATCTGATTCCAGTATTACCAGATCGGAGGTAGGTGCTCTGGGTATCTCTGTTTCGACATTAGCCGTGTAAGGTTGTGGAGTAGGTTGGCTCTTTGTGGATGACCCTATGATCTGGTCAACATGACGCCTTATGATGCTGTCACCAATGTCCACTGTATACAGCAGCGGCCCTAGCCTTTTTACAATAGTTCCAGGCTGCCATTTCTCGGTACGGTAGTCCCGGGCCAAAACTTGTTGACCTGTCTGAAAAGATCTAGTTGGCCTTTCATTCAGGCCCTGGAATTGCCGGTTCTCTACGTCCCTTCTGACGTTTGGCTTAATCAAATCCAGCCGGCGTCTTAGCCTTCTATTGAAAAACATCATGGCGGGAGTTTGATTTGTGACCGCATGTGTTGCATTCCTGTACGCCAACAAGAAGTTATCTACCTTATGTTGTAAGTTGATGTTCTCATTACCCATGGCCTTTATGGCCTTCTTGAAGGTCTGGACAAACCTTTCAGCTAAGCCATTGGTGGCGGGATGGTATAGGGCTGACGTGTAGTGCTTGACCCCATTGCTTTTTAAGAATTTCCTGAATTCTTCGGACACAAATTGTGGTCCATTATCAGAACAGACCTGTTCCGGCAGCCCATTCCTGGCAAACATGGTCCTTAATACTGTGATGGTTTTTTCCGTGGTGGTGGAGGACATCTTTATTACCTCCGGCCACTTGGAGTGTGCATCCACCGCTATTAGAAACATTGAGTCCATAAATGGACCAGCAAAGTCGATGTGTACCCTTTGCCAAGGAGATGAGGGCCACTCCCATGGATGCAGAGGAGCTTGTGGTGGCGCGTTTTGGACCTTCTGGCATCCTAGACAACTCTTGGTTATTTCCTCGATGTCTCCATCAATACCTGGCCACCACACAAACGCTCTTGCTAGGTTCTTCATTTTCACTCCACCCAGATGCCCCTCGTGAAGTTCCTTTAGCACCTTATGCTGAAGTTTGGGTGGAATCACCACTCTCGATCCACACATCAAGGTTCCTCGGCACACTGACAGCTGTTCTTTCCGTTGCGAAAATGCTGGCAGTGTTGGTTCGCCATGTGCTGGCCATCCCTCCACTGCTAGATCGTAGACCCGTGAGAGAGTCGGGTCATTTCTTGTTTCATTCTCGATCATCGAATTGGTTACTGGTAGACATTCTACTATGGATGAGTGGAACATCTCTACCGGGTCCATTGTAGCCGCCTCTTCTACTACCGGCAACGGTAGGCGCGATAACCCATCAGCATTTCCATGCTGTTTGGAGCTTTTGTATTCAATGTCATATTGGTGTGCCCCAAGTAACACGGACCACCTCTGTAACCTTTGCGCTGTCATAGTGGAAACGGCCTTGTTAGGGTTGAATATGGACACCAACGGCTGGTGGTCTGTCAGTAATGTGAACTTCTTGCCCTGCAGGTAATGATTGAATTTCTATACTCCCCACACAAGGCTGAGGGCCTCCCTGTCTATCTGAGCGTAATTTCGCTCCGCGGAGGTCAACGATCGGGACGCAAATGCGACTGGCCTTTCCGAGCCATTTGGTAACTTGTGTGAAAGTACTGCTCCAATTCCATAAGGAGAAGCATCACAAGCTAGACGAAGAGGTAACGTTGGGTTGAAATGAGCCAACACTTCCTCAGAGGTAATCAACGCCTTTCTTCTGCGAAAGGCCTTTTTACAGTCCTCGCTCCACTTCCATGGCACTTCTTTCCGTAACAGAGCATTCAGCGGATGTAGCACAGTGGATAAATTTGGCAGAAACTTGTGATAATAATTAATCAACCCCAGAAACGATCTCAACTGTGAAACGTTTTCTGGAGCGGGGGCCTTCACGACAGCTTCTATCTTGTCAGGTGACTTGTGCAGCCCCTCTTGGTCAATGACATGACCGCAGTACGAGATCCGTTTCTGGAAGAACTCACATTTCTGCCGATTAACTCGAAGGCCATATTCCTTCAACCTGGTGAGCACCAGTTTCAAATTTGTGAGGTGTTCCTCCTCGTCTTCTCCCGTAATCAGGATATCGTCCAAGTAACACTGTGTGCTCGGAACACCTTGTAAGACCTGTTCCATTGCCCTCTGCCAAATTGCTGGAGCCGAAGCTACTCCAAAAACCAGTCTATTATAACGATACAAGCCTCTGTGCGTGTTGATTGTGAGATACTGGCGCGACTCTTCCTCGACTTCCATTTGTAAGTATGCCTGTGCCAGGTCTATCTTGGTGAAGTGTTGCCCGCCAGACAATGAAGCAAAGATATCCTCAATCCGCGGAAGCGGGTATTGTACCGTGTGAAGCACCGGATTAACTGTGATCTTGAAATCTCCGCAGATGCGAACCTTCCACAGTCCCCCTGGCTTGTTACTTGATGAAGACTTCATGACGGGAACAATGGACGTGGCCCACTCACTCCAGTCCACCTTAGACAGTACCCCTGAACGTTCAAGCTCTTCCAGTTCTGCCTCCACAGCAGGTCGTATCGCGTAAGGTACCGATCTGGCTTTGAAAAATTTTGGGCTTGCATGTTCTGCAATCTTGATTTTTGCTTTAATTCCTCTCAGTGTTCCCAGTCCTTGCTGGAATACCTCTTTAGCTTCGTCCAATATTCTGGACAACCGTTCAGGTTTGACCTCTTCCTTCCCAGAATCTACCGTCATTGTGTTTAGTGAATGCCAGTCTATCTTTATTTTCCTGATCCACTCCCGTCCCAGAAGTGGTGGACCTCCCTCGGGCAGCACATACAAGTCCATCCTTCGGTGATCTTTGTCTTTGTATCTCACCTTGACTTCTATCTTCCCGATGGGGTATACTTTGTGCCCCGTGTATGTCTGCAATACTATCTCCGTATCCCGTAGGGGAATATGTTTGAATAACTTTTTGTAATCATGCTTATTCATGACCGTCAATGCCGATCCGGTGTCCACTTCCATCTTCACTTGGACTTTTGCAATCTGTAGTGTGATCCAGGTAGTTTGTCGGTCAGCTTCTTTACTCACATTATGAATCCTCAGACTACCCAGTGCCTTGCTGTTGGAGTCTGAGTCCGAATTCTGTTCCTCTGGACTCTTCCCAGTCACCTCATGTACCTTTCTGTACTTCTTGTGCGGTGACTTATTATTGTTGTTCTTCTTTCCTGACCGGCATACCTTAGCTATGTGGCCAAGCTTGCCACATTTCCTACAGTCCTGGTTTTTAACCCAGCATTGGTTCTGGTCGTGTGTTGTCTTCCCACAAAGAGAACATTTCGTTGTACCCGAAGTCATTTGATCCACACTGAGTACCGCTGTCTTCCGCTGCATTTCCGCCGTGCCTCTCGCTGCGGCTTCGTGCGATGCTGCAATACGGACAGCCTTATCAAGTGTAAGATCGTTCTCTTCGAGTAGTCGTTTTTGCGTTCCTTCCTTCGACAATCCACACACGAACTTGTCTCGCAATGCCTCTGTCAGATTTCCTCTAAACTGGCAGTATTTCGCTAGTCTACGCAGCTCGACCAAGTACTCCGTGTTGCTTTCCTCTTTTCGTTGTGTTCTCCCGTAAAATTTAGATCTTTCCGCTAACATCAGCGGTGCGGGGTTAAAATGATCCTTCAGGACAGCAACAATATTCTCGAAAGACTGATCCGCCGGTTTAGCTGGTGATAGAAGATGCTTCAATAACCCGTATGTCCTCGCACCCATTGAATTTAATAAGGTTAGAGCTTTTTCATAATTTGCTATCTTATTAGCCGTACAATATATCTCGATGCGTTCTACATACGTGGGCCAGTCTTCCACCTCGGCATTGAAACCGTTGCTGTTACTATGCTTAGGCATCTTCACACTCTTCCTGAGAAACAACAACAATATTCTTTAACTTTTTTTTTTCAGATGGCGGTTTCCCGCGCTTATCTTCTTTCCCCGCCCACTTTAAAATGGCGGTTCCCACTTCTGTCTTCTTCCCCGCCTACTGGCGGCTTCCCGCGTTTCTTCCCCTGGCCGGAGGGGTAAGCTTCCCTCGGGCGACGGCGGCTGGCTTTCGGGTTTGCAGCCTGCGCGTCGGCTTCAGCGCGTTCCCTTCTCTCGGCAGGGCAGCCGGTGCTGGGTACAACCCGTTGGCGGTGAACAGTTTCAGCCGCTGGGCTGGCTCTCGCTCAGCCTTCCTCGCTCGGGCTCTGTCTCTCCCGCTCGCTCGGCTCCCAGTCGCGCCTCCAGCCCTCTCGCAGTCCGGTGCTTCCCTCCCTGGCTGCGGCTACGTTCTCCGCAGGTTATTTATTTTATATCATCCCGCGCCTTACGATCCGGTCGCAGCGCTTCGTGTCCTCAATCACTATCTGGCCTTTTTCACCCCAATCGCGCCTCCCAGCTTCTCGCAGTCCGGTGCTTTCCTCCCCGGCTGCGGCTGAGTTCGCCGTGGCTTATTTATTTTTATATCTTCCCGCGCCTTATGATCCCGGTCGCAGCGCCTCGTGGTCGCGGTAGTTGTCCGGCCTTTTTCGCCGTCGCGGTCTAGCCGTCTCACGACGCGCCCTCGCCCGCTTGTACCGCGGCTTCTGCTCCACGCTGCCCCAGTCTCAGCGCCTCTGGGCCCGACTTCTGTCCGGCTCCTTTCCCCCTCGACCGTGGTCGAGTGCACCGCCCTTATCCTCCGTTTATTTGTTTCTATTTTCCCTTTACTCACAGTCACCGTGGCCAACTTGCTTCTCGTGTTGATCAGCTCACTCACCACCGTGGCAGAAGGGACAATCCATGCCTGTTGCTGATGGAAGACTTCGTGTTTGAAATCTTCCTCCTTTCTTGGTCTGCAGACTCGAGTTTTCTCTCAGCAAAACGACGAGGGCGGGTGCCTCTTCTCGACACTCGTTTATTTCTTCAGAAGTATTGATGCCGCAGGGTAAGATCGAACTCGTCGCCACTGTAAAGTCTGTGGGTTGTATAGCGAAGTAATACACAGACTACAAGAGTAACTTAAACAGGACTTTACTATTCGAAGGTCAGGGCGAATCTGCCCAATAAGTTCTGCCACAGCACTTATATGCCGGTGTGGTCACTGTAGGTATTACAGTATACTGCAGCCAAGATAAAGTAGTGCCACACCTAAAATAGTTCACTTAAAGGTAAACGGTTACATACAATAGTTCTCTTAAAGGTAGAACAGTTACATACACTACAACAGACATGTAATTTCTCTGAGCTGAAAGCATCCATGATTCGTGACCAGATTGTGTTTGGTATTCATGATAAAAAAAAAGTCAGGGAACGTCTGTTGAGAGAAACCGAACTGACATTGGAAATTGCTGTGAAAATATGCCAAGCTAGCGAGCTAGCTCAAAAGCATGCCAAGACTTTCAGTGAAATCAATGATGATGCGATTGCAGTAAGTGCTGCTGTCAGTGCTGTGTCCTACAAGGGGAAGAAACATGGGCAGAACAGAAGTGAAAAGCAATCGGAGGAAGGAATTTTTAATTGTAAACGCTGTGGTTACAAACACCAGTTAAAACAATGTGCAGCGTTTGGGAAAATGTGCACAAAATGTCATGGAAAGAATCACTTTGCCAAACAATGCTTTTCAAAAGTAAAAACAAAGAAAGGGCAACAAGTCTGAGTTAATGTGATTGAGGACACTGATTTAAGTGAGACATTTTTTGTAGGAATGGTGTCATGTGACAATATAGAAAAGGATACAGAAAATGTGCAGCCCTCAGGAATAAACAATGCTGAACATAACGTCAATGCAGTAAAAGAGGACAAATGGATGACCCCACTGCAGGTAAATGGAGCATTAGTTACATTGAAACTAGACACTGGGGCAAAAGCAAACTTAATCAGTATGAGTGACATTAACAATATGAAAGAAAAGCCCAAAATACAGAAAAAGTCAGTACTACTGAAGGACTATAATGGACAGAAAATAGATAGCTTAGGTGTATGCAGACTTAAAGTGACAGTCAAAGACAAAGTGCATCATCTCATGTTTTCTGTTGTGGCTGAAGGACTTGATTCACTACTGGGTGACAAAGCTTGTGAAGACTTAGAACTGGTCAAGAGAGTCTACCGTATAAACTGTGCCATAAGCAGACCAGATGACTCGGTGGATTCTGTAGTGAATAATTTCCAGGATGTGTTTAAAGGATTTGGAGTTCTACCATTCACTTACAAGATCCAGCTAAAGGAGGATGCTCAGCCAGTGGTACATGCTCCACGAAGAGTTCCAGCACCCCTGCATGACCGGCTCAAGAATGAACTGGACAGAATGACCACACTAGGAGTCATCAGGAAAGTCGAAGAGCCAACAGACTGGGCTAACTCCATGGTATGTGTCAAGAAAAAGAACAATGATCTAAGAATATGCATGGATCCAAAGGACTTAAATGCAAACATAAAACGTGAACACTACCAGATTCCCAAGCGAGAAGAAATCACCAGTGAAATGTCAGGTGCCAGATACTTTACAAAGCTCGATGCCTCACAAGGATTTTGGCAACTAAAACTGGATGAAGACTGCACCAAATACTGTACCTTCAACACACCATTTGGCAGGTATTGTTTCCTCAGAATGCCTTTCGGGATAATATCTGCATCTGAAATCTTTCATAGAGCGATGGAACACATAATTGAAGGTCTGGAAGGAGTTCGGGTCTATGTTGATGACATCATCATCTGGGGCTCCACACTGAAAGAACACAATGAGAGACTGACTAAAGTGCTACAGAGCATATGCCGGAATGGACTGAAGCTCAACAAAGCCAAGTGTCAGTTTGGCGTCCAGGAAGTTACTTTCCTAGGAGATAATCTATCTGGTAAAGGAATAGAGCCAGATATGGAAAAAGTAAACGCCGTACTCAAAATGCACTGACCCACTGACAAAAAAGGAGTGCTACGCATCATGGGGATGATAAACTTCATTGGAAAGTTCATTCATAACTTGTCAGCCAAGACAGCCTGTCTGCGAGACCTGCTACGTAAAACAAATGAGTTCGCATGGACAGAAAGACATGAACAAGAGTGGATCAACCTCAGAACAGTGCTGACAACCACACCTGTACTCACCTTCTTTGACCCAACAAAAAGTATAAAAGTGTCAACAGATGCATCAAAAGATGGCCTAGATGCGGTCTTGCTACAAGCAGAGGGTGAAGATTGGAAGCCTGTTGCCTATGCCTCCAGGTCTATGAATGATACTGAGTGTCGATATGCCCAGATTGAAAAGGAATGTCTAGGCTTGGTAGTTGGACTAGAAAAGTTTCATGGCTACCTATATGGACTTCCCACCTTCACAGTTGAGACAGACCACAGCCCACTGGTTGCCGTCATGAAAAAGAACCTGAATGAGATGTCTCCAAGGATTCAACGACTCATGATGAAGCTGCAAAGGTATGACTTTGAACTGATCTGCACACCAGGCAAATACATCGTGTTAGCAGATGCACTATCCCGAGCACCCACAATGAGTCATGTGAGCTCTACTGAAGAAGACGTGGATGTTCATGTGAGTATGGTCACTGCTGCGCTGCCCGTGTCAGACACAAAATCAAAGCAAATAGCAGAAGAAACAGTAAAAGATACAGTATTACAAACAGTAATAGAGAACATTCATCATGGTTGGCCAAAAGGTTCCTGTCCAAAATATTTTCACATACGGTCAGAACTGAGTGTCGCAAGTGGACTATTACTAAAACAGAACAGAATAGTCATTCCGCAGGCTCTACGTCAAGACATGCTCAAAAGGATTGATGAGGGACACCTCGGAATTGAAAAATGCAAAAGGAGAGCAAGAGACACTGTTTATTGGCCTGGTATAAATAAGGACATTGAGAACATGATAGGCAAATGTGAGACATGTCAGAAACACCAAAACAAACAAGCAAGGGAACCAATGATAGTAGCTGACATACCAACAACACCATGGCAAAAGGTTGGTATGGACCTTTTTCATTTAAATGGTAAAGACTATCTAATAGTGATTGACTACTATTCTAACTATCCTGAGATGGCACTGCTCTCAAGCACCACAGCAAGCAGTGTCATAATGCATGTGAAATCCATCTTCGCCAGACATGGAATTCCCAGGATTGCCGTTAGCGACAATGGTCCGTGCTTCAACTGTAAGGAGTGGCAACAGTTTGCAGCACATTATGACTTTCAACACATCACATCCAGTCCTTTGTACGCTCAGTCGAATGGTAAGGCAGAGAAAGGTGTTCAAGTTCTCGAGCAGCTACTGAAGAAAGCGACAGAAAGCAAGTCTGATCCTTATCTCGCCCTGCTGAGCTACCGAGCCTCGCCTTTAGACTCTGGTTCTTCGCCTGCTGAACTCCTAATGGGTCGCAAGTTGCGTACCACGCTACCCTGCTGTGCAAAAGAAAAGCAGAGTAAGGAACTGAGACAGAGACTTCAACTGTTAAAGCTGAAACAGAAATCATACAATGACAAGTCATCCAAAACTCTGAAACCATTGACAAGGGATGATGTTGTCAGGATTGAGGATCCAGATGCATGGAACAGGAAAGCTACAGTTCTTGAGGAAGTAGGACCAAGGTCATACACTGTTAGAACTGAGGAAGGACATATTCTCAGGAGGAACCGCCGTTCCCTCATAAAAACACAAGAGACTATCGAAGAGCAAATCGATGACAATGCCGCAACTGAATCTTGTCACTCACCACCAGAACAATCTAACACAAATACACATACAGGCTCTCATGAAAAAACATCAGACTTACCTGTGCTGAGAAGATCCACACGTGAAGTGACAAAGCCTGATAGACTTAATCTTTGAGTACAAAGAAAACGACATTGAAAATGTATTGACTGTTGAAGATGTTTATGTTGTTATTGATTGATATTGATTGATACTGATTTTGTTTAACCTCAAAGAAAGGGGGATGTAATGATCAGTAAGCTGTCATTCTGGAATGATACACTAGGTGGTGCTGTATGTATATAAGAGTGGGCTACCCACAATGCACTAGGCCACCCACAAGGCAGCAGTCAAGATGGAGGCCTCTACAGATACTGTACCTAGTCCACATGTGCTCAATAAAGTGTCTAGCAAAAGCTAGCTGTTCTTAATACAAACGACTAGTTATTAATGAACATAACAGTTTTGTGGTCCTTTTAAATGCCTGGTAGTTGGACCAGAGTTACAACAGGATAGGAACACAAACCGAAATACTGCAGATACTGAGGCATACCAAAGCAACAGCAGAGGAGAGAGGTAAAAAGTAATTAGAGTGTGACGTCACCAGGGAGCAGGTAAGTGATTGGTTGGTGAGTATTTCTTTTCAATACAAGCTTGACTTCTGTGGTGTTAAATTTCTAGGGTCTCTGGTGTAGTGGGGACAGTTGGTAAATAAAGCGCCCTAGAGTATACCTGTAACTGGGGTATTGAATAATTTTTTAGATTAATTAAAGGAGTAAGTCATGGCAGGAGAGTTCAGACCCGTGTTCTGCTCCTCTTGCTCCGTGTGGGAAATCAGGGACGCTGCCAGTGTCCCTGACGACCATGTGTGCGGGAAATGCATCCAGCTGCAGCTACTTGTAGACTGCATTGCGGCGCTCGAGCTGCGGGTGGATGAATTTTGGAGCATGCGCGATGCTGAGAGGGTCATGGATAGCACATTTAGCGAGTTGTTCACGCCTCAGGGTAGGGCTGCACAGCGGGTGACCATCAGGCGGAGCAACAGAGGCAGGCAGGAAGTGCAGGGAACCCCTGTGGACATCCCCCTTTCAAACAAGTATACCAAGTTGGATACTGTTGAGGGGGATGACTCACCAGGGGAAGGCAGCAGCAGCCAGCTTCCTGGCACCAGGGACGCTTCTGCTGCTCAGAAAGGGAGGAAAAAGAGTGGGAGAGCAATAGTGGTAGGGGATTCTATCGTAAGGGGAACAGATAGGCATTTCTGTGGCCGCAAACGTGACTCCAGGATGGTTTGTTGCCTCCCTGGGGCCAGGGTCTGGGATGTCACTGAGCGGCTACAGGGCATTCTTAAGGGGGAGGGTGAGCAGGCAGAGGTCGTGGTCCACATTGGGACCAATGACATAGGAAGGAAGGGGGAGGAGGTCCTGCATCAAGAATTTAGGGAGCTAGGTAACAGATTAAAGAGCAGGACCTCGAAGGTTGTAATCTCTGGATTACTCCCAGTGCCACGTGCTAGTAAGTATAGGAATGGGAGGATAGAGCAGATGAATGCGTAGCTAAAGAGTTGGTGTAGGGGGGAGAGTTTTACATTCCTGGGTCACTGGGCCTGCTTCTGGGAAAGGTGGGACTCGTACAAGTCGGACGGGTTTCACCTGAACCAGAGCGGGACAAATATCCTTGCGGGGAGGTTTGCTAGCACTGTTGGGGGGGGTTTAAACTAACTTGGCAGGGGGATGGGATACAGAGGAGAGCTGAAATAGGGGGTGATGTGCTGCCAATTATAGAGAAAAAAACAAGTCAGCTTGGTAGACAGGGCAAATATATGAGGGCAAGGCTGGATGGCATCTATTTTAATGCAAGGAGTCTTGCAAATAAGGTGGATGAACTGAAGGTGTTGATAAACACATGGGAGTATGATATCGTTGCTATCACGGAGACATGGCTGAGGGAGGGGCAAGACTGGCAGCTCAATATTCCGGGGTACAGAATCTTCAGGCGAGACAGAGGGGGAGGTATAAGAGGAGGGGGTGTCGCAATATTAATTAAGGAGTCAATTACTGCAGTAAGGAGGGATGATATATTAGCAGGTTCCTCTAATGAGGCCATATGGGTGGAGCTTAAAAACAAAAAGGGGGCAAGCACTTTGCTGGGAGTGTACTATAGGCCTCCAAACAGTCAGGGGGAGATAGAGGAACAGATATGTAGGCAAATCTCAGAGAAATGTGCAAATAATAGGGTAATAATAATGGGGGATTTCAACTTCCCCAATATTAACTGGGATAGTCAGAGTGTGAAAGGCTCAGAGGGTTTAGAATTCTTAAAGTGCATCCAGGAGAGCTTTTTGAGCCAGCATGTAGAAAGTCCTACAAGAGAGGGGGCGGTACTGGACCTAATTCTAGGGAATGTGGCCGGCCAAGTGGAAAAAGTGCTAGTAGGTGAGCACTTTGGTGATAGTGACCATAATATGGTAAGATTTAAGGTGGTCATGGAAAAGGACAGGGATGGGCCGGAAATAAAGGTTCTAAATTGGGGGAAGGCCGATTTTAATAGGATAAGGCAGGATCTGGCCAAAATGGACTGGGATCAGCTACTTGTAGGAAAATCCGCATCGGAGCAATGGGAGGCTTTCAGAAGGGAGATTGAGATCATGCAATGGCAACATGTTCCCGTAAAGGTCAAGAGTGGTTCCAAAAACCACAGGGAACCTTGGATGTCAGGGGATATATGAGAATGGATTAGGAAAAAAAGGAGGGCTTTTGGTAGATACAAAAGGCTAAAGACGGAGGAAGCCCTAGAGGAGTGCAAAAAGTGCAGGGGGATACTTAAAAAAGAAATTAGGAGATCAAGGAGGGGCCATGAAATAACACTGGCGAGCAAAATAAAGGAAAATCCTAAGATGTTTTATAAGTATATTAAGGGTAAGAGGATAACTAGGGAAAAAATAGGGCCCATTAGGGACAAAAGTGGCAATCTGTGTGTGGAGCCGGAAGATGTAGGAGGGGTTCTAAATGAATTTTTTGCATCTGTTTTCACGATGGAGAAGGACAATGTAGACATAGAAATAGGGCGGGGGGACTGTGATATGCTCGAACATATTAACATCGAGAGGGAGGAGGTATTGGCGGTTTTAGCTGGCCTAAAAATGGATAAATCCCCAGGCCCGAATGAAATGTATCCCAGGCTGCTGGGTGAGGCAAAGGAAGAGATTGCGGGGGCTCTAACACATATATTCAGGACCTCTCTGGCCACAGGGGATGTGCCAGAGGACTGGAGAACCGCTAATGTAGTACCATTATTCAAGAAGGGTAGTAGGGAAAAATCGGGGAACTACAGGCCAGTGAGCCTAACATCAGTGGTAGGAAAATTATTGGAAAAAGTTCTGAGGGATAAAATTTGTCTCCACTTGGAGAGGCAAGGATTAATCAGGGATAGTCAACATGGCTTTGTCAAGGGAAGATCATGTCTGACTAATTTGATTGAATTTTTTGAGGGGGTGACTAGGTGTGTGGATGAGGGTAACGCAGTGGATGTGGTATAGATGGATTTCAGTAAGGCCTTCGATAAAGTCCCGCACAGGAGACTGGTCAAGAAGGTAAGAGCCCATGGAATCCAGGGTGCCTTGGCACATTGGATACAAAACTGGCTTAGTGGCAGAAGGCAGAGGGTGATGGTCGAAGGTTGTTTTTGTGACTGGAAGCCTGTGGCCAGTGGGGTACCACAGGGATTGGTGCTGGGTCCCTTGCTGTTTGTGGTCTACATTAATGACTTGGATATGAATGTAAAGGGTATGATCGGTAAGTTCGCGGATGATGCAAAAGTTGGTAGGGTGGTAAATAGCGAGGAGGGTAGCCTCGGTCTGCAGGACGATATAGATGGGTTGGTCAGATGGGCGGAACAGTGGCAAATGGAATTTAACCCGGAAAAGTGCGAGGTGATGCACTTTGGGGGGACTAACAAGGCAAGGGAATACACAATGAATGGAAAGACCCTAGGCAAGACGGAGGGTCAGAGGGATCTGGGTGTGCAAGTACACAGATCCCTGAAGGCGGCGGAACAGGTGGATAAGGTGGTAAAAAAGACATATGGGATACTTGCCTTCATTAACGGAGGCATTGAATATAAGAGCAAGGAGGTTATGATGGAGCTGTATAAAACACTGGTTAGGCCACAGCTGGAATAGTGTGTGCAGTTCTGGTCGCCACACTACAGGAAGGATGTGATCGCATTAGAGAGGGTGCAGAGGAGGTTCACCAGGATGTTACCAGGACTGGAGCGCTTCAGCTATGAAGAGAGACTGGGCAGATTGGGTTTGTTTTCCTTGGAGCAGAGGAGGCTGAGGGGGGACATGGTTGAGGTGTACAAAATGATGAGGGGCATAGATAGGATGGATGCTGAGGAGCTTTTTCCCTTAGTAGAGGGGTCAATAACTAGGGGGCATAGATTCAAGGTAAAGGGCGGGAGGTTTAGAGGGGATTTGAGAAAGAACTTTTTCACCCAGAGGGTGGTTGGAGTCTGGAACTCACTGCCTGAAAGGGTTGTGGAGGCAGAAACCCTCACAACATTTAAGAAGCATTTGGATGAGCACTTGAAATGCCATAGCATACAAGGCTACGGAACAAATGCTGGAATATGGGATTAGATTAGACAGGGCTTGATGGCCGGCGCGGACACGATGGGCCGAGGGCCTCTATCCGTGCTGTATTACTCTATGACTCTATGATACTGGAAATCTCAAAGAAAAACAGAAAACGCTGGAGACACTCAGCAGGTCAGGCAGCATCGGTCGAGAAAACACGAGACACTTGACCTTTCTGGTATAAAACCATTCCTCAAAACAGACCCGGGGTTTGCAGGAGATGAGGAAACAGTGCAAACTAACCACAGGACTTTACAGCTCTTAAATTTCATGGGGATAAAAGTCCACATCGCACTTTACAGTGACGGAGCAACAGATTCTGTCTGAAGCTCCCCACTGATCCACTTTCCATTTCCCCAACTCGTTGTGGGCTGCTTTGCAGATCCACTGCAGACTGACTGGTGTAGGTCAGTCTCTTTCAATCTATTGTGGTCAACATTGTGAACCTTGGTATCACGGACTCATTCTGGAGCCACCGAGATGCCCATCAATTCTCCGAGAGACGGGTTAACTTAGAGCCGGCTGTGCTCGACACCATCTGTAGGGTGGAATTTCATCGAGCTCTTTGAGATATGTTGTGAAACTCTGATTCTGAGAACAGAGACGCTTTCAAATTCAGTTTGAGGAAAGTCAAAGAAACCAACAGCAATGACATCACGGAATAATCATCCAAACCTCTGTATTCCAAAGCTCTGATTGGCTCTGGGTATCACACACCGCCCCCTCTCCTTTGTTAATTGGTGCCTGGATTGATGGAAGATCCTGACTGGCTCACAGGGATTGTCAATCATCATTGATCATGCCAGACCCTGTTGAAATGCAGGAGCTTGTGAGGGTAGAGGTTAGGTTGTTACTACAGTGGAGTTTGAGCTCAGTGCTTTGCAACAGGAAGAGTTAAGATGGCCTCCCAAGTGCGTCAGAACTATCACAAGGACTGTGAGGATGCTGTCAACAAGCAGATCAACATGGAGCTCTATTCCTCCTATGTTTATCTCTCCATGGTGAGTTTTGTATTTTTGGGGTCCTATTTCAAAATTAAGGCTGTTATTTTATTCTAAGCAGGTAGAATTTCTCTAGGTCAATGAATGGGCTTTAGAGGGTCTCTCTATAGCCCTCCCCAGTCTTAATCCAGTGAATGCTCTTAAGACAGTGATCTTGCAGAAGGACTCTTTCCTGCTCTGTAATAGCTCTGTCCTATTCTGATGTGTTTATATTTGAAACTAACTCCAGGGTTTCATCAAGTTTGTAATGGAGGGTTCATCTTGAAGATTCACTAAAACTAGTCAACTTCCAACTTGGATGGCAACAATTAGATTGAATTGGGTGACTAGTTAGTGAAACATTGGCTGGTTCTGGCCAGTTTTTATCCCCCTCTAATTGAGTGAATCCTGTTAGTCTTTCTCACCTGAGGATGGTGTTAAACTATTTAATTTTAAAGATTTGGCTCTTTTCCTTCTCTGCTTTTAGACTTTCATCTGGGAACAAAAGAAGATACCACAGATATTTTGACCAAGTGTAGTTGAGAGCTTTATTCCAAAAAGCATTAAAGCTCGCTAATATTTTCTAGTAACATAACCTCCTATTCTGTTGAGCTACTTCAATGAGGAGCTTCTAACATATTCAAAAAGGATTTGGAAAGTATTTGTGTTGCTACCATTTGAGTTGGCCATGGATCAGATCTAGATTTCAATTGTCTCTTTTCCATTTTTCTCTCTACCTGCAGTCATATTACTTTGACCGGGATGATGTTGCCCTGCGTCACTTTGCCGAGTTCTTCAAGGAGCAGTCACATGAGGAACGTGAGCATGCTGAGAAACTGCTGAAATTCCAGAATATGCGTGGGGGGCGTGTTGTCCTGGAGGATGTCAAGGTTAGATTCAGCAAACTTTGAAGAATTGCCATGGTTTTGTGAAAAGTAGGCTAGTTACCTCATACTAGATTATCTGAGTCATGGAAGTTGTTCCAAGAGGAGGCTCAATGATTGTTGTATGCATGGATTTTCAGAAGGCAGGAGATTGCTGGCAGAAATTGGAAGTGCATTAGAAGCAACCTTGTGACCCCAATAAAACTGGGTGGAGTAGGAGGCAGTTGGTATAAAATAGACCACTGGATGGTGACTAGTGCATATGATCTAAATGTGCAAATAGTGATCTGCTGAGCTAGGGTCTATAGTGAGCTCCAGGGCAAAATTGGAGACTGGCTAGGGGGTTGACTGGAAGGAAGTGGTTGATGTTCACATCAGATGTAAGAGTGTAGGGATTTGGGGTGTGTCCCAGTACAGATGTCATTTAGAAGCTAGCTTGCAGAGACAAAAGGCTGATTGAAAGGTGGGCTTCATGTTCTGGCATAGAATAGAAAGCAAGGAAGTGTTACTGCAATTACTGCTAGATAGACCTCATTTGGAATATTGTGCTCCATTTTAGGTGATCTCACTTTAGAGCCTATAGTGCTGTGATTTCAAGTCAAATAACTCATTCCAAAGAGAATTCTTGATGAACTGTCTGGTTAAAATCCTGGCTTAGAATATCAAGAATGACATTGAGTTGTGATCTGACTAACTCCTGAAATGTTCAAGTCTGTTAACTAATTTCTTCCAATGTTACTCTATACCCCACCCCTACAAACTCTCAGAAACCAGAGCAGGATGAGTGGAGCAATGGCCTAGTGGTGATGCAGAGAGCTCTGCAGCTGGAGAAGGATGTCAACCAGAGTCTGTTGGATCTACACCAACTCTCCACTGGGAACACTGACCCTCATGTAAGTTCCTAATGTCTCATATTTAAAGAAAGATTTGCATATCTACAGTGCCTTCCTTGTCGTCGGTGTCCAAAAACACTACAGCCAATTCAGTACTTCTTGAAGTGTCATTATTGTAATGTTTGCAACATGGCAGTCAATCTGCACACCAAGATCCTGCTGCAGAAATGAGAGAAATCACCAGATAGTCTGTTTTATTAAGTTGGTTAGTGATCAATATTGGCCAGGACACTGACATTCCAGTTTTTTTTCTTTGAAATAGTACCATGTGGGCAGACAAGACCTTGTGTACTGTTTTATCCAAAAGACAATACCTCTGACAATGCAGCTCTCCCTCAGTACTGCAGTGAAGTGTTGGTTTTCACTCAATTCTCTGAAATGGGACAACCCAGGGCCTTCTGACTGGCAGTGGTACCAGTAAGCCATGGCTGACACTTGCCATGTTTTGGGTGAGTTGAAGGCTATCTGGGGAGCTTAATCTGATCACTGATCTTTAGCAATATCTCCATGCCCAATAGCTTTCTGATGATCTTTCACAAAAGACTTCAACATCAGGATCTCACTGAGATGAGGCCAGTGCATAAAGCAGATTGAAATTGGGACACCAAAGGAGAAGTTGTAACTGAAGGGGGTTCTGCTTTCCAATTTTAAATTGGTAAATGCATTACTCCTGGAGTAAATCTAATCTGACGTCCAATCCACCTATTTCTCTGCAGCACTTGTACCAGTTACCCCATCCAGTAGAAGATAAAGGACCATCTCCATGGGCGGTGAAGCTCAGAAGGCCTTTGATGATGTCTCCTCTGAGCTGATTGTGCTTTGTTTTTCACTTTCAGTTGTGTGACTTCCTGGAGACCCACTACTTGGATGAGCAAGTGAAGATGATCAAGAAGCTTGGAGATCACATCACCAACTTGAAGAGACTGGGAGCCCCTGAGAATGGCATGGGAGAGTACCTGTTTGACAAGCACAGCCTGAGTTGAATGGGATTCTTGAACCATTAGTTCTATACAGGTTGGAAATGAAGTGTGACCAACTTCTGGTGGTGAATACTTTGGTTGTCATTATTTCCCAGTTTTCTCATCTAACTGTCACAGTACATGGAAATAAAGGTTATTCATCATTGAACTGGTTTGTCTTTGTTTAATTAAATAGCTGATCTGGTTAAGATCCCACTGCACAATACACAGCTGTGTAATATGATCCAAGTTAAAAATACAGAAGTCACTCCCAGGATGGCTGTGCCCACATCTTCAAATCATCACTGGAGAGGATTCTAATGGTTTTCTGAGCTCTCGGTAACAGTTCCTGCTGAAAAGGGTTTTTTATAACATCTGCCAGCAAACAGTCATTTAAGCTGTGGTGGTTTAAAACAAAGAAATGGGCAAGGGTGAAGGGGGTTGAATTAGTGCTGACAGTAGTGACTCTTCAGTCAGGAGAAGGGAGAGTACATGCCTGGTGTCTTGCTTCAGACTTTTACCTGTAAAGGTGGGGGAATGATCTGCTATTGAGCTGTCTTTACATTTGACTGATGGCACAAGTCACGCACTAGATTGCCAAAGCTGTGTGACATGTGTACACAGTACAGCGTTGGCCATCTTAGAAACTTCCATTTGGGCAGGATCATTTCTGTTTATCATTCTCTTTCTTTCCCAGGTTACTTTCTTTTTCTAGCCCCACCGACGGCAATACTTGATGTCTGGGATTAAGTAAAGCACTAGTCTGAATCGAGCAGTAGTGTGTCCTACGGGGAGTTTGTTGGTGTTGGGTAAAGTGAAGCTAAATCAGTAATCATGTAGGAGTCACTGGAAATAGAGTGCGAGACTTTCATAGCAGCAAAGAAAAACACGTGTTAGCTTTATTAACTCTCCGCATGGACTGAGGGACTCGGCCTCGTCGCAGGGCTATGACATCGACACACAATCGACGACTCTTAAAGGGACCCTGCTCCGATAACCCAACCAAGTTCCGTACATAACGTGGAGCGATAACATTGCCTATACATAGTGAATTGTGTTACTGTCCCTATGTGGTCTCTGCCACAATCATATCAATCCTATTCAAGCCAATGATTTTTCTACCAAAAACTGACTTACTTTCTATTGCAGCAGCATTGTTGTAGGTGTAACATTTGCATACTGAATTATCATTGGCCCGCAGGCATCGAAGCAATACCTATTGTATTCAAGTGATCACATGTTGCGTTGTCATTGGCCTGCAGGCATCTGTAAGGACTGCTATTGTTTAGAAGACCAAGGGGTCCGAACTCCATCTTGTCCACACGGTGCTGTATTGATTGAGACAGCTTACAGACTTGATGCTTCATTAAAAGAGTTTAAATTGTAATAATCCGTTGTCCTGCAATTTATTATTTTTGTACAAAGTGTGCAAAACAAGACAGTAGGTATCCACTAGCTAATTCTGATCAAATAGTAGCTAGATTATTTTCGCTAATTCATTCGGTATATCGCTAATGGCCACAACTGTTCCAAAAGACTGCCCTTAACCCACAAAGTGTGCGGTGATTTCTGAGTGTTCCTGAAGAATCCACAAATTAAACATCCATTAAAGCTGTTCAAAAATAGTTCATCTAAAGGGAATGAATGAATTCCATTTGAAAATACCAAGCCACAAGGGCCCTTTAAATATTCTCTCCAGCACTGAGCGAGTATACATGGATAGACTGATTCATAATAAAATGTTGGCTGGACTGTTTCTAGGAGTTAAACTGGAAAATACATTGGTTTTCCACACCACAAGGGAAATGAAAGCTCTTTGGACATTTGTAATGGCTCAGCCGATTGATGCGTCACGTGTCTTGCACACCCATGATTGTTCTGACACTCTGGGGAGACCACCTTCACTTTTACTGCTGGTGGGAGCCAAGTTCAAACACCACTGTAGTTACAACTGAACCTCTCTCCAATGATGTACCTAAACGAGATTAGATGCCATGGTATAGGAACAGGGCAGCCACATGGGATTAGGACCACTGCTTGTGTAGAGAATAAACAACATGAGCTGGATAGGAACAGGAGGCGGCCATTGAGCCCCTCGAACATGTTCCTCCGTTCATTGAGATCATGGTTGATCTGTGACCTCACTCCATATACCCGCCTTTGCCCCATATCCCTTAATACCTTTGGTTAACAAAAATCTATTAATCTCAGATTTAAAATTAACACTTGACCAAGCATCAACTGCTGTTTGCGGAAGAGAGTTGGGCCAAACATCCTATTTCTGTGTTGTATGGTTTATGTAATTCACTCTTCTCTGTTCTGGAGGTTTTTGTAATGATCAGTAACCTGTCATTCTGGAATGGTACTCTAGGTGGTGCTGTCTGTATATAAGAGTGGGCAACCCACGATGCACTAGGCTACCCACAAGGCAGCAGTCAAGCTGGAGGCCTCTACAGATACTGTACCTAGTCCACATGTGCTCAATAAAGTGTCCAGCAAAAGCTAGCTGTTCTTAATAAAAACGACTAGTTATTAATGAACATAACATGGTACCAGGATTGGTAAGATCTGCTGAATATTGTGCAACACGACATGGAGAATTTGAAGCCACCAGAGCGTTTGAAACTCACAGGAAATGTCGACTACAATTGGCAGACTTTTAAACAACAATTCGAACTCTACATTGCTGCCATCGGGTACGGTACGAAGCCAGGCACAAGGAAAATAGCGTTGCTGCTCATGGTTGCAGGCCCACAGGTGATAGAGGTATTTAATACATTTGTATTTAATCCAGAGGAGAACAGAGAAAAATTAGACGATGCGCTAAAGAAGTTTGATACACATTGTTCTCCCAAAAAGAATGAAACCTACGAGAGGTACATCTTCCGTTCTCGGACACAGCAGCAAAATGAGACTTTTGAAAACTTTTTGACTGATCTGAAACTGAAAGCACAGATGTAAAGTCTGTGGGTTGTATAGCAAAGTAATACACAGACTACAAGAGTAACTTAAACAGGACTTTACTATTCGAAGGTCAGGGCGAATCTGCCCAATAAGTTCTGCCACAGCACTTATATACCGGTGTGGTCACCGTCGGTATTACAGTATACAGCAGCCAAGATAAAGTAGTGCCACACCTAAAATAGTTCTCTTAAAGGTAAACGGTTACATACAATAGTTCTCTTAAATGTAGAACAGTTACATACACTACAATCCTCCCTTTTTAGCATACAACATACTTATTTCCCATTAACCATATCATTAGAACATATATACAAATTATATAAAACAGTTCACAGATTCAGTCTCTCTGGAGGTCTCCTGACTCTGTCCGGATAACGCCTCGGTGGCGTAGTAGTTTTCGGTGGGGTAGTAGGTTCTTCCGGCAAGGCCGATTCAGCTTGAAGGACAGTGTCCGGATCATCTGATTCCAGTATTACCAGATCGGAGGTAGGGGCTCTGGGTATCTCTGTTTCGACATTAGCCGTGTAAGGTTGTGGAGTAGGTTGGCTCTTTGTGGATGACCCTATGATCTGGTCAACATGACGCCTTATGATGCTGTCACCAATGTCCACTGTATACAGCAGCGGCCCTAGCCTTTTTACAATAGTTCCAGGCTGCCATTTCTCGGTACGGTAGTCCCGGGCCAAAACTTGTTGACCTGTCTGAAAAGATCTAGTTGGCCTTTCATTCAGGCCCTGGAATTGCCGGTTCTCTACGTCCCTTCTGACGTTTGGCTTAATCAAATCCAGCCGGCGTCTTAGCCTTCTATTGAAAAAGATCATGGCGGGAGTTTGATTTGTGACCGCATGTGTTGCATTCCTGTACGCCAACAAGAAGTTATCTACCTTATGTTGTAAGTTGATGTTCTCATTACCCATGGCCTTTATGGCCTTCTTGAAGGTCTGGACAAACCTTTCAGCTAAGCCATTGGTGGCGGGATGGTATAGGGCTGACGTGTAGTGCTTGACCCCATTGCTTTTTAAGAATTTCCTGAATTCTTCGGACACAAATTGTGGTCCATTATCAGAACAGACCTGTTCCGGCAGCCCATTCCTGGCAAACATGGTCCTTAATACTGTGATGGTTTTTTCCGTGGTGGTGGAGGACATCTTTATTACCTCCGGCCACTTGGAGTGTGCATCCACCGCTATTAGAAACATTGAGTCCATAAATGGACCAGCAAAGTCGATGTGTACCCTTTGCCAAGGAGATGAGGGCCACTCCCATGGATGCAGAGGAGCTTGTGGTGGTGCGTTTTGGACCTTCTGGCATCCTAGACAACTCTTGGTTATTTCCTCGATGTCTCCATCAATACCTGGCCACCACACAAACGCTCTTGCTAGGTTCTTCATTTTTACTCCACCCAGATGCCCCTCGTGAAGTTCCTTTAGCACCTTATGCTGAAGTTTGGGTGGAATCACCACTCTCGATCCACACATCAAGGTTCCTCGGCACACTGACAGCTGTTCTTTCCGTTGCGAAAATGCTGGCAGTGTTGGTTCGCCATGTGCTGGCCATCCCTCCACTGTTAGATCGTAGACCCGTGAGAGAGTCGGGTCATTTCTTGTTTCATTCTCGATCATCGAATTGGTTACTGGTAGACATTCTACTATGGATGAGTGGAACATCTCTACCGGGTCCATTGTAGCCGCCTCTTCTACTACCGGCAACGGTAGGCGCGATAACCCATCAGCATTTCCATGCTGTTTGGAGCTTTTGTATTCAATGTCATATTGGTGTGCCCCAAGTAACACGGACCACCTCTGTAACCTTTGCGCTGTCATAGTGGAAACGGCCTTGTTAGGGTTGAATATGGACACCAACGGCTGGTGGTCTGTCAGTAATGTGAACTTCTTGCCCTGCAGGTAATGATTGAATTTCTTTACTCCCCACACAAGGCTGAGGGCCTCCCTGTCTATCTGAGCGTAATTTCGCTCCGCGGAGGTCAACGATCGGGACGCAAATGCGACTGGCCTTTCCGAGCCATTTGGTAACTTGTGTGAAAGTACTGCTCCAATTCCATAAGGAGAAGCATCACAAGCTAGACGAAGAGGTAACGTTGGGTTGAAATGAGCCAACACTTCCTCAGAGGTAATCAACGCCTTTCTTCTGCGAAAGGCCTTTTTACAGTCCTCGCTCCACTTCCATGGCACTTCTTTCCGTAACAGAGCATTCAGCGGATGTAGCACAGTGGATAAATTTGGCAGAAACTTGTGATAATAATTAATCAACCCCAGAAACGATCTCAACTGTGAAACGTTTTCCGGAGCGGGGGCCTTCACGACAGCTTCTATCTTGTCAGGCGACTTGTGCAGCCCCTCTTGGTCAATGACATGACCGCAGTACGAGATCCGTTTCTGGAAGAACTCACATTTCTGGCGATTAACTCGAAGGCCATATTCCTTCAACCTGGTGAGCACCAGTTTCAAATTTGTGAGGTGTTCCTCCTCGTCTTCTCCCGTAATCAGGATATCGTCCAAGTAACACTGTGTGCTTGGAACACCTTGTAAGACCTGCTCCATTGCCCTCTGCCAAATTGCTGGAGCTGAAGCTACTCCAAAAACCAGTCTATTATAACGATACAAGCCTCTGTGCGTGTTGATTGTGAGATACTGGCACGACTCTTCCTCGACTTCCATTTGTAAGTATGCCTGTGCCAGGTCTTTCTTGGTGAAGTGTTGCCCGCCAGACAATGAAGCAAAGATATCCTCAATCCGCGGAAGCGGGTATTGTACCGTGTGAAGCACCGGATTAACTGTGATCTTGAAATCTCCGCAGATGCGGACCTTCCCCAGTCCCCCTGGCTTGTTACTTGATGAAGACTTCATGACGGGAACAATGGGCGTGGCCCATTCACTCCAGTCCACCTTAGACAGTACCCCTGAACGTTCAAGCTCTTCCAGTTCTGCCTCCACAGCAGGTCGTATCGCGTAAGGTACCGATCTGGCTTTGAAAAATTTTGGGCTTGCATGTTCTGCAATCTTGATTTTTGCTTTAATTCCTCTCAGTGTTCCCAGTCCTTGCTGGAATACCTCTTTAGCTTCGTCCAATATTCTGGACAACCGTTCAGGTTTGACCTCTTCCTTCCCAGAATCTACCGTCATTGTGTTTAGTGAATGCCAGTCTATCTTTATTTTCCTGATCCACTCCCGTCCCAGAAGTGGTGAACCTCCCTCGGGCAGCACATACAAGTCCATCCTTCGGTGATCTTTGTCTTTGTATCTCACCTTGACTTCTATCTTCCCGATGGGGTATACTTTGTGCCCCGTGTATGTCTGCAATACTATCTCCGTATCCCGTAGGGGAATATGTTTGAATAACTTTTTGTAATCATGCTTATTCATGACCGTCAACGCCGATCCGGTGTCCACTTCCATCTTCACTTGGACTTTTGCAATCTGTAGTGTGATCCAGATAGTTTGTCGGTCAGCTTCTTTACTCACATTATGAATCCTCAGACTACCCAGTGCCTTGCTGTTGGAGTCTGAGTCCGAATTCTGTTCCTCTGGACTCTTCCCAGTCACCTCATGTACCTTTCTGTACTTCTTGTGCGGTGACTTATTATTGTTGTTCTTCTTTCCTGACCGGCATACCTTAGCTATGTGGCCAAGCTTGCCACATTTCCTACAGTCCTGGTTTTTAACCCAGCATTGGTTCTGGTCGTCATAGAGTCATAGAGTCATAGGGTTTTACAGCACAGAAAGAGGCCCTTCGGCCCATCGTGTCTGCGCCGCCCATCCATCCCTGTCCAGTCTAATCCCATTTTCCAGCATTTGGTCCATAGCCTTGAATGCAATGGCATTTCAAGTGCTCATCCAAATGCTTCTTGAATGTTGTGAGGGTTCCTGCCTCCACCACCCTTTCAGGCATTGAGTTCCACATTCCAACCACCCTCTGGGTGAAAAAGTTCCTCCTCAAATCCCCTCTAAATCTCCTGCCCCTTACCCTGAATCTATGCCCCCTTGTTATTGACCCCCCCACTAAGGGGAAAAGTTCCTCTTTATCTACCCTATCTATGCCCCTCATTATTTTGTACACCTCAATCAGGTCCCCCCTCAGCCTTCTCTGCTCCAAGGAAAACAACTCCAGCCTGTCCAGCCTTTCTTCATAGCTGAGGCGCTCCATCCCAGGTAACATCCTGGTGAATCTTCTCTGCACCCTCTCCAAAGCAATCACATCCTTCCTATAGTGAGGCGACCAGAACTGCACACAGTACTCCAGCTGTGGCCTCACCAGCGTTTTGTACAGCTCCATCATAACCTCCCTGCTCTTATATTCTATGCCTCAGCTAATGAAGGCAAGTATCCCATATGCCTTTTTAACCACCTTATCTACCTGCTCCGCTGCCTTCAGGGATCTATGTACATGTACACCAAGGTCCCTCTGACCCTCTGTACTTCCTAGGGTCCTACCACTCATTGTGTATTCCCTTGCCTTATTTGTCCGTCCAAAATGCATCACCTCGCACTTTTCAGGGTTAAATTCCATTTGCCACTTTTCCGCCCATCTGACCAACCCGTTTATATCGTCCTGTAGCCGGAGGCTTTCCTCCTCGCAATTTACCACCCCACCAATTTTCGTGTCATCTGCGAACTTACTGATCATACCTTTTACATTTTCATCCAAATCATTTATGTAGATCACAAACAATAAGGGACCCAGCACCGATCCCTGAGGTACCCCACTGGACACAGGCTTCCAGTCACAAAAGCAACCTTCGACCATCACCCTCTGCCTCCTGCCACTCAGCCAGTTTAGGATCCAACGCGCCAAGGCACCCTGGATCCCATGGGCTCTTACCTTCTTGACCAGTCTCCTATGCGGGACTTTGTCAAAAGCTTTACTGAAGTCCATGTAAACCACATCCACAGCATTTCCCTCATCCACCCCACTAGTCACCCCCTCGAAAAATTCGATCAGATTTGTTAGACATGATTTACCCTTGACAAAGCCATGCTGACTATCCCCGATTAATCCTTGCCTCTCCAAGTGGAGATTAATTTTGTCCCTCAGAATTTTTTCCAATAATTTCCCCACCACAGATGTTAGACTCACTGGCCTGTAATTCCCTGGTTTATCCCTGCTACCCTCCTTGAATAATGGTACTACGTTAGCTGTTCTCCAGTCCTCTGGTACATCCCCTGTGGCCAGAGAGGTTCTGAAAATTAGTGTCAGAGCCCCTGCAATCTCCTCCCTTGCCTCCCACAGCAGCCTGGGATACATCTCGTCCGGGCCTGGGGATTTATCCACTTTTTGGCCCGCTAAAACCGCTAGCACCTCCTCCCTCTCGATGCTAATATGTTCAAGTATGTCACAGTCCCCTTGCCCGATTTCTATGTCTGCATCGTCTTTCTCCATAGTGAACACAGATGCAAAAAATTCATTTAAAACCCCGCCTACATCCTCTGGCTCTACACACAGATTGCCACTTTGGTCCCTAATGGGCCCTACCCTTTCCCTGGTTATCCTTTTGCCCTTAATATACTTATAAAACATCTTAGGATTTTCCTTTATTTTGCTCGCCAGTGTTATTTCAGGGCCCCTCCTCGCCCTCCTAATTTCTTTTTTAAGTATGCCCCTGCACTTTTTATACTCCTCTAGGGCTTCTTCTGTCTTTAGTCTTTTGTAACTGCCAAAAGCCCCCCTTTTATTTCTAATGCATTTTTGTATATCCCTTGTCATCCAAGGTTCCCTTTGCTTGTTGGTCCCACCCTTGACCTTTACAGGAACATGTTGGCGTTGTACTCTCTCTATTTCCCTTCTGAAAGTCTCCCACTGTTTTGATGTGGATTTTCCTATAAGCAGCTGCTCCCAGTCCACTTTGGCCAGATCCTGCCTTATCATATTAAAATCGGCCTTCCCCCAATTTAGAACCCTTATTTCCGGGCCGTCTTTGTCTTTTTCCATGACCACCTTAAATCTCATCGAATTATGGTCACTGTCGCCAAAATGCTCTCCTACTGACACTTCCACCACTTGCCCGGCTACATTCCCCAGAATTAGGTCCAGTACCGCCCCCTCTCTTGTAGGACTTTCTACATGTTGGCTCAAAAAGCTCTCCTGGATGCACTTTAAGAATTCTGCACCCTCTAAGCCTTTCACACTCTGACTGTCCCAATTTATATTGGGGAAGTTGAAATCCCCCACTATTATTACCCTATTATTTTCGCACTTCTCTGAGATTTGCCTACATATCTGTTCCTCTATCTCCCCCTGACTGTTTGGGGGCCTATAGTACACTCCCAGCAAAGTGCTTGCCCCCTTTTTGTTTTTAAGTTCTACCCATATGGCCTCATTAGAGGAACCCGCTAATATATCATCCCTCCTTACAGCAGTAATTGACTCCTTAATTAATATTGCAACACCCCCTCCCCTTTTACACCCCCCTCTGTCTCGCCTGAAGATTCTATACCCCGGAATATTGAGCTGCCAGTCCTGACCCTCCCTCAACCATGTCTCCGTGATAGCAACAATATCGTACTCCCATGTGTTCAACAACAACTTCAGTTCATCCACCTTATTTGCAAGACTCCTTGCATTAAAATAAATGCCTTCCAGCCCTGCCATATTCTCTTTTGCCTTCACATATTTGCTCTGCCTTCCCAGCTGACTTGTTTTTCCCTCTGTATTTGGCCGTAAATCACCCCCTACTATAGCTCCACTCTGTACCCCAACCCCCTGCCAAGTTAGTTTAAACCCTCCCCAGCAGTGCTAGCAAACCTCCCCACAAGGATATTGGTTCCCCCCTGGTTCAGGTGTAAACCGTCCGACTTGTACAAGTCCCACCTTTCCCAGAAGCAGACCCAGTGATCCAGGAAACTAAAGCCCTCCCCCCTGCACCATCCCTTTAGCCACGCATTCACCTGTTCTATCTTCCTATTCCTATACTTACTAGCACGTGGCACCGGGAGTAATCCAGAGATTACAACCTTTGAGGTCCTGCTCCTTAATCCTTCACCTAGCTCCCTAAATTCTTGCTGCAGGACCTCATCCCTCTTTTTACCTATGTCGTTCGTACCAATGTGGACCACGACCACTGGCTGTTCTCCCTCCCCCTCCAGAATGCCCTGCAGCCGCTCAGTGACATCCTTGACCCTGGCACCAGGGAGGCAACAAACCATCCTGGATTCACGTCTACGGCCACAGAAACGCCTATCTGTTCCCCTTACTATAGAATCCCCTACCACTATTGCTCTCCCACTCTTTTTCCCCCCTTCCTGGGCAGCAGGAGCACCCCCAGTGCCAGGAAGTTGGCCGCTGCTGCCTTCCCCTGGTGAGTCATCCCCCTCAACAGTATCCAAAGCGGTATACTTGTTTGAAAGGGGGATGTCCGCAGGGGTTCCCTGCACTACCTGCCTGCCTTTGTTGCTCCGCCTGATGGTCACCCCCTGTGCTGCCCTACCCTGAGGCGTGCACAACTCGCTAAACGTGTTATCCACGAGCCTTTCAGCATCGCGCATGCTCCAAAATTCATCCACCCGCAGCTCGAGCGCCGCAATGCGGTCTACAAGTAGCTGCAGCTGGATGCATTTCCCGCACACATGGTCATCAGGGACACTGGCAGCATCCCTGACTTCCCACATAGAGCAGGAGGAGCAGAGCACGGGTCTGAACTCTCCTGCCATGACTTACCCCTTTAATTACTTAAAAAATTTATTCAATACCCCAGTTACAGGTATGCTCTAGGGCGCTTTATTTACCAACTATCCCCACTACACCACAGAAATTTAACACCACAGAATTCAAGCTTGTATTGAAAAAAGAGAAATACTCACCAACCAATCACCTACCTGCTCCCTGGTGACGTCACACACTGATTACTTTTTACCTCTCACCCCGCTGCTGAGTTGGTATGCCTCGCCTCTCTCCGGTTTTTATACCGGTCTCACCACACTGCTCCCGACTGGTCTCGGGCCTCCCTGGTCGCCGGGTTTTCTCCCGAGCTCCTCCTCGCTGCTCCCGCTGGTCCCGACTGGTCTCGGGCCTCGCCTCTCTCCGGTTTTTATACCGGTCTCACCACACTGCTCCTGACTGGTCTCGGGCCTCGCTGTTCGCCGGGTTTTCTCCCGAGCTCCTCCTCGCTGCTCCCGCTGGTCCCGACTGGTCTCGGGCCTCGCCTCTCTCCGGTTTTTATACCGGTCTCACCACACTGCTCCTGACTGGTCTCGGGCCTCGCTGTTCGCCGGGTTTTCTCCCGAGCTCCTCCTCGCTGCTCCCGCTGGTCCTGACTGGTCTCGGGCCTCGCCTCTCTCCGGTTTTTATACCGGTCTCACCACACTGCTCCCGACTGGTCTCGGGCCTCCCTGGTCGCCGGGTTTTCTCCCGAGCTCCTCCTCGCTGCTCCCGCTGGTCCCGACTGGTCTCGGGCCTCGCCTCTCTCCGGTTTTTATACCGGTCTCACCACACTGCTCCTGACTGGTCTCGGGCCTCGCTGTTCGCCGGGTTTTCTCCCGAGCTCCTCCTCGCTGCTCCCGCTGGTCCCGACTGGTCTCGGGCCTCGCCTCTCTCCGGTTTTTATACCGGTCTCACCACACTGCTCCCGACTGGTCTCGGGCCTCGCTGGTCGCCGGGTTTTCTCCCGAGTTCCTCCTCGCTGCTCCCGCTGGTCCCGACTGGTCTCGGGCCTCGCCTCTCTCCGGTTTTTATACCGGTCTCACCACACTGCTCCCGACTGGTCTCGGGCCTCGCTGGTCGCCGGGTTTTCTCCCGAGCTCCCGAGCTCCTCCTCGCTGCTCCCGCTGGTCCCACAAAGAGAACATTTCGTTGTACCCGAAGTCATTTGATCCACACTGAGTACCGCTGTCTTCCGCTGCATTTCCGCCGTGCCTCTCGCTGCGGCTTCGTGCGATGCTGCAATACGGACAGCCTTATCAAGTGTAAGATCGTTCTCTTCGAGTAGTCGTTTTTGCGTTCCTTCCTTCGACAATCCACACACGAACTTGTCTCGCAATGCCTCTGTCAGATTTCCTCTAAACTGGCATTATTTCGCTAGTCTACGCAGCTCGACCAAGTACTCCGCGTTGCTTTCCTCTTTTCGTTGTGTTCTCACGTAAAATTTAGATCGTTCCGCTAACATCAGCGGTGCGGGGTTAGAATGATCCTTCAGGACAGCAACAATATTCTCGAAAGACTGATCCGCCGGTTTAGCTGGTGATAGAAGATGCTTCAATAACCCGTATGTCCTCGCACCCATTGAATTTAATAAGGTTAGAGCTTTTTCATAATTTGCTATCTTATTAGCCGTACAATATATCTCGATGCGTTCTACATATGTGGGCCAGTCTTCCACCTCGGCATTGAAACCGTTGCTGTTACTACGCTTAGGCATCTTCACACTTCCTGAGAAACAACAACAATATTCTTTAACTTTTTTTTTTCAGATGGCGGTTTCCCGCGCTTATCTTCTTTCCCCCCCCACTTTAAAATGGCGGTTCCCACTTCTGTCTTCTTCCCCGCCTACTGGCGGCTTCCCGCGTTTCTTCCCCTGGCCGGAGGGGTAAGCTTCCCTCGGGCGATGGCCGCTGGCTTTCGGGTTTGCAGCCTGCGCGTCGGCTTCAGCGAGTTCCCTTCTCTCGGCAGGGCAGCCGGTGCTGGGTACAACCCGTTGGCGGCGAACAGTTTCAGCCGCTGGGCTGGCTCTCGCTCAGCCTTCCTCGCTCGGGCTCTGTCTCTCCCGCTCGCTCGGCTCCCAGTCGTGCCTCCAGCCCTCTCGCAGTCCGGTGCTTCCCTCCCCGGCTGCAGCTACGTTCTCCGCAGGTTATTTATTTTATATCATCCCGCGCCTTACAATCCGGTCGCAGCGCTTCGTGGCCTCAATCACTATCTGGCCTTTTTCACCCCAATCGCGCCTCCCAGCTTCTCGCAGTCCGGTGCTTTCCTCCCCGGCTGCGGCTGAGTTCTCCGTGGCTTATTTATTTTTATATCTTCCCGCGCCTTACGATCCCGGTCGCAGCGCCTCGTGGTCGCGGTAGTTGTCCGGCCTTTTTCGCCGTCGCGGTCTAGCCGTCTCACGACGCACCCTCGCCCGCTTGTACCGCGGCTTCTGCTCCACGCTGCCCCAGTCTCAGCGCCTCTGGGCCCGACTTCTGTCCGGCTCCTTTCCCCCTCGACCGTGGTCGAGTGCACCGCCCTTATCCTCCGTTTATTTGTTTCTATTTTCCCTTTACTCACAGTCACCATGGCCGACTTGCTTCTCGTGTTGATCGGCTCACTCACCACCGTGGCAGAAGGGACAATCCGTGCCTGTTGCTGATGGAAGTCTTCGTGTTTGAAATCTTCCTCCTTTCTTGGTCTGCAGATTCGAGTTTTCTCTCAGCAAAACGACGAGGGCGGGTGCCTCTTCTCGACACTCGTTTATTTCTTCAGAAGTATTGATGCCGCAGGGTAAGATCGAACTCGTCGCCACTGTAAAGTCTGTGGGTTGTATAGCGAAGTAATACACAGACTACAAGAGTAACTTAAACAGGACTTTACTATTCGAAGGTCAGGGCAAATCTGCCCAATAAGTTCTGCCACAGCACTTATATACCGGTCTGGTCACTGTCGGTATTACAGTATACAGCAGCAAAGATAAAGTAGTGCCACACCTAAAATAGTTCTCTTAAAGGTAAACGGTTACATACAATAGTTCTCTTAAAGGTAGAACAGTTGCGTACACTACAACAGACATGTAAATTCTCTGAGCTGAAAGCATCCATGATTCGTGACCAGATTGTGTTTGGTATTCATGATAAAAAAAAGTCAGGGAACGTCTGTTGAGAGAAACCGAACTGACATTGGAAATTGCTGTGAAAATATGCCAAGCTAGCGAGCTAGCTCAAAAGCATGCCAAGACTTTCAGTGAAATCAATGATGATGCGATTGCAGTAAGTGCTGCTGTCGGTGCTGTGTCCTACAAGGGGAAGAAACATGGGCAGAACAGAAGTGAAAAGCAATCGGAGGAAGGAATTTTTAATTGTAAACGCTGTGGTTACAAACACCAGTTAAAACAATGTGCAGCGTTTGGGAAAATGTGCACAAAATGTCATGGAAAGAATCACTTTGCCAAACAATGCTTTTCAAAAGTAAAAACAAAGAAAAGGCAACAAGTCCGAGTTAATGTGATTGAGGACACTGATTTAAGTGAGACATTTTTTGTAGGAATGGTGTCATGTGACAATATAGAAAAGGATACAGAAAATGTGCAGCCCTCAGGAATAAACAATGCTGAACATAACGTCAATGCAGTAAAAGAGGACAAATGGATGATCCCACTGCAGGTAAATGGAGCATTAGTTACATTGAAACTAGACACTGGGGCAAAAGCAAACTTAATCAGTATGAGTGACATTAACAATATGAAAGAAAAGCCCAAAATACAGAAAAAGTCAGTACTACTGAAGGACTATAATGGACAGAAAATAGATAGCTTAGGTGTATGCAGACTTAAAGTGACAGTCAAAGACAAAGTGCATCATCTCATGTTTTCTGTTGTGGCTGAAGGACTTGATTCACTACTGGGTGACAAAGCTTGTGAGGACTTAGAACTGGTCAAGAGAGTCTCCCGTATAAACTGTGCCATAAGCAGACCAGATGACTCGGTGGATTCTGTAGTGAATAATTTCCAGGATGTGTTTAAAGGATTTGCAGTTCTACCATTCACTTACAAGGTCCAGCTAAAGGAGGATGCTCAGCCAGTGGCACATGCTCCACGAAGAGTTCCAGCACCCCTGCATGACCGGCTCAAGAATGAACTGGACAGAATGACCACACTAGGAGTCATCAGGAAAGTCGAAGAGACAACAGACTGGGTTAACTCCATGGTATGTGTCAAGAAAAAGAACAATGATCTAAGAATATGCATGGGTCCAAAGGACTTAAATGCAAACATAAAACGTGAACACTACCAGATTCCCAAGCGAGAAGAAATCACCAGTGAAATGTCAGGTGCCAGATACATTACAAAGCTCGATGCCTCACAAGGATTTTGGCAACTAAAACTGGATGAAGAGAGCACCAAATACTGTACCTTCAACGCACCATTTGGCAGGTATTGTTTCCTCAGAATGCCTTTCGGGATAATATCTGCATCTGAAATCTTTCATAGAGCGATGGAACACATAATTGAAGGTCTGGAAGGAGTTCGGGTCTATGTTGATGACATCATCATCTGGGGCTCCACACTGAAAGAACACAATGAGAGACTGACTAAAGTGCTACAGAGCACATGCCGGAATGGACTGAAGCACAACAAAGCCAAGTGTCAGTTTGGTGTCCAGGAAGTCACTTTCCTAGGAGATAATCTATCTGGTAAAGGAATAGAGCCAGATATGGAAAAAGTAAACGCCGTACTCAAAATGCACTGACCCACTGACAAAAAAGGAGTGCTACGCATCATGGGGATGATAAACTTCATTGGAAAGTTCATTCCTAACTTGTCAGCCAAGACAGCCTGTCTGCGAGACCTGCTACGTAAAACAAATGAGTTCGCATGGACAGAAAGACATGAACAAGAGTGGATCAACCTCAGAACAGTGCTGACAACCACACCTGTACTCACCTTCTTTGACCCAACAAAAGGAATCAAAGTGTCAACAGATGCATCAAAAGATGGCCTAGGTGCGGTCTTGCTACAAGCAGAGGGTGAAGATTGGAAGCCTGTTGCCTATGCCTCCAGGTCTATGACTGATACTGAGTGTCGATACGCCCAGATTGAAAAGGAATGTCTAGGCTTGGTAGTTGGACTAGAAAAGTTTCATGGCTACATATATGGACTTCCCACCTTCACAGTTGAGACAGACCACAGCCCACTGGTTGCCGTCATGAAAAAGAACCTGAATGAGATGTCTCCAAGGATTCAACGACTCATGATGAAGCTGCAAAGATATGACTTTGAACTGATCTGCACACCAGGCAAATACATAGTGTTAGCAGATGCACTATCCCGAGCACCCACAATGAGTCATGTGAGCTCTACTGAAGAAGACGTGGATGTTCATGTGAGCATGGTCACTGCTGCGCTGCCCGTGTCAGACACAAAATCAAAGCAAATAGCAGAAGAAACAGTAAAAGATACAGTATTACAAACAGTAATAGAGAACATTCATCATGGTTGGCCAAAAGGTTCCTGTCCAAAATATTTTCACATACGGTCAGAATTGAGTGTCACAAGTGGACTATTACTAAAACAGAACAGAATAGTCATTCCACAGGCTCTACGTCAAGACGTGCTCAAAAGGATTCATGAGGGACACCTCGGAATTGAAAAATGCAAAAGGAGAGCAAGAGACACTGTTTATTGGCCTGGTATAAATAAGGACATTGAGAACATGATAGGCAAATGTGAGACATGTCAGAAACACCAAAACAAACAAGCAAAGGAACCAATGATAGTAGCTGACATACCAACAGCACCATGGCAAAAGGTTGGTATGGACCTTTTTCATTTAAATGGTAAAGACTATCTAATAGTGATTGACTACTATTCTAACTATCCTGAGATGGCGCTGCTCTCAAGCACCACAGCAAGCAGTGCCATAATGCATGTGAAATCCATCTTCGCCAGACATGGAATTCCCAGGATTGCCGTTAGCGACAATGGTCCGTGCTTCAACTGTAAGGAGTGGCAACAGTTTGCAGCACATTATGACTTTCAACACGTCACATCCAGTCCTTTGTACGCTCAGTCGAATGGTAAGGCAGAGAAAGGTGTTCATGTTCTCGAACAGCTACTGAAGAAAGCGACAGAAAGCAAGTCTGATCCTTATCTCGCCCTGCTGAGCTACCGAGCCTCGCCTTTAGACTGTGATTCTTCACCTGCTGAACTCCTAATGGGTCGCAAGTTGCGTACCTGATGCGCTATCAATTACTCATAAAAGACTGAGAGTTAGAAGAGTAACTAAAGGCTTTTATTAACAACAGAATGGAGGTCTGCCTCGCGTGGTCGACCGGTCCATGATACTAAGGGCTGGGGAGCAGTCACCTTTATACTAGGACCTGTGGGAGGAGTCAGCCGAGGCATGTCCAGGCATGTACACAGTGGAATACAAACAGGACAAACAGGAATACAAACAGTGGTTTACCACATTCACCCCTTGTTTAAAATTGAGTCCGGCGGGGTGAAGTGTATTAAAAGTTAGTGTATTGGAGTCTCTCCGGAGGTCTTGTCTGCTGCTGTGATCTGCGTGGCGACGGCAGGGGTAGTGAAGTTTCCGGCGTCGAGTCCAGCGTAGGCTGTGGCACAGGCGTGTCGTCCTCGTAGATGTCGAGCGGGTCGCGGGGCCCAGGCCTGCCGTCTGCTGGGGCTGGATATCGGATCGTGGGGGGGGGGTGGTAGTGGGTAGTGGGTTACTGCGGCCCCCGAGGGTGCAAGGTCTCTTATGGAGACTGTGTCCTCCCGCCCGTCCGGGTATGCGATGTAAGCATACTGGGGGTTGGCGTGGAGGAGGTCGACCCTCTCGACCAGGGGGTCCGTTTTATGGGTCCTCACGTGTCTTCTCAGTAGGACCGGCACTGGGGACGTCAGCCATGGCGGTAGCGATGTCCCCGATGTGGACTTCCTTGGGAAGACAAACATTTTCTCATGAGGGGTGGCGTTAATGGCAGTGCAGAGCAGTGACCGAATAGAGTGGAGCGCATCGGGGAGCACATCCTGCCAGCGGGAGGTTGGAAGGCCCCTAGACTTTGAGGCTAGCAGGACGGCCTTCCAAACTGTCGCATTTTCTCTTTCCACCTGTCCGTTCCCCCGGGGGTTGTAACTGGTGGTCCTGCTTGTGGCAATACCCCTAGTTAGCAGGTACTGACGGAGTTCGTCGCTCATAAACGATGAGCCCCGGTCGCTATGGATATAGCTGGGGAAGCCGAACAGGGTGAAGAGGTTGTTCAGACATTTAATGACCGTGGCACTGGTCATGTCCGGGCAGGGGAAGGCGAACGGGAAACGGGAGTACTCATCAATAATATTGAGGAAGTACACATTGCGGTCGGAGGAGGGGAGAGGCCCTTTAAAATCGACGCTCAGGCGCTCGAAGGGGCGAGTGGCTTTTATCAGGTGGGCCCTGTCTGGTCTATAAAAGTGCGGTTTGCACTCAGCGCAGACTTGGCAGTTCCTGGTCATGGTCCTGACCTCCTCAATAGAGTAAGGCAGGTTGCGGGCCTTGATGAAGTGGAAGAACCTGGTGACCCCCGGGTGGCAGAGGTCATTGTGGAGGGCCCGCAGTCTATCGATCTGCGCGCTGGCGCAGGTGCCACGCGATAGCGCATCCGGGGGTTCATTTAGCTTCCCGGGCCGGTACAAGATCTCGTAGTTGTAGGTGGAAAGTTCGATTCTCCACCTCAAGATCTTGTCATTTTTGATTTTGCCCCTTTGCTTGTTGTTAAACATAAAAGCAACTGAACGCTGGTCAGTGAGCAGGGTAAATCGTTTTCCGGCCAGGTAGCGCCTCCAATGATGCACAGCCTCCACAATCGCCTGGGCCTCCTTCTCAACAGCGGAGTGTCTGGTCTCCGGGCCTTGGAGGGTTCGTGAAAAGAAGGCCACGGGTCTCCCCGCCTGATTGAGGGTAGCGGCCAGGGCAAAGTCGGACGCATCGCTTTCCACCTGGAAGGGGATGGATTCGTCCACTGCGTGCATGGTGGCTTTGGCAATGTCCTCCTTGATACGGTGGAAGGCTAAGCGGGCCTCTGCCGTCAAGGGAAAAGAGGTGGACTTGATCAGCGGACGGGCCTTGTCCGCATAGTAGGGAACCCACTGGGCGTAATAGGAGAAAAACCCTAGGCACCTCTTCAGGGCCTTGAGGCAGTGGGGCAGTGGAAGTTCCATAAGGGGACGCATCCGGTCGGGGTCGGGGCCGATGACTCCGTGTTCCACAACACAGCCAAGGATGGCGAGGCGGTTTGTGCGGAATATGCACTTCTCCTTGTTATATGTCAGGTTTAGGAGTTGGGCGGTGCGGAGGAATTTTTCGAGGTTTGCGTCATGGTCCTGCAAGTCACGGCCGCAGATGGTCACATTGTCCAGATATGGGAAAGTGGCCTGCAACGCATTTTGATCTACCATCCGATCCATCTCCCTTTGGAAGACGGAGACCCCGTTGGTGACGCCAAAGGGAACCCTAAGGAAGTGATAGAGGCGGCCGTTTGCCTCAAAGGCAGTGTACTGGCGGTCCTCAGGGCGGATGGGGAGCTGGTGGTACGCTGATTTCAGGTCAATGGTCGAGAAGACGCGGTACTGCGCGATCTGGTTGACCATATCAGCTATACGGGGGAGTGGGTAGGCGTCCAGCAGGGTGTAGCGATTTATTGTCTGGCTGTAGTCGATGACCAGGCGCTGCTTCTCGCCGGTCTTAACGACCACAACCTGGGCTCGCCAGGGGCTGGTGCTGCCCTCAATAATCCCTTCTTTCAGGAGCCGCTCCACTTCGGTTTTAATGAAAACCCTGTCCCCGGCACTGTATCGCCTGCTCTTTGTGGCGATGGGCTTACAGTCGGGGGTGAGGATAGCAAACAGTTGGGGGGGGGTGACTCTGAGTGTGGAGAGGTTGCACCTGGTGCGCGGCGGGCAGTTTGGAAGCTGCTGGCTGCGGACTGTGAGTGGGGGTAGGCGTCCACCGTACGCCATCGTAACACTTTTAAGGTGGCACTGAAAATCTAACCCCAGCAGGACAGCAGCGCAGAGGTCAGGCAGGACCAGAAGTTTAAAATGATCGTACACGGTCCCGTCTACTACGAGTGTCACCACGCAGTAGCCGCCGATGTCCGCCGACTGGGACTCGGAGGCCATAGAAATCCGCTGTTGCGCAGGCAGGACTGGGAGAGAGCAACGCCGCACCGTGTCGGGGTGGATGAAGCTCTCCGTGCTCCCAGAGTCAAAAAGGCAGATTGTATCGTGACCATTTACCTTAATGTCCATTGTGGAACTGGCCAGTTGGTGCGGTCTCGCTTGGTCCAGTGTAACGGATGCCAGCGTAGGGGTCGGTGTGTCGCTGCGGGTATCAGATGAGGTGGTGTCGGGGGCCTGCTGCGTCCCGGCTGTCGTCCAAGATGGCGGCGTCCATGATCCCCATGTGGCTGGAGGCGTCCAAAATGGCTGCTGTACCGGTGATTCGCACATGGCCGGGGAGGTCCAAGGTGGCGGCCCGCATGGCCCACACGCGGCGCTGCTGGGGTTCGGGGTGGCTTTGGCCCTGCAGACGCTAGCGTAGTGTCCCTTCTTCCCGCAGCCCGAGCAGATCGCATTTTTCGCCGGGCAGCGTGCTCTGGGGTGTTTTGCCTGGCCACAGAAGTAGCATTTCTGGCCTTGGGGCACTGCTGTCTGGCCTTGGGACACTGCTGCGGTAGTTGGGCCGTTGTTGGGGTGTGGCTGGGGTGGCACGGTGCTATGAGGCGGTCTTACCGTGTCCCAGGCTGTCATTCCCCGCGGCGTCCACGGTGCAGAGGAGTAGGCATCCATGCCCTGGTAGGCTGCATCCAACGATAGTGCGAGTTCAGAGGCCTTGTTGAGGTCGAGGTTACTCTGCTCCAACAGTCGCTGTCGGGTGTAATTGGATCTGTGGCCCGCTACAAAAGCGTCCCGGATAAGTTCCTCTGTGTACACGGCGGCCTTTACATCCTTACAACCACAGGCCCGGCCAAGCACAGACAGTGCCTGAAGGTATTCCACGGTCGATTCCCCAGGTTGTTGTTTACGACTCCCCAGGAGGTGCCTGGCGTACACTTCGTTCACTGGGCGCGTGTACTGGTCCTTGAGGAGCTTGATAGCGTTCGCGTACGAGGTCGCGTCTTGGATGACCGAGTACACTCGGTGGTTCACTTTGGAGGTCAGGACATCCAGTTTGTCCTCGTCCGATTTGATTGCTTCGGAGGCGGTCAGGAATTTTTCGAAACACTTAAGCCAGTGAGTAAACTTGGTGGATGAGTCCGCCTCCCGATGATCTAAGTCCAGGCATGCTGGTGTGAGGATCTTCTCCATTATAAAAATGTTGTTAATAAAATTGATGCGCTATCAATTACTCATAAAAGACTGAGAGTTAGAAGAATAACTAAAGGCTTTTATTAACAACAGAATGGAGGTCTGCCTCGCGTGGTCGACCGGTCCATGATACTAAGGGCTGGGGAGCAGTCACCTTTATACTAGGAACTGTGGGAGGAGTCAGCCGAGGCATGTCCAGGCATGTACACAGTGGAATACAAACAGGACAAACAGGAATACAAACAGTGGTTTACCACAGTACCACGCTACCCTGCTGTGCAAAAGAAAAGCAGAGTAAGGAACTGAGACAGAGACTTCAACTGTTAAAGCTGAAACAGAAATCATACTATGACAAGTCATCCAAAACTCTGAAACCATTGACAAGGGATGATGTTGTCAGGATTGAGGATCCAGATGCATGGAACAGGAAAGCTACAGTTCTTGAGGAAGTAGGATCAAGGTCATACACTGTTAGAACTGAGGAAGGACATATTCTCAGGAGGAACCGCCGTTCCCTCCTAAAAACACAAGAGACTATCGAAGAGCAAATCGATGACAATGCCACAACTGAATCTTGTCACTCACCACCAGAACAATCTAACACAAATACACATACAGGCTCTCATGAAAAAACATCAGACTTACCTGTGCTGAGAAGATCCACACGTGAAGTGAAAAAGCCTGATAGACTTAATCTTTGAGTACAAAGAAAATGATATTGAAAATGTATTGACTGTTGAAGATGTTTATGTTGTTATTGATTGATATTGATTGATACTGATTTTGTTTAACCTCAAAGAAAGGGGGATGTAATGATCAGTAAGCTGTCATTCTGGAATGATAAACTAGGTGGTGCTGTATCTATATAAGAGTGGGCTACCCACAATGCACTAGGCCACCCACAAGGCAGCAGTCAAGATGGAGGCCTCTACAGATACTGTGCCTAGTCCACATGTGCTCAATAAAGTGTCTAGCAAAAGCTAGCTGTTCTTAATACAAATGACTAGTTATTAATGAACATAACAGTTTTGTGGTCCTATTAAATGCCTGGTAGTTGGACCAGAGTTACAACAGGATAGGAACACAAACTGAAATAGTGCAGATACTGAGGCATACCAAAGCAACAGCAGAGGAGAGAGGTAAAAAGTAATCAGAGTGTGACGTCACCAGGGAGCAGGTAAGCGATTGGTTGGTGAGTATTTCTTTTCAATACAAGCTTGACTTCTGTGGTGTTAAATTTCTAGGGTCTCTGGTGTAGTGGGGACAGTTGGTAAATAAAGCGCCCTAGAGTATACCTGTAACTGGGGTATTGAATAATTTTTTAGATTAATTAAAGGAGTAAGTCATGGCAGGAGAGTTCAGAGCCGTGTTCTGCTCCTCTTGCTCCGTGTGGGAAATCAGGAATGCTGCCAGTGTCCCTGACGACCATGTGTGCGGGAAATGCATCCAGCTGCAGCTACTTGTAGACCGCATTGCGGCACTCGAGCTGCGGGTGGATGAATTTTGGAGCGTGCGCGATGCTGAGAGGGTCATGGATAGCACATTTAGCGAGTTGTTCACGCCTCAGGGTAGGGCTGCACAGCGGGTGACCATCAGGCGGAGCAACAGAGGCAGGCAGGAAGTGCAGGGAACCCCTGCGGACATCCCCCTTTCAAACAAGTATACCAAGTTGGATACTGTTGAGGGGGATGACTCACCAGGGGAAGGCAGCAGCAGCCAGCTTCCTGGCACCAGGGACGCTTCTGCTGCTCAGAAAGGGAGGAAAAAGAGTGGGAGAGCAATAGTGGTAGGGGATTCTATCGTAAGGGGAACAGATAGGCATTTCTGTGGCCGCAAACGTGACTCCAGGATGGTTTGTTGCCTCCCTGGGGCCAGGGTCTGGGATGTCACTGAGCGGCTACAGGGCATTCTTAAGGGGGAGGGTGAGCAGGCAGAGGTCGTGGTCCACATTGGGACCAACGACATAGGAAGGAAGGGGGAGGAGGTCCTGCATCAAGAATTTAGGGAGCTAGGTAACAGATTAAAGAGCAGGACCTCGAAGGTTGTAATCTCTGGATTACTCCCAGTGCCACGTGCTAGTAAGTATAGGAATGGGAGGATAGAGCAGATGAATGCGTGGCTAAAGTGTTGGTGTAGGGGGGAGGGTTTTACTTTCCTGGGTCACTGGGCCTGCTTCTGGGAAAGGTGGGACTCGTACAAGTCGGACGGGTTGCACCTGAACCAGAGCGGGACAAATATCCTTGCGGGGAGGTTTGCTAGCACTGTTGAGGGGGGTTTAAACTAACTTGGCAGGGGGATGGGATACAGAGGGGAGCTGAAATAGGGGGTGATGTGCTGCCAATTATAGAGAAAAAAACAAGTCAGCTTGGTAGACAGGGCAAATATATGAGGGCAAGGCTGGATGGCATCTATTTTAATGCAAGGAGTCTTGCAAATAAGGTGGATGAACTGAAGGTGTTGATAAACACATGGGAGTATGATATCGTTGCTATCACGGAGACATGGCTGAGGGAGGGGCAAGACTGGCAGCTCAATATTCCGGGGTACAGAATCTTCAGGCGAGACAGAGGGGGAGGTATAAGAGGAGGGGGTGTCGCAATATTAATTAAGGAGTCAATTACTGCAGTAAGGAGGGATGATATATTAGCAGGTTCCTCTAATGAGGCCATATGGGTGGAGCTTAAAAACAAAAAGGGGGCAAGCACTTTGCTGGGAGTGTACTATAGGCCTCCAAACAGTCAGGGGGAGATAGAGGAACAGATATGTAGGCAAATCTCAGAGAAATGTGCAAATAATAGGGTAATAATAATGGGGGATTTCAACTTCCCCAATATTAACTGGGATAGTCAGAGTGTGAAAGGCTCAGAGGGTGTAGAATTCTTAAAGTGCACCCAGGAGAGCTTTTTGAGCCAGCATGTAGAAAGTCCTACAAGAGAGGGGGCGGTACTGGACCTAATTCTAGGGAATGTGGCCGGCCAAGTGGAAAAAGTGCTAGTAGGTGAGCACTTTGGTGATAGTGACCATAATATGGTAAGATTTAAGGTGGTCATGGAAAAGGACAGGGATGGGCCGGAAATAAAGGTTCTAAATTGGGGGAAGGCCGATTTTAATAGGATAAGGCAGGATCTGGCCAAAATGGACTGGGATCAGCTACTTGTAGGAAAATCCGCATCGGAGCAATGGGAGGCTTTCAGAAGGGAGATTGAGATCATACAATGGCAACATGTTCCCGTAAAGGTCAAGAGTGGTTCCAAAAACCACAGGGAACCTTGGATGTCAGGGGATATACGAGAATGGATTAGGAAAAAAAGGAGGGCTTTTGGTAGATACAAAAGGCTAAAGACGGAGGAAGCCCTAGAGGAGTGCAAAAAGTGCAGGGGGATACTTAAAAAAGAAATTAGGAGATCAAGGAGGGGCCATGAAATAACACTGGCGAGCAAAATAAAGGAAAATCCTAAGATGTTTTATAAGTATATTAAGGGTAAGAGGATAACTAGGGAAAAAATAGGGCCCATTAGGGACAAAAGTGGCAATCTGTGTGTGGAGCCGGAAGATGTAGGAGGGGTTCTAAATGAATTTTTTGCATCTGTTTTCACGATGGAGAAGGACGATGTAGACATAGAAATAGGGCGGGGGGACTGTGATATGCTCGAACATATTAACATCGAGAGGGAGGAGGTATTGGCGGTTTTAGCTGGCCTAAAAATGGATAAATCCCCAGGCCCGAATAAAATGTATCCCAGGCTGCTGGGTGAGGCAAAGGAAGAGATTGCGGGGGCTCTAACACATATATTCAGGACCTCTCTGGCCACAGGGGATGTGCCAGAGGACTGGAGAACCGCTAATGTAGTACCATTATTCAAGAAGGGTAGTAGGGAAAAACCGGGGAACTACAGGCCAGTGAGCCTAACATCAGTGGTAGGAAAATTCTTGGAAAAAATTCTGAGGGACAAAATTTGTCTCCACTTGGAGAGGCAAGGATTAATCAGGGATAGTCAACATGGCTTTGTCAAGGGAAGATCATGTCTGACTAATTTGATTGAATTTTTTGAGGGGGTGACTAGGTGTGTGGATGAGGGTAACGCAGTGGATGTGGTATAGATGGATTTCAGTAAGGCCTTCGATAAAGTCCCGCACAGGAGACTGGTCAAGAAGGTAAGAGCCCATGGAATCCAGGGTGCCTTGGCACATTGGATACAAAACTGGCTTAGTGGCAGAAGGCAGAGGGTGATGGTCGAAGGTTGTTTTTGTGACTGGAAGCCTGTGGCCAGTGGGGTACCACAGGGATCGGTGCTGGGTCCCTTGCTGTTTGCGGTCTACATTAATGACTTGGATATGAATGTAAAGGGTATGATCAGTAAGTTCGCGGATGATACAAAAATTGGTAGGGTGGCAAATAGCGAGGAGGGTAGCCTCAGTCTGCAGGACGATATAGATGGGTTGGTCAGATGGGCGGAACAGTGGCAAATGGAATTTAACCCGGAAAAGTGCGAGGTGATGCACTTTGGGGGGACTAACAAGGCAAGGGAATACACAATGAATGGAAAGACCCTAGGCAAGACGGAGGGTCAGAGGGATCTGGGTGTGCGAGTACACAGATCCCTGAAGGCGGCGGAACAGGTGGATAAGGTGGTAAAAAAGGCATATGGGATACTTGCCTTCATTAGCCGAGGCATTGAATATAAGAGCAAGGAGGTTATGATGGAGCTGTATAAAACACTGGTTAGGCCACAGCTGGAATACTGTGTGCAGTTCTGGTCGCCACACTACAGGAAGGATGTGATCGCGTTAGAGAGGGTGCAGAGGAGGTTCACCAGGATGTTACCAGGGCTGGAGCGCTTCAGCTATGAAGAGAGACTGGGCAGATTGGGTTTGTTTTCCTTGGAGCAGAGGAGGCTGAGGGGGGACATGATTGAGGTGTACAAAATGATGAGGGGCATAGATAGGATGGATGCTGAGGAGCTTTTTCCCTTAGTAGAGGGGTCAATAACTAGGGGGCATAGATTCAAGGTAAAGGGCGGGAGGTTTAGAGGGGATTTGAGAAAGAACTTTTTCACCCAGAGGGTGGTTGGAGTCTGGAACTCACTGCCTGAAAGGGTTGTGGAGGCAGAAACCCTCACAACATTTAAGAAGCATTTGGATGAGCACTTGAAATGCCATAGCATACAAGGCTACGGAGCAAATGCTGGAATATGGGATTAGATTAGACAGGGCTTGATGGCCGGCGCGGACACGATGGGCCGAGGGCCTCTATCCGTGCTGTATTACTCTATGACTCTATGATACTGGAAATCTCAAAGAAAAACAGAAAACGCTGGAGACACTCAGCAGGTCAGGCAGCATCGGTCGAGAAAACACGAGACACTTGACCTTTCTGGTATAAAACCATTCCTCAAAACAGACCCGGGGTTTGCAGGAGATGAGGAAACAGTGCAAACTAACCACAGGACTTTATGTTGTGTATGTAATATGTGTGCTACTTTGAACCTATGGACAGGACTGCACTACTTGTTGGGCGTAGTGATACGCAGTACCACTCCTGGCCATAGGGGTATAAATAGTACTGTGGGTACTGATCTCCCCTCAGTTCCCGCCTGTGGGCATGAAGTAAAGACCTATGTATAGTCCCTACCTCCAACCAGTAAAGACCTGTTTGAGTTATACGTTTAAGTCTTTGTGTTAATTGTTCAATACAATACACATACTTAACACTGGCGACGAGTCAGGTTCTTACCCTGCGGCAGTTGAAGAGAGGTTTCAAACATCACCACCCCACGAGAAGCGACAGGCTTTAGGACTCTGAAGCCTCCATCAGCGACTGAGCACTGGAGTGCAGCAAACATCCTGACAGCTTCCAGCGACTGACAGAAGTCTTTCTGCAGTTTCCTTGTTCAACCTAGGTGGTGGGGTAAGCCGTGCAGTGTTGGCTGCAAAGACAGGGCTGGGGAAGTTGGAGAAGATAAGGGCGATCGCAATCCCTGATAAGAGCCGCGGTGAAACACGCGAGCGGGTAAGCCAGAGCCCGGGAGGGAGCGAGCAAGAGCCGCGCGAGCGGGTGAGCCAGAGGCCGGGAGCCGCTTCAAGTGCGAGGCGCAGCGCGGGCCAGCGATCGGAACCAAAGATAAGGGCCGCACTCGGGGGCTGAAGGGAGACGGCGTCGGGGGACGGGTGAAGACCGCCAAGCGCGGGAAAACCGCCATTTTGTGGGCGGAGGACGACGGCAAGAGCGGGAAGCCGCCATCTTTGATAACAAGTAAACAAATAAAATCTGAGAAATTGCAAATCTACAATGCCTAAACACGGGAATATTAGCACCTTTGATAGTGACCTCGAAGATTGGGCCATATATGTTGAAAGAGTAAAAAATTATTGTAAGGCCAATAAAATTCATGACCAAGATAAAGCTCTAACATTATTAAATTTAATGGGTGCGAAGACATACGGGCAATTGAAACACCTGTTATCACCAGATGAACCGGCGGATAAGACGTTCGATGAGATTGTTACTGTCCTGAAAGATCATCTAAACCCCACGCCGCTGATGCTAGCGGAACGATTTAAATTTTACGACAGAAGGCGGCTACAGCATGAAAGCAATGCTGATTATTTGCTGGAATTGCGTAAATTAGCGAAATATTGCCAGTTTGGAACGGGACTGACAGAGGCATTTCGAGACAAATTTGTGTGTGGTTTATTTAAACAGGATACACAAAAGCGACTGCTAGAGGAGAATGAGCTGACGCTTGAGAAGGCGGTCACTATCGCAGCAGCACACGAAGCCGCAGCGAGAGGCACGGCAGTAATGCAGCTACGGTCACCGGAGCTCAGTGCACACAAATTGGGTGTGAGTTCTGGCAAATGTTATCGTTGTGGAAAGACAACGCATGATCAGAACCAGTGTTGGTTTAAAAACCAAGAATGTAGAACTTGTGGTAGGCTTGGACATATAGCTAGAGTATGCAGGTCAGGGAAGAAGACCAGCAACAAGAAGTCACCGCAAGGAAAATACGCAAAGGTACACAAGGTGACCGAACAGGAGTCCGATTCAGACGCTAGCAGTAATGAACTGGCTAGCTTAAGCTGTAATGAACTGGCTAGCTTAAGAGTACTCAACGCTGGTAAGGGTGCAGACCTCCAGACAATTTGGGTCACTCTTCAGATAGAAGGAGTCCAAGTAAAACTGTATTGGACACTGGATCGGCATTGACGGTCATAAATAAGAAAGATTACGGAAAGTTATTCCAACATATTCCCCTACAGGATACGGGGATTATATTGAAAACATACACGGGGCAAAGAGTGTACCCCATCGGGAAAATAGAGGTTGCAGTGGTCCACAAGGGCGAAGACAGTCAAATAATGGACTTATATGTGATATCTGAAGGAGGTTCTCCACTACTAGGACGGGAGTGGATTAGGAAAATGAATATGGACTGGCATTTCCTACAAACAATAACGAGTGAGAACTCGGTGAAGATAGTCGGCCCAGACTCTGGAACGGATGATGGTAAGCCCAACTCAGGTGCAAAAGACAAAGTTTCAGCACAGAATTCCACTGAGCAACAACAACATAGTTTAACTGTGGATTCTGAGTCTGGCAAGTCTACTGATGTGCCCATTTCTGAGGGACACCGGGCTCGAACTCAACTCCATTTCAAACTACAACAGCAATTAGAACAAATGCTTCGCCGTTGTGAGCAAGAGTTGAATGCAACGAAAGAGTTCTTTGATATAGAGTTGGAGAATCTGGAAAGACAACAGAAGCAGCTGATGGAGAAAATGGAGCAGGAGCACACAAAACGTCTGATGTCAGAGGAGTTAACGGTCAGCCAACTCCTGCATATGCTGAAGGACAGGACTCTGAAATGGGAAAAACTTGAACACGAACTTCAATATTCAAACGAAAGGGGTTCGGAGCTCTCAAAGGTTATTGGAAGAGCTGAGGTGGCAACACAGACTGAGATGACTGCAATAGAGCAGCCCTTGGATGCCAAAAGTACGCTGACTCACGTCAACGTAGAACAACAGACCGCTGAAACAGCTGCTCCGGTAGAGGGATTGAATAGTCCGATCAATCAATCTCCAAAAGAAGTTGAAGTAGTAAAATCTCAAATGAGGTCATTAGTAAACGACTTGCTGAAAGCCCAGAAAAAGCTGGATGAAGAGGTACGCATGAAGAAGTCTCTTCAGGAAAGATGTCTGGACTTGGAACAAAAGCTGGCTAACGCCCAGCTGGGTATGGAGGAAATAGAAGACCCTCTCGCTGGCCTAGATCAGGACGACACCGAATATTACTATGTCCTGTCCTGCCCAACTTGTAACTTCGACTCCCACCATACAGAAATCATGGAGGAGCACCGAAAGTCCACGGAACATCGGGAGAAGGTGGCTCTACTACGGAAAAAGGAGGGAGAGAAGGAGGAACTGCGCATGCAGCTGGCAGCTGACAGTGGAGCCCAGAGAGTCTCCAAGAAGCAGAAAAGGAAAAGTCGAAACAGAAGATGACCCATCTGAACCATTATTACCTCTACCAGATCACACACGTGGTCCCTCCGAACGGAGCCAATTCAGTTCGGAAGTTCAAACTGTTAAATCCATGGAAGGACTATTGAATGAGTCACTCCAGCAACGTGAACCGACTCCACCACAGAGATTGAATCTGTGAACTGTTTTCCGCAGAGACTGAATCTGTGATCTGTTTTGACATGAAGTTATCTATGTATCTATGTTATTCTGTTATGTAAACCTGAAGTTATATATGTATATATGTTATTACGTTATGTTAAATGGGGAGATGACTGTAAAGCTAGGAAGGGAGGAATGTTGTGTATGTAATATGTGTGCTACTTTGAACCTATGGACAGGACTGCACTACTTGTTGGGCGTAGTGATACGCAGTACCACTCCTGGCCATAGGGGTATAAATAGTACTGTGGGTACTGATCTCCCCTCAGTTCCCGCCTGTGGGCATGAAGTAAAGACCTATGTATAGTCCCTACCTCCAAACAGTAAAGACCTGTTTGAGTTATACGTTTAAGTCTTTGTGTTAATTGTTCAATACAATACACATACTTAACACTTTACAGCTCTTAAATTTCATGGGGATAAAAGTCCACATCGCACTTTACAGTGACGGAGCAACAGATTCTGTCTGAAGCTCCCCACTGATCCACTTTCCATTTCCCCAACTCGTTGTGGGCTGCTTTGCAGATCCACTGCAGACTGACTGGTGTAGGTCAGTCTCTTTCAATCTATTGTGGTCAACATTGTGAACCTTGGTATCACGGACTCATTCTGGAGCCACCGAGATGCCCATCAATTCTCCGAGAGACGGGTTAACTTAGAGCCGGCTGTGCTCGACACCATCTGTAGGGTGGAATTTCATCGAGCTCTTTGAGATATGTTGTGAAACTCTGATTCTGAGAACAGAGACGCTTTCAAATTCAGTTTGAGGAAAGTCAAAGAAACCAACAGCAATGACATCACAGAATAATCATCCAAACCTCTGTATTCCAAAGCTCTGATTGGCTCTGGGTATCACACACCGCCCCCTCTCCTTTGTTAATTGGTGCCTGGATTGATGGAAGATCCTGACTGGCTCACAGGGATTGTCAATCATCATTGATCATGCCAGACCCTGTTGAAATGCAGGAGCTTGTGAGGGTAGAGGTTAGGTTGTTACTACAGTGGAGTTTGAGCTCAGTGCTTTGCAACAGGAAGAGTTAAGATGGCCTCCCAAGTGCGTCAGAACTATCACAAGGACTGTGAGGATGCTGTCAACAAGCAGATCAACATGGAGCTCTATTCCTCCTATGTTTATCTCTCCATGGTGAGTTTTGTATTTTTGGGGTCCTATTTCAAAATTAAGGCTGTTATTTTATTCTAAGCAGGTAGAATTTCTCTAGGTCAATGAATGGGCTTTAGAGGGTCTCTCTATAGCCCTCCCCAGTCTTAATCCAGTGAATGCTCTTAAGACAGTGATCTTGCAGAAGGACTCTTTCCTGCTCTGTAATAGCTCTGTCCTATTCTGATGTGTTTATATTTGAAACTAACTCCAGGGTTTCATCAAGTTTGTAATGGAGGGTTCATCTTGAAGATTCACTAAAACTAGTCAACTTCCAACTTGGATGGCAACAATTAGATTGAATTGGGTGACTAGTTAGTGAAACATTGGCTGGTTCTGGCCAGTTTTTATCCCCCTCTAATTGAGTGAATCCTGTTAGTCTTTCTCACCTGAGGATGGTGTTAAACTATTTAATTTTAAAGATTTGGCTCTTTTCCTTCTCTGCTTTTAGACTTTCATCTGGGAACAAAAGAAGATACCACAGATATTTTGACCAAGTGTAGTTGAGAGCTTTATTCCAAAAAGCATTAAAGCTCGCTAATATTTTCTAGTAACATAACCTCCTATTCTGTTGAGCTACTTCAATGAGGAGCTTCCAACATATTCAAAAAGGATTTGGAAAGTATTGGTGTTGCTACCATTTGAGTTGGCCATGGATCAGATCTAGATTTCAATTGTCTCTTTTCCATTTTTCTCTCTACCTGCAGTCGTATTACTTTGACCGGGATGATGTTGCCCTGCGTCACTTTGCCGAGTTCTTCAAGGAGCAGTCACATGAGGAACGTGAGCATGCTGAGAAACTGCTGAAATTCCAGAATATGCGTGGGGGGCGTGTTGTCCTGGAGGATGTCAAGGTTAGATTCAGCAAACTTTGAAGAATTGCCATGGTTTTGTGAAAAGTAGGCTAGTTACCTCATACTAGATTATCTGAGTCATGGAAGTTGTTGTATGCATGGATTTTCAGAAGGCAGGAGATTGCTGGCAGAAATTGGAAGTGCATTAGAAGCAACCTTGTGACCCCAATAAAACTGGGTGGAGTAGGAGGCAGTTGGTATAAAATAGACCACTGGATGGTGACTAGTGCATATGATCTAAATGTGCAAATAGTGATCTGCTGAGCTAGGGTCTATAGTGAGCTCCAGGGCAAAATTGGAGACTGGCTAGGGGGTTGACTGGAAGGAAGTGGTTGATGTTCACATCAGATGTAAGAGTGTAGGGATTTGGGGTGTGTCCCAGTACAGATGTCATTTAGAAGCTAGCTTGCAGAGACAAAAGGCTGATTGAAAGGTGGGCTTCATGTTCTGGCATAGAATAGAAAGCAAGGAAGTGTTACTGCAATTACTGCTAGATAGACCTCATTTGGAATATTGTGCTCCATTTTAGGTGATCTCACTTTAGAGCCTATAGTGCTGTGATTTCAAGTCAAATAACTCATTCCAAAGAGAATTCTTGATGAACTGTCTGGTTAAAATCCTGGCTTAGAATATCAAGAATGACATTGAGTTGTGATCTGACTAACTCCTGAAATGTTCAAGTCTGTTAACTAATTTCTTCCAATGTTACTCTATACCCCACCCCTACAAACTCTCAGAAACCAGAGCAGGATGAGTGGAGCAATGGCCTAGTGGTGATGCAGAGAGCTCTGCAGCTGGAGAAGGATGTCAACCAGAGTCTGTTGGATCTACACCAACTCTCCACTGGGAACACTGACCCTCATGTAAGTTCCTAATGTCTCATTTAAAGAAAGATTTGCATATCTACAGTGCCTTCCTTGTCGTCGGTGTCCAAAAACACTACAGCCAATTCAGTACTTCTTGAAGTGTCATTATTGTAATGTTTGCAACATGGCAGTCAATCTGCACACCAAGATCCTGCTGCAGAAATGAGAGAAATCACCAGATAGTCTGTTTTATTAAGTTGGTTAGTGATCAATATTGGCCAGGACACTGACATTCCAGTTTGTTTTCTTTGAAATAGTACCATGTGGGCAGACAAGACCTTGTGTACTGTTTTATCCAAAAGACAATACCTCTGACAATGCAGCTCTCCCTCAGTACTGCAGTGAAGTGTTGGTTTTCACTCAATTCTCTGAAATGGGACAACCCAGGGCCTTCTGACTGGCAGTGGTACCAGTAAGCCATGGCTGACACTTGCCATGTTTTGGGTGAGTTGAAGGCTATCTGGGGAGCTTAATCTGATCACTGATCTTTAGCAATATCTCCATGCCCAATAGGTTTCTGATGATCTTTCACAAAAGACTTCAACATCAGGATCTCACTGAGATGAGGCCAGTGCATAAAGCAGATTGAAATTGGGACACCAAAGGAGAAGTTGTAACTGAAGGGGGTTCTGCTTTCCAATTTTAAATTGGTAAATGCATTACTCCTGGAGTAAATCTAATCTGACGTCCAATCCACCTATTTCTCTGCAGCACTTGTACCAGTTACCCCATCCAGTAGAAGATAAAGGACCATCTCGATGGGCGGTGAAGCTCAGAAGGCCTTTGATGATGTCTCCTCTGAGCTAATTGTGCTTTGTTTTTCACTTTCAGTTGTGTGACTTCCTGGAGACCCACTACTTGGATGAGCAAGTGAAGATGATCAAGAAGCTTGGAGATCACATCACCAACTTGAAGAGACTGGGAGCCCCTGAGAATGGCATGGGAGAGTACCTGTTTGACAAGCACAGCCTGAGTTGAATGGGATTCTTGAACCATTAGTTCTATACAGGTTGGAAATGAAGTGTGACCAACTTCTGGTGGTGAATACTTTTGGTTGTCATTATTTCCCAGTTTTCTCATCTAACTGTCACAGTACATGGAAATAAAGGTTATTCATCATTGAACTAGTTTGTCTTTGTTTAATTAAATAGCTGATCTGGATAAGATCCCACTGCACAATACACAGCTGTGTAATATGATCCAAGTTAAAAATACAGAAGTCACTCCCAGGATGGCTGTGCCCACATCTTCAAATCATCACTGGAGAGGATTCTAATGGTTTTCTGAGCTCTCGGTAACAGTTCCTGCTGAAAAGGGTTTTTTATAACATCTGCCAGCAAACAGTCATTAAGCTGTGGTGGTTTAAAACAAAGAAATGGGGAAGGGTGAAGGGGGTTGAATTAGTGCTGACAGTAGTGACTCTTCAGTCAGGAGAAGGGAGAGTACATGCCTGGTGTCTTGCTTCAGACTTTTACCTGTAAAGGTGGGGGAATGATCTGCTATTGAGCTGTCTTTACATTTGACTGATGGCACAAGTCACACACTAGATTGCCAAAGCTGTGTGACATGTGTACACAGTACAGCGTTGGCCATCTTAGAAACTTCCATTTGGGCAGGATCATTTCTGTTTATCATTCTCTTTCTTTCCCAGGTTACTTTCTTTTTCTAGCCCCACCGACGGCAATACTTGATGTCTGGGATTAAGTAAAGCACTAGTCTGAATCGAGCAGTAGTGTGTCCTACGGGGAGTTTGTTGGTGTTGGGTAAAGTGAAGCTAAATCAGTAATCATGTAGGAGTCACTGGAAATAGAGTGCGAGACTTTCATAGCAGCAAAGAAAAACACGTGTTAGCTTTATTAACTCTCCGCATGGACTGAGGGACTCGGCCCCGTCGCAGGGCTATGACATCGACACACAATCGACGACTCTTAAAGGGACCCTGCTCCGATAACCCAACCAAGTTCCGTACATAACGTGGAGCGATAACATTGCCTATACATAGTGAATTGTGTTACTGTCCCTATGTGGTCTCTGCCACAATCATATAAATCCTATTCAAGCCAATGATTTTTCTACCAAAAACTAACTTACTTTCTATTGCAGCAGCATTGTTGTAGGTGTAACATTTGCATACTGAATTATCATTGGCCCGCAGGCATCTGTAAGGACTGCTATTGTTTAGAAGACCCAGGGGTCCAAACTCCATCTTGTCCACACGGTGCTGTATTGATTGAGAAAGCTTACAGACTTGATGCTTCATTAAAAGAGTTTAAATTGTAATAATCCGTTGTCCTGCAATTTATTATTTTTGTACAAAGTGTGCAAAACAAGACAGTAGGGATCCACTAGCTAATTCTGATCAAATAGTAGCTAGATTATTTTCGATAATTCATTCGGTATATTGCTAATGGCCACAACTGTACCAAAAGACTGCCCTTAACCCACAAAGTGTGCGGTGATTTCTGAGTGTTCCTGAAGAATCCACAAATTAAACATCCATTAAAGCTGTTCAAAAATAGTTCATCTAAAGGGAATGAATGAACTCCATTTGAAAATACCAAGCCACAAGGGCCCTTTAAATATTCTCTCCAGCACTGAGCGAGTATACATGGATAGACTGATTCATAATAAAATGTTGGCTGGACTGTTTCTAGGAGTTAAACTGGAAAATACATTGGTTTTCCACACCACAAGGGAAATGAAAGCTCTTTGGACATTTGTAATGGCTCAGCCGATTGATGCGTCACGTGTCTTGCACACCCATGATTGTTCTGACACTCTGGGGAGACCACCTTCACTTTTACTGCTGGTGGGAGCCAAGTTCAAACACCACTGTAGTTACAACTGAACCTCTCTCCAATGATGTACCTAAACGAGATTAGATGCCATGGTATAGGAACAGGGCAGCCACATGGGATTAGGACCACTGCTTGTGTAGAGAATAAACAACATGAGCTCGATACAGAAGAAGCTCATTGACTTCTTCTGGAACAAAAGGATACACTGTGTCGCTGCCGCGGTTCTGAGTCTCCCGCTTAGGGAGGGCGGTCAGGCGCTGGTGTGCCTCCGCACCCAGGCTGCGACTTTCCGTCTTCAGACGCTGCAGAGATACCTGTACGTCGAGAATCCTCCAAGATGGTGTGCGCTGGCGACGTATTTTTTCCGCCAGCTGCATGGCCTCAATTACGACACGCAGCTCCTGTTTTTGGAGGTGAGCGGCAGGCGTGAGAGCCTGCGGGAGCTGCCTGTCTTTTACCAGGAACTACTATGGGTTTGGAATTACGTCGCCTCCAGGCGGAGCTCTCCCCCGTCAGGAGCGGCGGCTGTCCTCCGGGAGCCGCTGTTCAGGAATCCGCACCTCCACGTCCGCGAGTTCGGGTGGCTGGCAGAGCGCAGGGCTGTGCCTGGCAGGGTGACTAGAGTCGGGGACCTACTCGATGGCGGAGGAGCGGGCTGGATGGCGCCAGAGGAGCTGGCGCGACGCATGTCATGGGACAACGTCCGGCTCGCGGTCAATGCCATCGGGGTGGTGAAAGCGATGTTGCCCCCCGGCGCCACGAGGTGTGTCGAGGCGGCTCGGGCACGTGGGGAGATCCCGTCCGAGCTTACTCCCGTTCGGACGGAATTCCTTATTGGCGCCTTGCCCCGAAACTCCCCTCGGGGATCGGTGCCTCACAACTTGAGCCGTCTCGAGGAAATACCCTCCGTGCTTTTGCATTCTGCGCGGAGGGGTTTCCTGTAAGGGCTGCTCTTGCACACCTTCCACTTTGCCATCTTCGCCTGCCGTCCGGACACGCCGTGGCGTGCCGTTTTACCTCCGGACGGAGACGAAGGTCCCCAATGGGGGGGCTCTCTATGCGAGAGTCCTCCCTTGTTCTATTGGGGACTTGGCCTGGAGGGTGTTGCACAGAGCAGTTCCGTGCAATAGATTTTTAAATAGGTTTACGGACTCCCAGACCGCCTGTTTGTTTTGCGGTCTGGAGGAGTCCGTATTTCACGTATATATGGGGTGTGAGAGGTTGCAGCCCCTCTTCAATTTTTTGAGGGGGCTGCTCCTCAAATTTTGGTTGCACTTCAGTCCCACGCTCCTGATCTACGGTCACCCCGTGCGGAGGGGAGCGGGCAGGTTGGAGGACCTCCTCGTGGGCCTGCTCCTGGGCCTGGCCAAGAAAGCCATTAATTGGTCCAGGCAGCGGGCGGTCGAGGGGGTCGTCCGACCGGATTGCCTCCCCCTCTTCCGTGGCCATGTTCGCGCCCGGGTGGCCCTAGAGATGGAGCACGCGGTGTCCGCCGGCGCGCTCGAGCTTTTTCGTGACCGGTGGGCGCCGCGGGGACTGGAGTGCATAATTAGTTTAGACAACCAAATTTTAATTTGATTGGTGAAGGTTTATTTAAAGGGTTATTGGATTTTTGTTAGTTTATTTGTTAACTTGTTTTGGTTGCACAAAAAGAGGAGGGGATGGTAGCCTAGTGGTTAAGTAACTGAACTCGTCATCCAGAGGCCTTGAACTAATGATCTGAAAGACCTGGGTTCAAAATCCAGGAGCTCATTGTGTTGCAGCAGTGAGAGGAGAAGGCTGTGCTGTTCCTGAGCTCCTGCTGCTGTGGGGAGCACCACTACTAGCAGCCTGCATCATCCTGTTGCAGCAGTGAGAGGAGAAGGCTGTGCTGTTCCTGAGCTCCTGCTGCTGTGGGGAGCACCACCACTACTACTAGCAGCCTACATCATTTACAGAGGTGCCTGGAGAGGACGGAGGAGAGGACAGAGGAGGAGGCCAGCATTACACCTGGAGAGGCTTCTTTTTTTCCATCACTGCCTCCCAATTTGGCCTCCAGCCCAGGAGAGGGAGAGAGGAGACCAAACAGCTCCATGTGGAAGGAGGGGAGGAGCTGCAACTGGAAACATCTGCAGGTGGGTGTCTATGTGCATTCCCCCCTAAAGACTTTGCATCCTAGGCGGGGGGAGGAAAGAAGACGGGCCGAAAGCCTGGCCTGGGTTGGCTGGAGCCTGCCCAGGTGAAGCTTGCTCCTACACATCAAGAAGACCTGGTGTGGGCTGAACCTGGGCTGTCTCCAGTCTACCCAGGCGAAGACATCTTCTCCCCCTGCCCGAAGAACATCGTTAAAGACTTTGTCATACCATCGGGGGAGTGCACCCTGCCGACACCCACCCACCGAACAACACCCTGAGTGGGGACCCTGCCTTTGCGGCCCCCCCCTCCTTCCCGTCCCCCTCTTTCTCTCTCCTTGTCCTCTCTCTGCCTCTCCAAAAGGCACCTCTTCACCTCACCTATTAATTGCCAATTGAGCGGAGGGAGGAAAGGGCCCTCTCCCAATTAACACCATCAAGGGGAGAGGCAGCCCAGTTAATTTACACTCCCTCTGCTCAGGACTCTTTTACCTGAGGCCATTAACACCTTCAGGCCTGTGACTTTTGGGGTGTGTGTAGCTCTTTCAAATCCGCCCCACTATGGCGTCTACATCTGCGGTGGCGGCGGGGCCGGCGAGGACATACGCGGCGGTGGCGACGAAAGCCGCGGCCGCTCCCGCTTCCGCTGCTGCCCCGTCGCCGTTCCGCCTAATGACCACGAAGCTCGGGGTGAAGAGCTACACCCACCCCAATATGACAATTGAGGCATGCGTCAAGGCTATGGCCGGGGTTGTCGGCCCTCCGGCCATAGTCGCCGCCTCAAAAATGTACGGGAAGGCTGTCTTCTTCCTGGAGTCCGAGCGGGCGGTGGCCCTGGCCATCGCTCAGGGGCTCACCGTGGGCGGGACTTTCCTGCCGGTGGACCCGCTGGAGGCCACCGCGCAGAGGGTGGTTTTATCAAACGTCCCGCCCTTTATCACCAGTGAGCTCCTCCTCCCCCACCTACACCAACTCGGGGAGGTGAGGTCGGGGATTTCCCCGATCCCGCTCGGACTCCGGGAGAGCAGCCTTCGCCATGTCTTCTCCTTCCGGCGCCAGGCCTTTATCCAGCTGGCGCGGGAGGGGGAGACGGACGGGGCTTTCACGGTCCTCCACGGGGGGACCCCGTACCGCGTCTTCTGGACGACGGACGGCGTGCGGTGCCACGCCTGTAGGGAGGTGGGGCACGTGCGGAAAAACTGCCCCGCCTCCAAGGCCGCCAAGTCATCTGGCGTGGCCAAGGCTGGCGCCGCCGCCGCTCCTCCTTCCGGGTCTAGCCGCGCCCCCGCTCAATTGAACGCTACCGGGGCGCGGTCGTCGTCGGAGGCCAACGACATCCAGGCCTTCGGCGGGGGGGAGGAGGGAGGTCCGGTCAGAAAGAAGGCGCGGGACAAGACAAGAAACCGTAGGGTGGGTCCCCCCGCGGAGGGCGTCCCCCTGAATTTGGAGGCCCTGACGCCCGAGCGCGTAATCACGTTAATCGCGGGGTGCGGAGGTGGGGGGGACCTCGTGCCCGAGCCTGTGGCCGCGACCGCCGAGGCGGTCACGCCAGAACCTGCGGCCGGGCTCGGGCCCGGGGGACCCAAAGAACTCGCTCCACCAGAGGGAGCAGGGGAGGCCCCTGAAGAAATGGAGGCCTCCCTTTACCCCTCCGCGCTCAAAAGAAGGCGCGACTCCCTGGACGAGGAGGAGGACCGGGAGGTGGAAGGTCCCTCCGGTCGGGGGGAGTCGTCGCCCGCCGCGGGCACTGCGCCTCATCCCACCGCTAACACAATCGGCGAACGGCAGGGGTCGCCTGTCCCTGGGGAGGCTGAGGCAGAAGCGTCTGCCCAGCTCGTGCCTCCCGGGATGGGGACGAGACCCTGCCCGTGGGGGGGGTCGCGGAACAACCCGCGGCGGTTTTACATCCATTGCTGGTGGCATTGCCCCTCGACGGGTCGGGCGGCCAGGGGACCGGGTCGGGCGGGTCGTCTGAGGACGAGCGCGCCCAGAACGACCCGGATTTTTCCCAGGTGCTGCTCGACCTCGTCGAGGTTTGTAAAAAATTTTCCCCGTCTGATGGGTCGGAGGCCGGGGGCGTTGCGGAGGAGGGCCCTCTGTCTGTGTCTCCGGCGCCGGGCGACTTGGAGGGGGCTGGGTTTTCATTTTCTCCGGTCTCTCCGGTCGTTCCGGCGCCTGGGGCGGAGGGGGTCTCCGAACCGCCGCCGCCTGCTGGCCCGGCCCCCCTAGAGGAGCCCGGGGGGGAATCCTCCGCTACCGATCCTGGGGGTGGGATCCGGGCGGAGGCGGGGCCGGCTGTCGCGGCCGGGCCGCCCGATGCGCATTGCGTGGTGGACGGTTCGGCCGCCGGTGGCGACCCCCCGGAGGAGGACGGGGACTCGGTGGTGGGGGCGGAGGTGGACTTAGAGTCCGTCGCCGACGAGGCGATGGATGACCTCGCGCCCCTCGCCGGGACCCCCCTCGTTCTCATTCCCATCAGGGAGCTCCGGGAATTTGTGGCCACGAGCCAGGGTCGCCGCAGGACCCAGCAGGCCCTCGACAGATGGTCGGGGCTGGCGCTGCTCATCGGGTCGGCCCGCGTCGCCTACAAGACCATGGGTGCGGACGCGGGCGTGAGCCCGTCCGAGCTGTGTCGGTTCCGGGCATTCCTCACCGGGCTGCTAAGGGAGTGGCGGTCGGCTAGCGGCCGCCCTCCCTTCCCCCGTTAGGTTTAAGTAGGGGTTGGTTGTGCTTCTGAAATGAAGATAACCATAGCCAGCCTCAACGTCAACGGCAGCAGGGAGGCTAGCCGCAGATTTAATAACTTTTCGGTCCTTCGGGACGGGAAGTATGCGGTGTGCTTCCTGCAAGAAACCCACACCGTTCCGGGAGACGAGGCCACGTGGCTCCTGGAGTGGCAAGGAGGGGTCAACATGAGTCACCTCTCCAATGTTTCCAGTGGGGTGGCTATCTTGTTGGCCCCGCATTTTCAGCCGGAGATCTTGGGGGTCAAGGAGCTCGTGCCGGGCCGCTTGCTCCAGGTCACCGTTCGCCTGGGGGGCGTGCCGTTCCATCTAGTGAACGTGTACGCCCCCGGGGCCGGTGCGCAGCAAGCGCGCTTCTTTGAAGAAGTGTCCACTCTTTTGGGCTCCATCGACGCGGGCGAGTGCGTCGTCCTCGGGGGGGATTTTAATTGTACCCTCGAGGCGAGGGACCGCACGGGTACCCAGCCGAGCCCGGCGTCGGTGGGGAAGTTGAGGGACCTGGTCGGGTCCCTCGACTTGGTGGACGTCTGGCGTAATCTCCATCCCGACTCCAGCGCCTTCACTTTTGTGAGGTCTGGGGGAGGAGCGTCCAGGATCGACCGCCTCTACATTTCCCGGGCATACGTCTCCTGCGTTCCGACGGCTTCCGTGCGGCCGGTGCCGTGCACGGACCACCACCTGGTGTGGGCGGAGCTCGTGCCGCCGCGCGCCGGGGGGCGGTCCGCGTACTGGCACTTTAACAACCTGCTGCTGGAGGACGCGCGGTTCCGGGATTCGTTCGGTCGGTTCTGGGCCGGCTGGAGAAGGAAGCAGGGGGGCTTCCCCTCCTTGAGGCTATGGTGGGATGTGGGCAAGGCTCACATCCGTCTCTTCTGTCAGGAGTACGCGAAGGGGTCGACCAAGAGGCGGGAGGCCAGGGTCGGGCAGTTGGAGAAGGAGGTGCTCGACCTGGAGTCCCGTCTCGGTCAAGTCGCCGAGGACCCGGCCCTGCGGCTGGCGTACGAAGAGAAGAGGGGCGCGCTGAAGGACCTGCAGCTCGTCGGGTCCCGAGGCGCGTACGTGAGGTCGCGGATCCAGTTCCTGCGGGACCTGGACCGCGGCTCCCCCTTCTTCTACTCGCTGGAAAAAAGACGGGGGGTCCGTAAGCAGCTTTTGGAGCTGCTGGCCGATGACGGATCTCCGGTCTCGGATCCGGAGGGAATCCGCGCGGAGACCCGCGCCTATTACGGGGCTCTGTTCTCTCCGGATCCGTCCAGCGAGGACGCGCGCGGAGTTTTGTGGGAGGACCTGCCGAAGGTCGGCCTGGAGGGCGCCGGCAAAATTGGACGCTCCTCTGAGTTTGGAGGAGCTGTCCGGCGCCCTCCGCCAGCTCTCTAGGGGGAAGTCCCCGGGGCTGGACGGGCTGACCGTGGAGTTCCACAGGGCGTTCTGGGGCGTCCTGGGGGGCGACTACGTGCGGGTCCTGGGGGAATGTTTGGCGACCGGGGAGATGCCCCTCTCGTGGCGCAGGGCGGTGATCGTCCTGCTGCCTAAGAGGGGTGATCTCCGCCTCCTTAAGAACTGGCGCCCGGTCTCCCTCCTCAGCACGGATTATAAAATCTTTGCCAGGGCCATGTCTGTTCGCCTTGGCACCGTGCTGGCCCGCATGATCCATCCCGACCAGTCCTACACGGTCCCGGGCCGGACCATTCACGATAATATCCATCTGGTCCGGGACCTGGTCCACCATTCCCAGAGGGCTGGTCTGTCGGTCGCCTTCCTTTCCCTGGATCAGGAGAAGGCGTTCGACAGGGTGGATCACGAGTATCTTTTCGGGACTCTGCGCGCTTTCGGGTTCGGGACGCATTTCGTCGCCCGGATCCGACTTCTGTACGCTGCCGCGGAGTGTCTGATTAAAGTTAACGGGTCCTTGACGGCGCCCCTTCGCTTCGGGAGGGGGGTGCGTCAGGGATGCCCCATGTCCGGCCAGTTATACGCCATTTGCGTGGAGCCTTTCCTGCGCCTCTTGCGGAAGAGGTTGGCGGGATTGGCTCTGCAAGGGCCGGGCGTGGAGGTGGTCCTCTCGGCTTACGCCGATGACGTGCTCCTCGTGGTCACGGATCCCGTTGACTTGCGGAGGATGCGGGAATGCCAGCAGATTTACTCGGACGCATCCTCCGCCAGGATCAACTGGGGGAAATGTTCCGGACTCCTGGTGGGTCAGTGGCAGGTGGACTCTCTGCCGGAGGAGTTCAGGCCCTTCGCCTGGAGTACTGCGCACCTCCTCTACTTGGGAGTCTACCTCAGCCCGGCCGAGGACGCCTGGCCGGCGAACTGGCACGAGCTGGAGGCCAAAGTCACCGCTCGCTTAGGACGCTGGACAGGATTGCTCCGAGTGTTGTCCTACAGGGGTCGGGCGTTGGTCATAAACCAACTGGTGGCCGCCATGTTGTGGTACCGGTTGGTTACTCTGACCCCCCCCCCTGCGTTTGTCGCCAGGATACAGAAGAAGCTCGTCGACTTCTTCTGGAACAACAGGATGCACTGGGTCGCTGCCGCGGTTCTGAGTCTCCCGCTTAGGGAGGGCGGTCAGGCGTTGGTGTGCCTCCGCACCCAGATTGCGACTTTCCGTCTTCGGACGCTGCAGAGATACCTGTACGTCGAGAATCCTCCAAGATGGTGTGCGCTGGCGACGTATTTTTTCCGCCAGCTGCACGGCCTCAATTACGACACGCAGCTCCTGTTTTTGGAGGGGAGCGGCAGGCGTGAGAGCCTGCGGGAGCTGCCTGTCTTTTACCAGGAACTACTATGGGTTTGGAATCACGTCGCCTCCAGGCGGAGCTCTCCCCCGTCAGGAGCGGCGGCTGTCCTCCGGGAGCCGCTGTTCAGGAATCCGCACCTCCACGTCCGCGAGTTCGGGTGGCTGGCGGAACGCAGGGCTGTGCCTGCCGGGGTGACTAGAGTCGGGGACCTACTCGATGGCGGAGGAGCGGGCTGGATGGCGCCAGAGGAGCTGGCGAGGCGCATGTCGTGGGACGACGTCCGGCTCGCGGTCAATGCCATCGGGGCGGTGAAAGCGATGCTGCCCCCCGGCGCCACGAGGTGCGTCGAGGCGGCTCGGGCACGTGGGGAGATCCCGTCCGAGCTTACTCCCGTTCGGATGGAATTCCTTATCGGCGCCTTTCCCCGAGACTCCCCTCGGAGATCGGCGCCTCACAACTTGAGCCGTCTCGAGGAAATACCCTCCGTGCTTTTTCATTCTGCGCGGAGGGGTTTCCTGTACGGGCTGCTCTTGCACACCTTCCACTTTGCCATCTTCGCCTGCCGTCCGGACACGCCGTGGCGTGCCGTTTTACCTCCGGACGGAGGCGGAGGTCCCCAATGGGGGGCTCTCTATGCGGGAGTCCTCCCTTGTTCTATCGGGGATTTGGCCTGGAGGGTGTTGCACAGAGCAGTTCCGTGCAATAGATTTTTAAATAGGTTTACGGACTCCCAGACCGCCTGTTTGTTTTGCGGTCTGGAGGAGTCCGTCTTTCACGTCTACACGGGGTGTGAGAGGTTGCAGCCCCTCTTCCATTTTTTGAGGGGGCTGCTCCTCAAATTTTGGTTGCACTTCAGTCCCACGCTCCTGATCTACGGTCACCCCATGCGGAGGGGAGCGGGCGGGTCGGAGGACCTCCTCGTGGGCCTGCTCCTGGGCCTGGCCAAGAAAGCCATCAATTGGTCCTGGCAGCGGGCGAGCGAGGGGGTCGTCCGACCGGATTGCCTCCCCCTCTTCCGTGGCCATGTTCGCGCCCGGGTGGCCCTAGAGATGGAGCACGCGGTGTCCGCCGGCACGCTCGAACTCTTTCGTGACCGGTGGGCGCCGCGGGGACTGGAGTGCATTGTTAATCGGGACAACCAAATTTTAATTTGATTGGTGGAGGGTTATTTAAAAGGGTAATTGGGTTGTTGTCACGTTATTTGTGAAATTGTTTCTTTTTTATTTGGGTCCAATGAAAAGAGAGGGGAGATGACTCCCAGAGCCAATCAGAACATTTAGCCGCAGATTTAATAACTTTTCGATCCTTCGGGACGGGAAGTATGCGGTGTGCTTCCTGCAAGAAACCCACACCGTTCCGGGAGACGAGGCCACGTGGCTCCTGGAGTGGCAAGGAGGGGTCAGCATGAGTCACCTCTCCAGTGTTTCCAGTGGGGTGGCTATCTTGCAGGCCCCGCATTTTCAGCCGGAGATCTTGGGGGTCAAGGAGCTCGTGCCGGGCCGCTTGCTCCAGGTCACTGTTCGCCTGGGGGGCGTGCCGCTCCATCTAGTGAACGTGTACGCCCCTCAGACCGGTGCGCAGCAAGCGCGCTTCTTTGAAGAAGTGTCCACTCTTCCGGGCTCCATCGACGCGGGCGAGTGCGTCATCCTCGGGGGGGATTTTAACTGCACCCTCGAGGCAAGGGACCGCACCGGCCACCTGCGATGCCCGGCGGCGATGGAGAAGTTGAGGGACCTGGTCGGGTCCCTCGACTTGGTGGACGTCTGGCGAAATCTCCATCCCGACTCCAGCGCTTTCACTTGTGTGAGGCCTGGGAGAGGTGCGTCCAGAATCGACCGCCTCTACATTTCCAGGGCATACGTTTCCTGCGTTCCGGCGGCTTCCATGCGGCCGGTGCCGTGCGCGGACCACCACCTGGTGTGGGCGGAGCTCGTTCCGCTGCGCGCGGGGGGGGGTCCGCGTACTGGCATTTTAACAACCTGCTGCTGGAGGACGCGCGGTTCCAGGATTCGTTTCATCGGTTCTGGGCCGGCTGGAGAAGGAAGCAGGGGGGCTTCCCCTCCTTGAGGCTATGGTGGGACGTGGGCAAGGCTCACGTCCGTCTCTTCTGTCAGGAGTATGCGAGGGGGTCGACCAAGAGGCGGGAAGCCAGAGTCGGGCGGTTGGAGAAGGAGGTGCTCGACCTGGAGTCCCGTCTCGGTCAAGTCGTCGAGGACCCGGCCCTGCGGTTGGTGTACGAAGAGAAGAAGGGCTCGCTGAAGGACCTGCAGCTCGTCGGGTCCCGAGGCGCGTTCGTGAGGTCGCGGATTCAGTTCCTGCGGGACCTGGACCGCGGCTCCCCCTTCTTCTACTCGCTGGAAAAAAGACGGGGGGTCCGTAAGCAGCTCCTGGAGCTGCTGGCCGACGACGGATCTCCGGTCTCGGATCCGGAGGGAATCTGCGCGGAGACCCGCGCCTATTACGGGGCTCTGTTCTCTCCGGATCCGTCCAGCGAGGACGCGCGCAGAGTTTTGTGGGAGGACCTGCCGAAGGTCGGCCTAGAGGGCGCCGAAAAATTGGATGCTCCTCTGTGTCTGGAGGAGCTGACCGGCGCCTTCCGCCAGCTCTCTAGGGGGAAGTCCCCGGGGCTGGACGGGCTGACCGTGGAGTTCCACAGGGCGTTCTGGGACGTCCTGGGGGGCGACTACGCGCGGGTCCTGGGGGAAAGTTTGGCGACCGGGGAGATGCCCCTCTCGTGGCGCAGGGCAGTGATTGTCCTGCTGCCTAAGAAGGGCGATCTCCGGCTTCTTAAGAACTGGCGCCCGGTCTCCCTCCTCAGCACGGATTATAAAATTTTTGCCAGGGCCATGTCTGCTCGCCTTGGCGCCGTGCTGGCCCACATGATCCACCCCGACCAGTCCTACACGGTCCCGGGCCGGTCTATTCATGATAACATCCATCTGGTCCGGGACCTGCTCCACCATTCCCAGAGGGCTGGTCTGTCGGTCGCCTTCCTTTCCCTAGATCAGGAGAAGGCGTTCGACAGGGTGGATCACGAGTATCTTTTCGGGACTCTGCGCGCATTCGGGTTCGGGACGCATTTTGTCGCCCGGATCCGACTTCTGTACGCTGCCGCGGAGTGTCTGATTAAAGTTAACGGGTCCTTGACGGCGCCCCTTCGCTTCGGGAGGGGGGTGCGTCAGGGATGCCCCATGTCCGGCCAGTTATATGCCATTTGCGTGGAGCCTTTCCTGCGCCTCTTGCGGAAGAGGTTGACGGGACTGGCTCTGCAAGGGCTGGGCGTGGAGGTGGTCCTCTCGGCTTACGCCGATGACGTGCTCCTCATGGTCACGGATCCCGTTGACTTGCGGAGGATGCGGGAATGCCAGCAGATTTACTCGGACGCATCCTCCGCCAGGATCAACTGGGGGAAATGTTCTGGACTCCTGGTGGGTCAGTGGCAGGTGGACTCCCTGCCGGAGGAGTTCAGGCCCTTCGCTTGGAGCACTACGCACCTCCTCTACTTGGGAGTCTACCTCAGCCCGGCCGAGGACGCCTGGCCGGCGAACTGGCACGAGTTGGAGGCCAAAGTCGCCACTCGCTTAGGTCGCTGGACGGGATTGCTCCGAGTGTTGTCCTACAGGGGTCGGGCGTTGGTCATAAACCAACTGGTGGCCGCCATGTTGTGGTACCGGTTGGTTACTCTGATCCCTCCCCCTGCGTTTGTCGCCAAGATACAGAAGAAGCTCGTCGACTTCTTCTGGAACAACAGGATGCACTTGGTCTCTGCCGCGGTTCTGAGTCTCCCGCTTAGGGAGGGCGGTCAGGCGCTGGTGTGCCTTCGCACCCAGGCTGCGACTTTCCGTCTTCAGACGCTGCAGAGATACCTGTACGTTGAGATTCCTCCAAGATGGTGCGCGCTGGCGACGTATTTTTTCCGCCAGCTGCGTGGCCTCAATTATGACACGCAGCTCCTGTTTGTGGAAGTGGGTGGCACGTGTTCCAGCCTGCGGGGGCTGCCTGTCTTCTACCAGGAACTGCTATGGGTTTGGAACCGGGTCGCTTCCAGGCGCAGCTCTCCCCCGACAGGAATGGTGGCTGTCCTTCGGGAGCCACTGTTCAGGAATCCGCACCTCCACGTCCGCAGGTTCGGGTGGCTGGCGGAGCACAGAGCTGTGGCTGGCAAGGTGACTCGAGTCGGGGACCTGCTCGATGGCGGAGGAGTGGGCTGGATGGCGCCGGAGGAGTTGGCGAGGCGCATGTCTTGGGTAAACGTCCGGCTCGCGGCCGATGCCATCGAGTCGATAAAGGCGAAAGTGCGCCCCGGCACCACTAGGTGTATCGAGGCGGCTCAGGCGTGTGGGGCGATCCCGTCTGAGCTTTCCCCCGTTCGGACGGAATTCCTTGTCGGCGCCCAGCCCCGACCCCCCCCTCGGGAGCCGGCGCCTCACAACTTGAGCCGTCTCGAGGAAATACCCTCTGTGCCTTTTCATTCCGCACGGAGGGGTTTCCTGTACGGGCTGCTCCTGCACACCTTCCACTTTGCCATCTTCGCCTGCCGTCCGGACACGCCGTGGCATGCAGTTTTACCTTCCGACGGAGGCGGAGGTCCCCAATGGGGGGCTCTCTATGCGGGAGTCCTCCCTTGTTCTATTGGGGACTTGGCCGGGAGGGTGTTGCACAGGGCAGTCCCGTGCAATAGGTATTTAAGTAGGTTCATGGACTCCCAGACCGCATGTTTGTTCTGCGGTCTGGAGGAGTCCGTGTTTCATATTTATATCGAGTGTGAGAGGTTGCAGCCCCTCTTTCATTATTTGAAGGGGCTGCTCCTCAAGTTTTGGTTGCACTTCAGTCCCACGCTCTTGATCTACGGTCACCCGGTGCGGAGGGGAGCGGGCAGGTCGGAGGACCTCCTCGTGGGTCTGCTCCTGGGCCTGGCGAAGAAGGCCATTAATTGGTCCAGGCAGCGGGCGGTCGAGGGGGTCATCCGGCCGGATTGCCTCCCTCTCTTCCGTGGCCATGTTCGCGCCCGGGTGGCCCTAGAGCTGGAGCACGCGGTGTCCGCCGGCGCGCTAGATCACTTTCGTGACCGGTGGCCGCCGCGGGGACTGGAGTGCATAATTGGGCTGTAGAACCAAATTTTAATTTGATTATTAAGGTTTATTTGAAGTTTTATTGGTTTATTACAGTTTGATTGGTTTATTTACAGTTTTAATGGTTTATTTACAGTTTTTTATCTGTCTAAATTTATGGTTTTACCAAAAGAGGATCAAGTAAAGGGAGGAGGGGAGATGACTCCCAGAGCCAATCAGAACATTTAGCCGCAGATTTAATAACTTTTCGATCCTTCGGGACGGGAAGTATGCGGTGTGCTTCCTGCAAGAAACCCACACCGTTCCGGGAGACGAGGCCACGTGGCTCCTGGAGTGGCAAGGAGGGGTCAGCATGAGTCACCTCTCCAGTGTTTCCAGTGGGGTGGCTATCTTGCTGGCCCCGCATTTTCAGCCGGAGATCTTGGGGGTCAAGGAGCTCGTGCCGGGCCGCTTGCTCCAGGTCACTGTTCGCCTGGGGGGCGTGCCGCTCATTCTAGTGAACATGTACGCCCCTCAGACCGGTGCGCAGCAAGCGCGCTTCTTTGAAGAAGTGTCCACTCTTCCGGGCTCCATCGACGCGGGCGAGTGCGTCATCCTCGGGGGGGATTTTAACTGCACCCTCGAGGCAAAGGACCGCACGGGCGGCCTGCGAAGCCCGGCGGCGATGGAGAAGTTGAGGGACCTGGTCGGGTCCCTCGACTTGGTGGACGTCTGGCGAAATCTCCATCCCGACTCCAGCACCTTCACTTGCGTGAGGTCTGGGAGAGGAGCATCCAGAATCGACCGCCTCTACATTTCCCGGGCATACGTCTCCTGCGTTCCGGCGGCTTCCATGCGGCCAGTGCCATGCACGGACCACCACCTGGTGTGGGCGGAGCTCGTTCCGCTGCGCGCGCGGAGGGGGTCCGCGTACTGGCACTTTAACAACCTGCTGCTGGAGGACGCACGGTTCCGGGATTCGTTTAGTCGGTTCTGGGCCGGCTGGAGAAGGAAGCAGGGGGGCTTCCCCTCCTTGAGGCTATGGTGGGACGTGGGCAAGGCTCACGTCCATCTCTTCTGTCAGGAGTATGCGAGGGGGTCGACCAAGAGGCGGGAGGCCCGGGTCGGGCGGTTGGAGAAGGAGGTGCTCGACCTGGAGTCCCATCTCGGTCAAGTCGTCGAGGACCCGGCCCTGCGGTTGGTGTACGAAGAGAAGAAGGGCGCGCTGAAGGACCTGCAGCTCGTCGGGTCCCGAGGCGCGTACGTGAGGTCGCGGATCCAGTTCCTGCGGGACCTGGACCGCGGCTCCCCCTTCTTCTACTCGCTGGAAAAAAGATGGGGGGTCCCTAAGCAGCTCTTGGAGCTGCTGGCCGACGATGGATCTCTGGTCTCGGATCTGGAGGGAATCCGCGCGGAGACCCGCGCCTATTACGGGGCTCTGTTCTCACCGGATCCGTCCAGCGAGGATGCGCGCAGAGTTTTGTGGGAGGACCTGCCGAAGGTCGGCCTGGAGGGCGCCGAAAAATTGGACGCTCCTCTGAGTCTGGAGGAGCTGACCGGCGCCCTCCGCTAGCTCTCTAGGGGGAAGTCCCCGGGGCTGGACGGGCTGACCGTGGAGTTCCACAGGGCGTTCTGGGACGTCTTGGGGGGCGACTACGCGCGGGTCCTGGGGGAAAGTTTGGCGACCGGGGAGATGCCCCTCTCTTGGTGCAGGGCGATGATTGTCCTGCTGCCAAAGAAGGGCGATCTCCACCTCCTTAAGAACTGGCGCCCGGTCTCCCTCCTCAGCACGGATTACAAAATTTTTGCCAGGGCCATGTCTGCTCGCCTTGGCACCGTGCTGGCCCACATGATCCACCCCGACCAGTCCTACACGGTCCCGGGCCGGTCTATCCATGATAACATCCATCTGGTCCGGGACCTGGTCCACCATTCCCAGAGGGCTGGTCTGTCGGTTGCCTTCCTTTCCCTGGATCAGGAGAAGGCGTTCGACAGGGTGGATCACGAGTATCTTTTCAGGACTCTGCGCGCATTCGGGTTCGGGACGCATTTTGTCGCCCGGATCCGACTTCTGTACGCTGCCGCGGAGTGTCTGATTAAAGTTAACGGGTCCTTGACGGCGCCCCTTTGCTTCGGGAGGGGGGTGCGTGAGGGATGCCCCATGTCCGGCCAGTTATATGCCATTTGCGTAGAGCCTTTCCTGCGCTTCTTGCGGAAGAGGTTGGCGGGACTGGCTCTGCAAGGGCCGGGCGTGGAGGTGGTCCTCTCGGCTTACGCCGATGACGTGCTCCTCATGGTCACGGATCCCGTTGACTTGCGGAGGATGCGGGAATGCCAGCAGATTTACTCGGACACATCCTCCGCCAGGATCAACTGGGGGAAATGTTCCGGACTCCTGGTGGGTCAGTGGCGGGTGGACTCCCTGCCGGAGGAGTTCAGGCCCTTCGCCTGGAGCACTACGCACCTCCTCTACTTGGGAGTCTACCTCAGCCCGGCCGAGGACGCCTGGCCGGCGAACTGGCACGAGTTGGAGGCCAAAGTCGCCACTCGCTTAGGACGCTGGACAGGATTGCTCCGAGTGTTGTCCTACAGGGGTCGGGCATTGGTCATAAACCAACTGGTGGCCGCCATGTTGTGGTACCGGTTGGTTACTCTGATCCCTGCGTTTGTCACCAAGATACAGAAGAAGCTCATCGACTTCTTCTGGCACAACAGGATGCACTGGGTCTCTGCCGCGGTTCTGAGTCTCCCGCTTAGGCAGGGCGGTCAGGCGCTGGTGTGCCTTCACACCCAGGCTGCGACTTTCCGTCTTCAGACGCTGCAGAGATACCTGTACGTTGAGATTCCTCCAAGATGGTGTGCGCTGGCGACGTATTTCTTCCGCCAGCTGCGCGGCCTCAATTATGACACGCAGCTCCTGTTTGTGAATGTGGGTGGCACGCGTGCCAGCCTGCGAGAGCTGCCTGTCTTCTACCAGGAACTGCTATGGGCTTGGAATCAGGTCGCTTCCAGGCGCAGCTCTCCCCCGACAGGAATGGTGGCTGTCCTTCGGGAGCCACTGTTCAGGAATCCGCACCTCCACGTCCGCAGGTTCGGGTGGCTGGCGGAGCGCAGAGCTGTGGCTGGCAAGGTGTCTCGAGTCGGGGACCTGCTCGATGGCGGAGGAGCGGGCTGGATGGCACCGGAGGAGTTGGCGAGGCGCATGTCTTGGGTCAACGTCCAGCTCGCGGCCGATGCCATCGAGTCGATAAAGGCGAAAGTGCGCCCCGGCACCACGAGGCGTATCGAGGTGGCTCAGGCCTGTGGGGCGATCCCGTCTGAGCTTTCCCCCGTTCAGACGGAATTCCTTGTCGGCGCCCAGCCCCGAACCCCCCCTCGGGAGCCGGCGCCTCACAACTTGAGCCGTCTCGAGGAAATACCCTCCGTGCCTTTTCATTCTGCACGGAGGGGTTTCCTGTACGGGCTGCTCCTGCACACCTTCCACTTTGCCATCTTCGCCTGCCGTCCGGACACACCGTGGCGTGCCGTTTTACCTTCCGACGGAGGCGGAGGTCCCCAATGGGGGGCTCTCTATGCGGGAGTCCTCCCTTGTTCTATTGGGGACTTGGCCGGGAGGGTGTTGCACAGGGCAGTCCCGTGCAATAGTTATTTAAGTAGGTTCACGGACTCCCGGACCGCATGTTTGTTCTGCGGTCTGGAGGAGTCCGTATTTCATATGTATATTGAGTGTGAGAGGTTGCAGCCCCTCTTCCATTATTTGAAGGGGCTGCTCCTCAAGTTTTGGTTGCACTTCAGCCCCACGCTCTTGATCTATGGTCACCCGGTGCGGAGGGGAGCGGGCGGTTTGGAGGACCTCCTCGTGGGTCTGCTCCTGGGCCTGGCAAAGAAAGCCATTAATTGGTCCAGGCAGCGGGCGGTCGAGGGGGTCGTCCGGCCGGATTGCCTCCCTCTCTTCCGTGGCCATGTTCGCGCCCGGGTGACCCTGGAGATGGAGCACGCGGTGTCCGCCGGCGCGCTCGATCACTTTCCTGACCGGTGGGTGCCGCGGGGACTGGAGTGCACAATTGGGTTGGAAAACCAAATTTTAATTTGATTCTTAAGGTTTATTTGAAGTTTTAATGGTTTATTTACAGTTTTTAGTTGTCTAAATTTATGTTTTCACAAAAAGAGGATCAAGTAAAGGGAGGAGGGGGAGATGACTCCCAGAGCCAATCAGAACTTTGAAAAATGAGTGTCATTGGCTGACAAGGCAATAAGGACCCCAAGGGAAGGGAACAGTAGCCTAGTGGTAAATTTACTGAACTAGTAATCCAGAGGCTTTGATTAATGGGACGTGAGTTGAAATCCATCCACAGCAGCTGGGGCATTTAAATTTATAGAAAACAAATAAGGATCCCAATCGCCCTGACTTTCCTCAAACACAGTTTGAATATCTGGAATCACAGGCTTATCTTTCGGCTAATCCATTGGGACGATTAAATCATCAATCAGAAACATTTAAACCATAAGTTACCCCCTTTTTAAAGGGGCACAAACAATAAGTTCCAAATTATGACAAAACTAAAATAAAAACCTTTTAAATTATAATTGAGTTCCCTGGATCCACTCTGCACTCCAGTCCCTCTGGTGCCCACCGGTTAGGGAAAGCCTCAAAGGGAACCGTCAGACACTGCGTGCTCCCTCTTCAGGGACACCCAGGCATTGGTTGTAGCCACGGAAGAGAGGCGGGCAGCCAGAGCGAACACCACTCCCCACCATCGACTGCGCTCTGCCTGGACCAGTTGAGGGCCACCTTGCCCAGGTTAATTGAATCCTCCGTTGTTTGCGAGTCAGTGTCTTTTTAATAGTTCTGCGTGGTTCAGTGGGTTGGTCATTTTCAGGTATCTGTGGGTTTGAGGCAACATCCAACCAGATCAGTGAGTCTGCAAAGCGGGTCAGGCGAATGGAAAGTGCGTGTGAAATAGCAGAGGCTCTGACCATCATTTTCCAATCTTCTCTGGCTTCAGGTGTGGTGCCAGAGGACTGGAGGACTGCTAACGTGGTACCATTGTTTAAAAAGGGACCATGTACAGCAAGCACCTCAAAGCACTGGAGAGGTACCACCGACGCTGCCTCCGCAAGATCCTGCAAATCCATTGGCAGGATAGACACTCCAACGTCAGTGATCGCGCTCAGGCCAACATCACCGGCATCGAAGCTTTGACAACGCTCGATCAGCTCCGATGGACGGGTCACATTGTCCGCATGCCCGATACGAGACTCCCAAAACAAGCGCTCTACTCGGAGCTCCGGCACGGCAAGAGAGCCCCAGGTGGGCAGAGGAAATGCATCAAGGACACCCTCAAAGCCTCCTTGAAAAAGTGTAACATCCCCCACCGACACCTGGGAATCCCTGGCCCAAGACCGCACAAAGTGGAGTAGAAGAATCCGGGAAGGCGCCGAACACATCGAGTCTCTTCGCCAGGAGCAAGCGGAAGCTAAGCGCAGGCAGCGCAAGGAGCGCACGTCAACCCAAGCACCCCACCCACCCGCCCCCTTCAACCACCGTCTGCCTCACCTGTGACAGAGACTGCAGGTCCTGCATTGGACTCATCAGTCACCTGAGAACTCGTTTTAAATGTGGAAGCAAGTCATCCTCGGTTCGGAGGGACTGCCGAAGGAGAAGAAGAAGTTTAAAAATGGAGAATGGGATAGACTGAATAATTACAGGTCAGTCAGCCTAACCTCAGTGTTGGGAATATTATTGGAAACATTTCCGAGCGACAGGATAAATCTTCATTTAGAAAGACACGGATTAATCAGGGACAGTCAGCATGGATATGTTAAGGGAAGGTCATGTCTGACTAACTTGATTGAATTTTTTGAGGAGGGTCGATGAGGGTAGTGCATTTGATGTAATCTATATGGATTTTAGCAAGGCTTTTGATAAGGTCCTGCAAGGCAGACTGGTCACAATAGTAAAAGCCCATGATATCCAAGGCAAAGTGGCAAGTTGGATCCAGAATTGGCTCAGAGGCAGGAAACAAAGGGTAATGGTCGAAGGGTGTTTTCGTGACTGGAAGGCTGTTTCCAGTGGGGTTCCGCAGGGCTCAGTACTGGGTCCTTTGCTTTTTGTGGTATATATCAATGATTTAGACTTGAATGTAAGAAGTATGATTAAGAAGGTTGCAGATGATACAAAAATTGGCTGTGTGGTTGATAATGAAGAAAGCTGAAGACTGCAGGAAGATATCAATGGACTGGTCAGGTGGGCAGAACAGTGGCAAAAGGAATTCGATCTGGAGAAGTGTGAGGTCATGCATTTGTGGAGGGCTAACAAGGCAAGGGAATACACAAGGGTAGGACACAGAAGTGCAGAAGATCAGAGGGACCTTGGAGTGCATGTCCACAGATCCCTGAAGGTAGCTGGACAGGTAGATAAGGTGGTTAAGAAGGCACACGGGATACTTGCTTTATTAGCCGAGGCATAGAATATAAGAGCAGGGAGGTTATGCTTGAAATGTATAAAACACTGGTTAGGCCGCAGCTAGAGTACTGCGTGCAGTCCTGGTCACCACATTACAGGAAGGATGTGACTGCACTGGAGAGGGTACAGAGGAGATTTACGAGGATGTTGCCTGGGCTGAAGAATTTTAGCTATGAGGAAAGATTGGATAGGCTGGGTTGTCCTATTTATCCCTCAAATAAAAACAGAAAATGCCGGAGACACTCGGCAGGTCAGGCAGCGTCTGTGAAGAGAGAAACAGAGTCAACGTTTCAGGTCGATGACCTTTCGTCAGAACTGGAAAAAAGCCGGAAATGGAACAGATTCTTAAGCAAGTGAAGAGGCTGGGAAAGGGGGGAGGGGAGGAAAGAACAAAAGGGACGGTCTGTGATAGGATGGACGGCAGGAGAGATTAAGAGACATTGAGAGATATTCAAGGCAAAGGGAGATGGTAATGGGACAGGTTAAGAAACAAAGGATGGCTCTAGATGAAGTGTAAATTGTGCTTTCTTTTAAATATTAATCCCTCAACCAACATAACAAAAACAGATGATCTGGTCATTATCACATTGTTGTTTGTGGGAGCTTGCTGTGTGCAAATTGGCTGCTATGCTTCCTACATTACAACAGTGACTACACTTCAAAAAGTACTTCATTGGCTGTAAAGTGCTTTGAGACGTCCGGTGGTCGTAAAAGGCGCTATACAAATGCAAGTCTTTCTTTTCCCTAGTCTCATTCTTTTGTATTTTCCCACATTATATGCCATTTTCCACCCACCTATCCCGATCCCTTTGTATTTGTAGGTCCGCCTCACCCCCATTATTAGATTCATGCCAGCTTTAAATGATGGTTAACTGTGTATGTGTGTTTTTGTAATGTTTTAAATATTACCTTTTGCACGAGTACATTCCATGTATTTGACATGTACTGGGGTAAGTCTGGTCTATCCGCCGGGGAAAGGATGTTTGAGTTAAGCTGACGGGATTGGGGGGATTGCAGGAAGAGAGAGGCAATCACTGTGTGTACTCTTTTTGAGCAACCCATAAACAAAGAGACTAACTAAACTCAAAACATTAAGTGAAACTTAACAAATTAAGTTGAAATTTGGTTGCTGGGTGATGAATCACTCCAGTCCCCACGGGGCCCACCGGTCGCAGGCGGCCTCGAGCGTGCCGGGTTCACCGCGTGCTCCATCTCCAAGGACACCCGGGCACGAACGTGGCCACGGAAGAGCGGCAGTCAGTCGGCCGAATGACCCTCTGCTGCCTGGACCCAGTTGCTGGCAATCACTGTGTGTAGTGTTGGTTGTGTAGACTTTGTCCCACTGATGTGAAGAGACTATCTGTTATAGATTTGTTTTAGTGATTAATCTCTCTTGATGTTTGACTGTCGAGAAGGAAAGTACAAATGGAAAGAGGCGAGGAGACTGGTGAATCTTCTCTGGTGGAACAGGAAGTCCAGTAAATCATTCTGAGATGAGAATTACTGAGGTTTCCCTCAATCTGGTCAGGGAAGGATGGTGCTGGGGTTCCATGGATACCTTGTGTTCCTGATTGGACCACAACACTGTGGGATCAACAGGAAGGAACAGGCTAAGAAAGCACATCAAAGGTCTAACACTATTGAATGAAAGATGAAGTAAGGAAAAGTGGGACGAGTGGACTGACACACGTGTTCATGTGATACAGGTATGTTGAGAATAACCTCAGATTTTCACCCAAGGTCAAAACTCAGATAAAGCTCTAACACTGTGACCACGTCTCTAATTGTTTATCCTATAGTTACCTTGCTCCATTCTCCAACTCTCCATTAGACTTAGAAGTGGCAGCTTTAGCCGTAGGAACCTAGTGCAGTGTGGTTCTAAGCCAATGGGACTCCATGAAGAGAGTATTGTTCTTCACCCCCTCCCCACCACCAGAAATGATCTTCACCAAGAAAAGTATCCCATAAAGGCCAGTTGGAACTCCCAGATTTGAATTAGGACAATTCTACTAGACTAGATTGGGTGTTTAAACAAATTGTCTGCAACTTAAAACATCAAATGAAACTTAAAATTTGGTTGCTGGGGTTGATGATGCATTCCAGTCGCTGCGGAGCCTACCCGTCACAGAAGGGCTCGAGCATGCTGCATCTCCAGGGAGAACCAGGCGCAAACATGGCCACGGAAGACAGGCAGGCAATCGGGCCGAACAACACTCAACCGCCCGCTGCTTGGACCAGTTAATGGCCTTTTTGGGAAGGCCCAGGAGCAGTCCTCCGAGAAGGTCCTCTCATCTGCCTGCTCCCTCCACACTGGGTGACCGAAGATCAGGAGCGTGGGACTGAAGTGCAACCCAAAATTGAGCAGCTCCTTTCACATAATGAATGAAAGGAGGGCTGCCACCTCACATTCTGTGTAAACACAGCCCAGTGTACTCTTTTAGTTTGGACCAACAACAAATTTGACTGTAAATTAACAAAAGTTCATCTAAAACTTAAATCAAATTAAAATTTGGTTTTCCGGGTTAACGAGGCACTCCAGTGCCCGCGGCGCCCACCGGTGGCGGAAATACTCAAGCGTGCCGGCGGACACCGCGTGCTCCATCTCCAGGGCCACCCGGGCGCGAACATGGCCGCGGAAGAGAGGCAGGCAATCCGGCTGAACGACCCCCTGGACCAATTGATGGCTTTTTTAGCCAGGCCCACAAGGGTGACCGTAGATCAGGAGCGTGGGACTGAAGTGCAACCAAAAATCGAGGAGCAGCCTCTTCAGGTAATGAAAGAGGGGCTGCAACCTCTCACATTCTATGGAAACGTGAAACACGGACTCCTCCAGGCCGCAAAAAATGCAGGCGGCCTGGGGGTCCGTGAACCTATTTAAAACCATATTGCACGGGACCGCTCCGTGCAACACCCTCCAGGCCAAGTCCCCGATGGAACAAGGGAGGACTCCCGCGTAGAGAGCCCTCCATTGGGGACCTCCGCCACCGCCGGTCAGCAAGACGCCACGCCAAGGCGTGTCCGGACGGCAGACGCAGACAGCAAAGTGGTGTCTGCGCAGGAGCAGCCCGTACAGGAAACTCCTCCGCGCGGAATGAAAAGGCACGGAGGGTCTTTCCTCGAGACGGCGCAAGTTGTGAGGAGCCGGTTTCCGAGGGGAGTTTCGGGGCCGGGCGCCGATTAGGAACTCCGTCTGAACGGGGGCAAGCTTGGACGGTATCGCCCCATGTGCTCAAGCCGCCTCGATACACCTAGTGGAGCCGGGGCCCAGTGCCACTTTCACCGACTCAATGGCTTGGACCGCGAGCCGGACGTTGGCCCAGGACAGGCGCCACGCCAGCTCCTCTGGCGCCATCGAGCAGATCCCCGACTCTGGTCACCTTGCCAGGCACAGCCCTGCGCTCCGCCAGCCACCCGAACCCACGGTCGTGGAGGTGCGGATTCCTGAGCAACGGCTCCCGAAGGAGAGCCGCTGCTCCTGAGGGGGAAGAGCTCCGCCTGGAAGCGACGTAGTTCCAAACCCATAGCAGTTCCTGGTAGAAGACAGGCAGCTCCCGCAAGCTGGCACGCATGCCGCCCACTTTCACAAACAGGAGCTGCGTGGCGTAATTGAGGCCGTGCAGCTGGTGGAAGAAATACGTCGCCAACGCACACCATCTCAGGACACAGCCCAGCGTAGCTCTTGTCTGAAGACAACCAAATGTTATCAGAAAATAAGCAACCACTCAAATTTACAAGGAGACAAAATCTAGTCCAATGTTGAACAGTTTATTTACAGTTAGTGACAGTTGATATTACATTAAGAGCCCAGGTCTCACAGCTCTTTGTACAAAGTCACACAACCCATCATTCCCTGAAGGACAGGGTCTCCCACACAATTATATAAAACACGAGTACTGAACACAATAAGCTTCAGTCACTCTCCCCCAGGGTGTGCTTGTCAAACAGGTACTCTCCCATGCCATTCTCAGGGGCTCCCAGTCTCTTCAAGTTGGTGATGTGATCTCCAAGCTTCTTGATCATCTTCACTTGCTCATCCAAGTAGTGGGTCTCCAGGAAGTCACACAACTGAAAGAAAAAAAAAAAAGTGAAACTAGTTATAGCCAGTAGCAGATATCAAGGAACATCCAAGCTCCCCCCACTTCATCTAGAGTTGGGATTTTAATCCTCATGGACTGGAGGATAGTCAAGTGGTGTAATTGAGATGATGTAAATTTGCTCCAATGAACCAGTAATTCCTGTACAATAGATGCTAAGAACACCAACAGCTTTATTCTCAATGTCCACATTAGGCCAACTGTCCAGTCCTCTCCCCAACCCACTTAAGGACCCAGGAGAGAGACACCAACACAAAGCAATTGGGCATGGGGAATATTGAATAGGCTCAAGGACAGCAAGGTTCCACCACCTCCAACACACCCAAAAACCCACATTAAGAACTTACATGAGGGTCGGTGTGCCCAGTGGAGAGTTTGTGCAGATCCAGCAGACTCTGGTTGACATTCTTCTCCATCTGTAGAGCTCTCTGCATCGCCTCCAGACCATTGCTCCACTCATCCTGCTCTGGTTTCTGAAGGGGAAAGTCACAGTTCACTTACAATGAATTAAACAAAAATACACAAGACAGCACAAGGAAAACAGGGGTGAAATGCAGCCAGAATTCCATGTTACCATGAACCAATGTGTCACAGGAATATAGAATTACTGCATTAAGCCACCAGAACCATGGAATCAAATTGGAACCAATTGCTTTAGAAACAAGGGGATCCCAACAGAAGGCCACTCATTTATTGAATCCAACCTTGATGTCCTCCAAGATGATTCGGCCTCCACGCCGATTCTGGAATTTCATCAATTTCTCAGCATCCTCGTGTTTCTCATGTGACTGCTCCTTGAGGAACTCGGCAAAGTGACGCAGGGCAACATCATCCCGGTCAAAGTAATAGGACTGTGGAGAGAATTTTAAACAGCTTCATCAGACCTAGATCTTCATATACAATGCAAGATTATATTTACCCCTAGTTAGCTAGTGAGTTCTTAATCTTGCAAAAATAGACAGAACCATAGAAGATAGGAGCAGTAGTAGGCCATTCGGCCCCTTGAGCCTGTTCCAACGTTTAGTGAGATCATGGCTGATCATCCAAACAAGTACCCTGTCCCTGGCTTCTCCCTTGATCCTGAAGATACCATTGGTTAACTAGCAAAATGCAATTCACTTCACTAATCTGAACATGTTGGCCAGCTTCTCCTCCCAAGAACCAGGATGAAACAGTCAACCAACAAATAAAAACTATAAACTACAGTTCAGGATTATATTTCATGACCAGTCAAACTAAACTCTACTGCTGGATAAGTAGTCCCTCCTCTATTTCCTGTCATTCAGATGAGATGTTAAACAGAGGCCCTGTCTGTCCTCAGGTGGATGTGAAAGATCTCAAGGCACTACTTCAGAGAACAGGGGAGTTCTCTCCAGATTCCCAGGCCAATATTTATCCCTCAACCAAAACAGATGATCTGATGAGTCTCATTGTTTGTGCAAGCTTACTGTGCACAAATTGGCTGCTGCATTTCCCACATAACAGGTGACTTCATTGACTACCTCCCAAAGTGCCTTGTAGCCAAAGAGATCTAGGCAGTGAACAAGGCTTCAACACCAGGATTCCCAGAACTTCACTGCCAGTTAAAGAGAAAGCTAGTGAGGACCTGCCAACATGTCACTCACTACAGTCACCCCACTGAAACTGAACTTTGTCTCATGTCAACAAGCACCAACAGTCACTGGACCAGGTTTGTGCTCTTCTGTTACAAACTCAGGCAGCAGCTGAGCTAGTTCTGTATATTAAAGCTGCTCAACAGAGTGCAGCTGCTACAAGGAGCAGGCCATTAACTCAACATGATCACCCTGAAGTACTCACTGCTCAAACATTGCTTCCCCAGGTAAGGAAGTCAAGAGAAATATTGTTGAAAGCCAGTTCATGGAACTACAGAATGTCCAGCTTTTAAGAATACAGCAACAAGGAATACAAGACTCACCATGGAAAGATAAACATAGGAGGAATAGAGCTCCATGTTAATTTGCTTGTTGACAGCATCCTCACAGTCCTTGTGGTAGTTCTGACATACTTGGGAGGCCATCTTCACTATTTCCTGTTATACTATTACTGCTCACTAGCACCTAGAAAGTTCAAAAACTAACCCTTTCTAACTCAAGCTCTTGTATTTATACTACTGGGACAGCCTGCATTCAAACAAGGAATGACATCACCAATGACGATTGACAATCCCTGAGAGCCAATCAGGAATCTTTCCTGAATCCAGGCACCAATTAACAAAGGAGAGGGGGTGTGGGGGAGGAGGGGGGGAGACCCAGAGCCAATCAGAGCTATGGAAAACCGGCAGGTTTGGGAGATCAGTCTCGGTGATGTCACTGCTTTTGGGTTCCTTGACCTTCTTCAAATCGGAAAGTCTCTCGTTGTTTGATGCTCTCATTTGAATTAAATGACAATTTGCTGCTTTTCTAAAGCTCAAGGTGTTCCTTCATCGTCGCTGGGTCAAAATCCTGGAACTCCCTCCCTAACAGCATTGTGGGAGTACTTTCACTGCTCGGACTGCAGCGGTTCAAGAAGGCGGCTCACCACCGCCTTCTCCAGGGAGATTCGCGCCGGGCGAGAAATTCTGGCCGTTGACAGCGACGCCCACATCCCATGAATTAATATTCAAAAAATGGAATAAATTGATTGGAAACACCTTTGTGTGTTATGGAACCTACACCAGAGTATTATTCATTCACATTTTCAGATTCTGTAGAACCGGGACCCATGAGGCTTGACTTTCCATTAAATATTTCTCCCCATCACACAATCCCTTCGGATGTAAAGACAGGAATTTCTCACAGAAAAACAGGGGTGTATTTTCTAGCCCGTCACTCGGGGAGCTGCTACCAGGGCTGTACTTCTTTGTAGTCAGACTGTAGGAAATGTATCGGCACGGAGCGGGGTGAACGTCGACCTCATAGATTTTGTGAGATGCAAACAGTTACCATTAGTGCCGTTCTGACCTCAGTGCGGGGAGTGCTTGCAGCCGAACCGCACCCGAGTTCAACATGTTAAATTGGTATAGAACCTCGGTTAGACTACACTTGGAGTACGGTGCACGGTTCTGGTCTCCATAGAATCATAGAATAGTGCAGCACAGAAGGAGGCCATTCGGCCCATCGAGTCTGTCCCGGCTCGTTCAAAGAGCAATCCAGTTAGTCCCACTCCCCCGCTCTTTCCCCAGGAACCTGGAATTTTTTCTACTTCAAGTATTTATCCAATTCCCTTTTGAAGGCCACTATTGAATCTGTATCCACCGCCCCATCAGGCAGCGCATTCCCAATCCTAACCACTCCTTGTGTAACAACGTTTTTCCTCCTGTCGCCTCTGGTTCTTTTGCTAATCATCTTAAATCTGTGTCCTCTGGTTATCGACCCTTCAGCCATTGGAAACAGTTTCTCTTTATTTACTCTTTCGAAACCCTTCATGATTTTAAACACCTCTATCAAATCTCCTCTTAGCCTTTTCTGCTCTAAGGAGAATATTACAAAAAGGATATAGAGGCACTGGAGAAGGTGCACATTTGATTTACAAGGATGATAGCAGAACTGAGAGGTTATATCTATCAGGAATGACTGAACAAGCTGGGGCGCTTTTCTCTAGAAATAAGAAGGCTGAAGGGTGACCTAATGGAGGTCTTTAAAATTATGAAGGTGTTTTGATAAGGTAGATGGAAAGAAAATGCTTTCACTTGTGGGGGAGTCCAGAACTCAGGGCCATAAATATAAGATAGTCACTAATAAATCTAACAGGGGATTCAGGAGCAACTTCTTCAGTGGTGAGAATGTGGAACTCGCTACCACATGGAGTAGTTGAGGCGAAGAGCAGAGATGCATTTAAGGGGAAGTTTGGAAAGAAGGGAATAGAAAATATGCTGATCGGATTAGATGAAGAAGGGCGGGAGGAGGCTCGTGTGGAGCATAAACACCGGCACGGAGCAGTCGGGCCGAATGGCCAGTTTCTGTGCTGTAAATTCGATGTAATTCTTAAAACACGGGCGCCTGTAAAGTTTTTCACATCGAGTGAGCTGAAGACTTTGTTTTGTCTGAAACATGAAGCCGTCAAACCCGTCAGCACGCAAACCCATCCCGACTCGTAGAATTGCGGCTCATCGTCGTGTGAAATGTGGGGACTCAGATACCCCAGAAATGCCTCCGAGAGATGCAAAGACATCAACGTGGAATGGCTGAAGACGGCAATTTCATTGCACCCGCTGCAGTTCTCAGCTAAGTTCCTAAATTAGCGTGTAAACACTGGCGTGTTGCAGCTGCAGCATCATCAACGGATGAATCCATTCCTGGGGGTGAAGGACACAAATGGAGATGCAGTCGGACTTGGAAAGGATGATTGCTATTTGGTATGAACTGCACAATGGGCCTGAATACCAATCAATACATTTATGGAGGAGCTGCCGGTATTGGGTTTATACATTGATGGAACAGGCAGGGAGGGGGAAGAGAGTTTCAGGAGAAGTATCTATTTAACTTGGGGGTTTTACTTTGTGCATTTAATGAAATACATTTACTCCTTCCGGAAGGATTATATTTTGTGGGAATACAGTTCCGCACGTATTCCTCGTCCTTCAATACCTTACCCAAGACCATGAGTGTTGGCAGGTTAGTCAAACATGGTGGGGGAGGGGGAAGGAGAGTGGTCCCAGAACAAAGCCCAGTAGGGTACTCACAGTTTCCCAGTAAGATATTTTCAAATTCTCTACCCCAAAGGGCTGTGGATGCTGAACCATTAACTATATTCAAGGCTCAGATAGATTTTTAGATTGTAGTGGGATCAAGGGATATGGAGATCGGGCTGGAAAGTAGAGGTGAGATTGAAGATCAGCCTTGATTTTATTGAATGGTGGAGCAGGCTCAAGGGCCGCATGGCCTACTCCTGCTTCTAATTAGGTTATGTGGATAGCAAGCCGATATGGCAATTGTTGATTCTACTCCACCACCACATCAATTGTAATCCCCTTATCATGAGTTCAGTGAGCTCCAACATTGCTGGTCTGTGCAGCAGTTATTTGTTTCTCTGCCCAGAAAGGCTATAGCGGCAGTGGTGAGTTTGTTAACGGAGTTACCCCCGCTAATGACTGATGGGGATCTGTAGCAGTTTACTGAATACAAACTGCTCTTCCCCAGGGAAAATATAATTCTTAGAGAATGCGAAACCAGAGCTTTCTCTTCATTGGACTGAAATGACAGAACACAGTCACAGCAAATCATCCTTGTGTTTATTATAACTTGTATTTCATTGTAATGGCTAAATTATAACTCTCTTCAAGCTCTCAAGGGCAGGGGGAATATTCATCACCATGGCAGCAAGTACTTCTATTTAACTGCCTAGAGCCCAAGCTTTGGAATGCCCTCCCTAAACCTCTCTGCCTCCTTTAAGACTCTAAAACCTACTTCTTACCAAGCTTCAGGGGTCCCTGGTCCCATTAGCTCATTTGGCTGAACACACCTTTGTACATTAAGCTGTTGCATTACAGCATTGCAGTTTGTTTGCAACACAAGATCGACAAATTTCCAAGAAATACATAGAATATCAAAGTTAAATAGATTAAAATTACCCTGCCAAAAAAATAATAGAACTGTTCCCATTGGTGGAAGGGTCGAGAACCAGAGGACACAGATTTAAGGCGATTGGAAGGGGGCCCAAAGACAACATGAGGAAAAACTGAACGCAGCGAGTGGTTAGGATGTGGAATGCACTGCCTGAGAGGGTGATGGTGGCAGACTCAATCTCTGTTTCCAAAAGGGAATTAGACAAGTACCTGAAGGATAAAATGGCAGGGCTCCACAGAAAGGGTAGGGTATAGTACTAGCCAAAGTGCTCCTGCAGTGAGCCAGCATGGGCTCGACAGGCCGAATGGCCTCTTGTGCTGTAACCATTCTATGACCAAATCCCATGACAACGCTGCTGCACAGCCCAGTGTAATACTGGAAATGTAACCAAGTTATGTTAACTGGAACAAAAACCACTAAAATTTAGAAGGAGACAAAATCCAGTCAAATATAGAACAGTTTATTTACAGTTAGTGACATTTCACATTAAGAGCCCAGGTCTCTCAGCTCTTGCACAAAGTCACAAACAATCATTCCCTACAGGACAGGAGTCTCGCACACAATTACAAATACAAGTACTAAACACAATAGGCTTCATCCCTGCAGTCAGTTTAGTCACTCTTCCCCCAGGGTGTGCTTATCAAACAGGTACTCTCCCATGCCATTCTCAGGGGCTCCCAGTCTCTTCAGGTTGGTGATGTGATCTCCAAGCTTCTTGATCATCTTCACTTGCTCATCCAAGTAGTGGGTCTCCAGGAAGTCACACAACTGGAAAAAGAGGGAAACTAGTTATGTCCAACAGCAGATTTCAAGGAACATCCTTGCTTCCCGAAAGAGTTCAAACCACTTGGACTGCAGGATAGTGTTGTGGTGCAATTGAGATTAATGGAATTACTGCATCATTAGATTAAACTTCCTGCAGAATAGGGGCATAGATCCTAAAATCACTGGGACACATTCACTAGTCAATGTCCACAGTAGGCCAACCTCCCACCACTCAAAAACCTAAAAGGCACCAACACAAAGCTATTGGGCGTGAAGATCTTTTGAATAGGCTCACGGTACCACCACCTCCAACTTAACAAATGCCCACATTACAGCTTCCAGAACTTACATGAGGGTCAGTCCTAACAGTGGCGAGTTTGTGCAGATCCAGCAGACTCTGGTTGACATTCTTCTCCAGCTGCAGAGCTCTCTGCATCGCCTCCAGACCATTGCTCCACTCATCCTGCTCTGGTTTCTGGAAAGGGAAATTCAGACAATTCACTGTACAACGGAATAAACAAACAAACAAGTATTGAAGGAAATTAGGGGTGCAAATATCTAATGTTACCATGAACCAATGTGTTAGAAGAAAATAGAACTACAGCATTAAGCCAACACAACTACTGGAGTCAAATAACAGATGTAGTTAAGGGGAAGCTAGATAAGTACTAGGGAGAGGTGTATAGAAGGATATGCAGATAGGGCTAGATGAAGCACAGTGGGGGGTGGCTCGTGCAGTATAAACTCTGTCATAGACCCACTTGGCCAAATGGCCTGTTTGTTATAAATTGGAACCAATGGCTTTAGAAAGTATTTGAAACAATCAGTCTACGGGTCCCAGACAGAAGGTCACTTGTTCATCGAGCCAAACCTTGATGTCCTCCAAGATGATTCGGCCTCCACGCCGATTCTGGAATTTCATCAGTTTCTCAGCGTGCTCCCGTTCCTCGTGCGACTGCTCCTTGAAGAACTCGGCAAAGTGACGCAGGGCAACATCATCCTGGTCAAAGTAGAAGGACTATGGAGAGATCAGAAAAGTCGTTGGGTATCCCATGGCAGATCTATCATGGGTATTGTACATAAAGCCAACCTGGATTTTGCTTTAATTCAAAGGGTTCAATTCTCACTGAACTTGTGGTACATGGAAACTAGCACAGGCCTACTTACTTCACTAACCTGGTAGCAAGTGGACAATCTGACCCCTAACAATAGGGAAACTGGCCAATGGAAATGGCAAAAGAACCAGAGGCTACAGGAGGAAACTCAAGTGCATGCACTGCCTGAAAGGGTGGTGGGAGCAGATTAAATAGTAACTTGCAATTATTGGCCCAGATCTATTGCCAAGGGGCACTAGAAACAAACCCATTAAAGTAGAGTCTAGTCACAGTACACAATTCATGTAGTACATCAAAGAGGAGAAACTGGTCTGAATCTTACTGGCTACATTCATCCCATGGAACTAAAATTACCACAAGCAGCATTAATTTGGCACCTTCAACACTAATCAAGGCATTTCAGAGGAGAACCACATACCAAGGAATAAAGGTTCATAAACCTTCAGAATTTGAAGTGCTTGGTCAAGGTCAAGAAGTAGGAAAGCAGAGTTAAGGGAGAGTTCCTGAGTAGGGTCAAAGTGGCTGACGGATTTACCACCAGTACGGCAAAGGGAGTTAGCGAAAAGACAGAAGGGCACAAACTGAGAGTTAAAACTAAGGTTAATATTAGGAACAGGAGTGGGCCATTCAGCCACTCGAGCCTGCTCCACCATTCAATTTGATCATGGCTGACCTGTAGCTTTACTCCATCCCCCTTGAGGCACTTACCTAAGAAAAGCATCTGTCTTGAAAGCTCCAATTGTCCCAGCATCCACAGCTGGGGGGAAAAGCAGGTAAAGAAAAAAAAAAGTGTTCCAGATCTCCACCACCCTTGTGAAGAAGTGCCTCCTGACTTCCCTCCTAAAAGGGCTATTTCTAATTTTAAGATTACATCCCCTTATTGCAAAAGCAAAGTAGGGAAAGGCCATGGAGTGATTTAGAAGTGAGGATAACAATTCTGATTTCCACACATTGAATGCAGAGTGTATTCCAAATATAAACTTCAACAACACACTCAAGAGCCCAGGAAAGAGAGTCATTAAGATACTCAGAATATGGTTCCGTTACTGCAAGGACCAGAGAGGCAGTTTGTTAATGGACACACAAAATGATAAATTGCATTATATTTTAGCTTTAAAAAATGAATTTACTGTGCATAGATTGAGGGGTGGGCTAGACACAGCACAGAATTTAGTAAAGTAACATTACATAGTCTCCATTGTGAAGTGGTCAGAAATACAAGACCCACCATGGAGAGATAAACATAGGAGGAATAGAGCTCCATGTTGATCTGCTTGTTGACAGCATCCTCACAGTCCTTGTGGTAGTTCTGACACACTTGAGAAGCCATCCTAATTATTATTTTTTGCTAAATCTAAACTTTGTTGAAGTAAGAAGCTGGGATTTAACCAACCCCCCGAACTCCTAATATTTATACCGCTGGATAATCCAGGGCGTGGCCGCCTAGATGATGAGTGACATTCCTCAATACCCAATCAGAAGTGGCAGCCTCTCTCAGAGCACCAATCAAGTAAAGGGAGGAGGGGAGATGACTCCCAGAGCCAATCAGAACTTTGAAAGGGGGTCGTCCGGCCGGATTGCCTCCCTCTCTTCCGTGGCCATGTTCGCGCCCGGGTGGCTCTGGAGCTGGAGCACGCGGTGTCTGACGGCGCGCTCGATCACTTTCGTGACCGGTGGGCGCCGCGGCGACTGGAGTGCATAATTGGGCTGGAGAACCAAATTTTAATTCGATTATTAAGGTTTATTTGGAGTTTTTATTGGTTTATTTACAGTTTTATAGTTTATTTACAGTTTTTATTGTCTAAATTTAAGGGTTCAAAAAAAAAAAGAGGATCAGAACTTTGAAAAATGAGTGTCATTGGCTGACAAGGCAATAAGGACCCCAAGGGCAGGGGATGGTAGCCTAGTGGTTAAGTTACTGAACTAGTCATCCAGAGGCCTTGAACTAATGATCTGAAAGACCTGGGTTTAAATTCCCACAGCAGCTGGGGAGTTTAAATTTATAGAAAAAAAAGAAGGATCCCAATCGCCCTGACTTTTCTCAAACACAGTTTGAATATCTGGAATCACAGGCTTATCTTTAGGCTAATCGATTGGGATGATTAAATCATCAATCAGAAACACTTAAACCATAAGTGGCCCCTTTTTAAAGGGGCACAAACAATAAGTTCCAAATTATGACAAAACCAACATAAAAACCTTTAAAATTATAATTGAGTTCCCTGGATCCACTCTGCACTCCAGTCCCTCTGGTGCCCACCGGTTATGGAAAGCCTCAAAGGGAACCGTCAGACACCGAGTGCTCCCTCTTCAGGGACACCCAGGCATTGGTTGTAGCCGCGGAAGGGAGGCGGGCAGCCGGAGCGAACACCCCCCCCATCGACCGCACTCTGCCTGGACCAGTTGAGGGCCACCTTGCCCGGGTTAATTGAATCCTCCGTTGTTTGCGAGTCAGTGTCTTTTTAATAGTTCTGCGTGGTTCAGTGGGTTGGTCATTTTCAGGTATCTGTGGGTTTGAGGCAACATCCAACCAGATCAGTGAGTCTGCAAAGCGGGTCAGGTGAAGTGAAAGAGCGTGTGATGAATGTGACAAACACAAGCGCTCAGAAGTAAGAGAGGAAATAGCAGAGGCTCTGACCATCATTTTCCAATTTTCTCTGGCAGAGGACTGGAGGACGGCTAACGTGATACCGATGTTTGAAAAGGGACCATGTACAGCAGTCACCTTAAAGCACGGGAGAGGTACCACCAACGCTGCCTCTGCAAGATCCTGCAAATCCATTGGCAGGAGAGGCGCACCAACGTCAATGATCTCGCTCAGGCCAACATCCCCAGCATCGAAGCTTTGACCACGCTCGATGAGCTCCGATGGACGGGTCACATTGTCTGCATGCCCGATACGAGACTCCCAAAACAAGCGCTGTACTCGGAGCTCCGGCACGGCAAGAGAGCCCCAGGTGGGCAGAGGAAAGGCTTCAAGGACACCCTCAAAGCCTCCTCGAAAAAGTGTCACATCTCCACCGACACCTGGGAATCCCTGGCCCAAGACCGCACAAAGTGGAGTCGAAGAATCCGGGAAGGCGCCGAACACATCGAGTCTCTTCGCCGGGAGCAAGTGGAAGCCAAGCGCAGGCAGCGCAAGGAGCGCACGTCAACCCAAGCACCCCACCCACCCGCCCCTTCGACCACCGTCTGCCCCACCTGTGACAGAGACAGTAGGTCCCGCATTGGACTCATCAGTCACCTGAGAACTCGTTTTTAATGTGGAAGCAAGTCATCCTCGGTTCGGAGGGACTGCCGAAGAAGAAGAAGAAGTTTAAAAATGGAGAATGGGATAGACTGAATAATTACAGGTCAGTCAGCCTAACCTCGGTGTTGGGAAAATTATTGGAAACATTTCTGAGCGACAGGATAAATCTTCATTTAGAAAGACACAGATTAATCAGGGACAGTCAGCATGGATATGTTAAGGGAAGGTCATGTCTGACTAACTTCATTGAATTGTTTGAGGAGGTAACAAGGAGGGTCGATGAGAGTAGTGCGTTTGTTGTAGTCTATATGGATTTTAGCAAGGCTTTTGATAAGGTCCTGCAAGGCAGACTGGTCACAAAAGTAAAAGCCCATGAGATCCAAGGCAAAGGGGCAAGTTGGATCCAAAATTGGCTCAGAGGCAGGAAACAAAGGGTAATGGTCGAAGGGTGTTTTTGTGACTGGAAGGCTGTTTCCAGTGGGGCTCCGCAGGGCTCAGTAATGGGTCCTTTGCTTTTTGTGGTATATATCAATGATTTAGACTTGAATGTAGGAAGTATGATTAAGAAGTTTGCAGATGATACAAAAATTGGCTGTGTGGTTGATAATGAAGAAAGCTGAAGACTGCAGGAAGATATCAATGGACTGGTCAGGTGGGCAGAACAGTGGCAAATGGAATTCAATCTGGAGAAGTGTGAGGTCATGCATTTGTGGAGGGCTAACAAGGCAAGGGTTAAATGGTAGGACACTGAGAAGTGCAGAAGATCAGAGGGACCTTGGAGTGCATGTCCACAGATCTCTGAAGTTAGCTGGACAGGTAGATAAGGTGGTTAAGGCGGCATACGGGATACTTGCTTTATTAGCCGAGGCATAGAATATAAGAGCAGGGAGGTTATGCTTGAAATGTATAAAACACTGGTTAGGCCGCAGCTAGAATACTGCGTGCAGTCCTGGTCACCACATTACAGGAAGGATGTGATTGCACTGGAGAGGGTACAGAGGAGATTTACGAGGATGTTGCCTGGGCTGAAGAATTTTAGCTATGAGGAAAGATTGGATAGGCTGGGTTGTCCTATTTATCCCTCAAATAAAAACAGAAAATGCCGGAGACACTCGGCAGGTCAGGCGGCGTCTGTGAAGAGAGAAACAGAGTCAACGTTTCAGGTCGATGACCTTTCGTCAGAACTGGAAAAAAGCCGGAAATGGAACAGATTCTTAAGCAAGTGAAGAGGCTGGGAAAGGGGGGAGGGGAGGAAAGAAGAAAAGGGAAGGTCTGTGATAGGATGGACGGCAGGAGAGATTAAGAGACATTGAGAGATATTCAAGGCAAAGGGAGATGGTAATGGGACAGGTTAAGAAACAAAGGATGGCTCTAGATGAAGTGTAAATTGTGCTTTCTTTTAATATTAATCCCTCAACCAACATAACAAAAACAGATGATCCAGTCATTATCACATTGTTGTTTGTGGGAGTTTGCTGTGTGCAAATTGGCTGCTATGCTTCCTACATTACAACAGTGACTACACTTCAAAAAGTACTTCATGGGCTGTCAAGTGCTTTGAGACATCCGGTGGTCATGAAAGGCGCTATAGAAATTCAAGTCTTTCTTTTCCCTAGTCTCATTCTTTTGTATTTTCCCACATTATATGCCATTTTCCACCCACCTATCCCGATCCCTTTGTATTTGTAGGTCCGCCTCACCCCCATTATTAGATTCATGCCAGCTTTAAATGATGGTTAACTGCGTATGTGTGTTTTTGTAATGTTTTAAATATTACCTTTTGCACGAGTACATTCCATGTATTTGACATGTACTGGGGTAAGTCTGGTCTATCCGCCAGGGAAAGGATGTTTGAGTTAAGCTGACGGGATTGGGGGGATTGCAGGAAGAGAGAGGCAATCACTGGGTGTACTCTTTTTGAGCAACCCATAAACAAACAGACTGTAACTAAACTCAAAACAATAAGTGAAACTTAACAAATTAAATTGAAATTTGGTTGCCGGGGGGGTGACGATGCACTCCAGTCCCCGCGGCGCCCACTGGTTGCGGGAGGCCTCAAGCGTGCCGGGGACACTACGTGCTCCATCTCCAGGGCCACGAACAAGAGACAGGCAGTCGGGCCGAACGACCCCCTGCTGTCTGGACCCAGTTGCTGGCAATCACTGTGTGTAGTGCTGGTTGTGTAGATATTGTCCCACTTGTGAGAAGAGACTATCTGGTATAGACTTGTTTCAGTGATTAATCTCTCGATGTTTGACTGTCCAGGAGGAAAGTACAAATGCAAAGAGGCGAGGAGACTGTTGAATCTTCTCTGGTGGAACAGGAAGTCCAGTAAATCATTGAGATGAGAGTTACTGGCGTTTCCCTAAATCTGGCGAGGGAAGGACAGTGCTGGGATTCCGTGGATACCTCGTGCTCCCGCTAGGATCAAAACACTGTGGGATCAACAGCAAAGAACAGGCTAAGAAAGTGCATCAAAGGTGGAATACTATTGAATTAAAGATGAAGTAAGGAAAAGTGGGACTAGTGGACTGACACGTGTTCATGTGATACAGGCATGTTGAGAATAACCTTGGATTTTCACCCAAGGTAGGTCAAAACTCAAAGCTCTAACACTGTGACCAAGTCTCTAATTGGTTATCCTGTAGTTACCTTGCTCTATTCTCCAACTCTCCATTAGGCTTAGAAGTGGCAGCTTTGGCAGTTGGAACCTAGTGCAGTGTGGTTCCAGGCCAATGGGACTCCATGAAGAGAGTATTCATCTCCCCCCACCACCACCACAAACACAAGTACTGAACACAATAAGCTTCAGTCACTCTCCCCCAGGCTGTGCTTGTCAAACAGGTACTCTCCCATGCCATTCTCAGGGGCTCCCAGTCTCTTCAAGTTGGTGATGTGATCTCCAAGCTTCTTGATCATCTTCACTTGCTCATCCAAGTAGTGGGTCTCCAGGAAGTCACACAACTGAAAGAAAGAAACAAAGTGAAACTAGTTATGGCCAGTAGCAGATATCAAGGAACATGATCTCCCCCCCAACCACTCCCCCCACCCTAGAGTTGGGATTTTACTCCTCTTGGACTGGAGGATAGTCAAGTGGCGTAATTGAGATGATGTAAATTTGCTCCAATGAACCAGTAATTCCTGTACAATAGATGCTAAGAACACCAACAGCTTTATTCTCAATGTCCACATTAGGCCAACTGTCCAGTCCTCTCCCCAACCCACTTAAGGACCCAGGAGAGACACCAACACAAAACGATTGGGCATGGGGAATATTGAATAGGCTCAAGGACAGCAAGGTTCCACCACCTCCAACACACCCAACAACCCACATTAAGAACTTACATGAGGGTCGGTGTGCCCAGTGGAGAGTTTGTGCAGATCCAGCAGACTCTGGTTGACATTCTTCTCCATCTGTAGAGCTCTCTGCATCGCCTCCAGACCATTGCTCCACTCATCCTGCTCTGGTTTCTGAAGGGGAAAGTCACAGTTCACTTACAATGAATTAAACAAAAATACACAAGACAGCACAAGGAAAACAGGGGTGAAATGCAGCCAGAATTCCATGTTACCATGAACCAATGTGTCACAGAATATAGAATTACTGCATTAAGCCACCAGAACCATGGAATCAAATTGGAACCAATTGCTTTAGAAAGTATTGGAAACAAGGGGATCCCAACAGAAGGCCACTCATTTATTGAATCCAACCTTGATGTCCTCCAAGATGATTCGGCCTCCACGCCGATTCTGGAATTTCATCAATTTCTCAGCATCCTCGTGTTGCTCATGTGACTGCTCCTTGAGGAACTCGGCAAAGTGACGCAGGGCAACATCATCCCGGTCAAAGTAATAGGACTGTGGAGAGAATTTTAAACAGCTCCATCAGACCTAGATCTTCAAATACAGTGCAAGATTATTATATTTATCTAGTTAGAGAGTTCTTAATCTTGCAAAAAGAGATATAAAAAAAGATAGGAGCAGTAGTAGGCCATTCGGCCCCTCGAGCATGTTCCGCCATTTAATGAGATCATGGCTGATCATCCAAATTCAGTACCCTGTCCCTGCTTTCTCCCCATATCCCTTAAGCCTCAAGATGCCATTGGTTAACTAGCAAAATACAATTCACTTATCTGAACATGTTGGACAGCTTCTCCTCCCAATAAAAAAACCAGGATGAAAGATTCAACTAGCAAAAAACACAAAACTATAAACTAATGTTGAGGATTATATTTCATGTCCAGTCAAACTAAACTCTACTGCTGGGTAAGTAGCACCTCCTCTACTTCCTGTCATTCAGATGAGATGTTAAACAGAGGCCCTGTCTGTCCTCAGGTGGATGTGAAAGATCTCAAGGCACTACTTCAGAGAACAGGGGAGTTCTCTCCAGATTCCCAGGACAATATTTATCCCTCAACCAACGCCACTAAAACAGATGATCTGATCATTCTCATTGTTTGTGGGAGCTTACTGTGCACAAATTGGCTGCTATATTTCCCACATAACAGGTGGCTACAAAGCACTTTGGGAGGTAGTCAAAAGGCACTATATAAATGCTTATTTTTCCAAATCTAAACTAACATTGGGCATGGAAGGAGAAACTTCCTCAATTCCAGTAGTTTTACACTACAATGTAGTGCAAAAGATCTAGGCTCAGTGAACAAGGCTTCAACACCAGGATTCCCAGGACTTCACTTCCAGTTAAAGAGAAAGCCAGTGAGGACCTGCCAACATGTCACTCACTACAGTCACCCCACTGAAACTGAACTTTGTTTCATGTCAACAAGCACCAACAGTCACTTGACTAGGTTTGTGTTCTTGTTACAAACTCAGGCAGCAGCTGAGCTAGTTCCATATATTAAACCTGGTCAACAGAGTGCAGCTGCTACAAGGAGCAGGCCATTAACACAACAAGCTCACCCTGAAGTACTCACTGCCCAAAGATTGCTTCCCCAGGTAAGGAAGTCAAGAGAAATATAGTTTAAAACCAGTTCATGGAACTGCAGAATTTCCAACTTTTCAGAATACAGCAACAAGGAATACAAGACCCACCATGGAGAGATAAACATAGGAGGAATAGAGCTCCATGTTGATCTGCTTGTTGACAGCATCCTCACAGTCCTTGTGGTAGTTCTGACACACTTGGGAGGCCATCTTCACTATTATCTGTTATACTATTACTGCTCACTATCACCTAGACAATTCAAGAACTGACTCTTTTTAACCCAAGCTCTTGCATTTATACTGGTGGGGCAGCCTGCATTCAAACAAGGAATGACATCACCAATGATGATTGACAATCGCTGAGAGCCAATCAGGAATCTTTCCTGAATCCAGGCACCAATTAACAAAGGAGAGGGGGTGTGGGGGAGGGGGGTGAGAGACCCAGAGCCAATCAGAGCTATGGAAAACCGGCAGGTTTGGGAGATCAGTCTCGGTGATGTCACTGCTTTTGGGGTCCTTGACCTTCTTCAAATCGGAAAGTCTCTCGTTGTTTGATGCTCTCATTTGAATTAAATGACAAATTGCTGCTTTCGAAAAGCTCAAGGTGCTGAGAATCATCCTTCGCTATCGATGTATTTTCCTACAATTGTTCCTTCATCGTCGCTGGGTCAAAATCCTGGAACTCCCTCCCTAACAGCATTGTGGGAGTACTTTCACTGCTCGGACTGCAGCGGTTCAAGAAGGCGGCTCACCACCGCCTTCTCCAGGGAGATTCGCGCCGGGCAAGAAATTCTGGCCGTTGACAGCGACGCCCACATCCCATGAATTAATATTCAAAAAATGGAATAAATTGATTGGAAACACCTTTGTGTGTTATGGAACCTACACCAGAGTATTATTCATTCACATTTTCAGATTCTGTAGAACCGGGACCCATGAGGCTTGACTTTCCATTAAATATTTCTCCCCATCACACAATCCCTTCGGATGTAAAGACAGGAATTTCTCACAGAAAAACAGGGGTGTATTTTCTAGCCCGTCACTCGGGGAGCTGCTACCAGGGCTGTACTTCTTTGTAGTCAGACTGTAGGAAATGTATCGGCACGGAGCGGGGTGAACGTCGACCTCATAGATTTTGTGAGATGCAAACAGTTACCATTAGTGCCGTTCTGACCTCAGTGCGGGGAGTGCTTGCAGCCGAACCGCACCCGAGTTCAACGTGTTAAATTGGTATAGAACCTCGGTTAGACTACACTTGGAGTACGGTGCACGGTTCTGGTCTCCATAGAATCATAGAATAGTGCAGCACAGAAGGAGGCCATTCGGCCCATCGAGTCTGTCCCGGCTCGTTCAAAGAGCAATCCAGTTAGTCCCACTCCCCCGCTCTTTCCCCAGGAACCTGGAATTTTTTCTACTTCAAGTATTTATCCAATTCCCTTTTGAAGGCCACTATTGAATCTGTATCCACCGCCCCATCAGGCAGCGCATTCCCAATCCTAACCACTCCTTGTGTAACAACGTTTTTCCTCCTGTCGCCTCTGGTTCTTTTGCTAATCATCTTAAATCTGTGTCCTCTGGTTATCGACCCTTCAGCCATTGGAAACAGTTTCTCTTTATTTACTCTATCGAAACCCTTCATGATTTTAAACACCTCTGTCAAATCTCCCCTTAGCCTTCTCTGCTCTAAGGAGAATATTACAAAAAGGATATAGAGGCACTGGAGAAGGTGCACATTTGATTTACAAGAATGACAGCAGAACTGAGAGGTTATATCGATCAGGAATGACTGAACAGGCTGGGGCTCTTTTCTCTAGAAATAAGAAGGCTGAAGGGTGAACTAATAGAGGTCTTTAAAATGATGAAGGTGTTTTGATAAGGTAGATGGAGAGAAAATGCTTTCACTTGTGGTCTTTTGTGGTTGCACAATTTATCTGCAGCTTAAGAAAATGTCAAATAAAGTTTATCAACTTAAATTAAAGTAACATCAGCCAGGGATCAGTTGTCCCTCCTTTTGGTTGTACAATTTATCTGCAAATTTAAGGAAAACGTCAAATAAGGCTTATCAACTTAGATTAGAATGACATCGGCCGGGGTGACGATGCACTCCAGTCCCCGCGACGCCCACCGGTCTCGGAAGGCCTCGAGCGTGCCGGCGGACACCGCGTGCTCCATCTCCAGGGCCACCCGGGCGCGAACATAGCCGCGGAATGGAGGCAGGCAATGCTTTCGCTTGTGGGGGAGTCCAGAACTCAGGGCCATAAGTATAAGATAGTCACTAATAAATCTAACAAGGGATTCAGGAGCAACTTCTTCAGTGGTGAGAATGTGGAACTCGCTACCACATGGAGTAGTTGAGGCGAAGAGCAGAGATGCATTTAAGGTGAAGTTTGGTAAGAAAGGAATAGAAGAATATGCTGATCGGATTAGATGAAGAAGGGCGGGAGGAGGCTCGTGTGGAGCATAAACCCTGGCACGGAGCAGTCGGGACGAATGGCCTGTTTCTGTGCTGTAAATTTGATGTAATTCTTAAAACACGGGCGCCTGTAAAGTTTTTCACATCGAGTGAGCTGAAGACTTTGTTTTGTCTGAAACATGAAGCCATGAAACCCGTCAGCACGCAAACCCATCCCGACTCGTAGAATTACGGCTCATCGTCGTGTGAAATGTGGGGAACTCAGATACCCCAGAAATGCCTCCGAGAGATGCAAAGACATCAACGTGGAATGGCTGAAGACGGCAATTTCATTGCACCCGCTGCAGTTCTCAGCTAAGTTCCTAAATTAGCGTGTAAACACTGGCGTGTTGCAGCTTCAGCATCAACGGTTGAATCCATTCCTGGGGGTGAAGGACACAAATGGAGATGCAGTAGGATTTGGAAAGGATGATTGCTATTTGGTGCGAACTGCACAATGGGCCTGAATACCAATCAATACATTTATGGAGGAGCTGCTGGTATTGGGTTTATACATTGATGGAACAGGCAGGGAGGGGGAAAAGAGTTTCAGGAGAAGTATCTATTTAACTTGGGGGTTGTACTTTGTTCATTTAATGAAATACATTTACTCCTTCCAGAAGGATTATATTTTGTGGGAATACAGTTCCACATGGATTCCTCATCCTTCAATACCTTACCCAAGACCATGAGTGTTGGCAGGTTGGTCAACCATGGTGGGGGAAGGAGAGGGGTCCCAGAACAAAGCCCAATAGGGTATTCACACTTTCCTAGTAAGATATCTTTGGAATTCTCTACCCCAGAGCACTGTGGATGCTGAATCATTGCCCTTCGTCTGCAACACAAGATTGAAGTATTTGCAAGAAATACATACAATTGAATGGAGATCTTTCAACCGGTGTCTGAATATCCAAGTTAAATATAGTAAAATTAACACAGCAAAAAAATTCATATGACTGTTCCCATTGGCAGAAGGTTCAAGAACCAGAGGCCACCAATTGAAGGTGATTGGCAGGAGGCCCAAAGGCAACCGGAGGAAAAACATTTTTATGCAGGGAGTGGTTAGGATCTAGAATGCACTACCCGAGGGTGGTGGAGTCTGATTCAATCGTGGCTTTCAAAAGGGAACTAGAAAATACCAGAAAGAAAAAAAATTGCAGGACTACAGGAAGGGTGGGGGAGTGGGAGGAGCTGAAATGCTCCTGCAGAGAGCCGTACGGGCTCGACGGGCCGAATGGCCTCCTGTGCTATAATCATTCTATGACCAAATCCCATGACAACACTGCTGCACAGCCTAGTGTAATACAGGAAATGTCACCAAGTTATGCTAACTGGAACAAAAACTACTAAAATTTACAAAGAGTCAAAATCCAGTCCAATATTGAACAGTTTATTTACAGTTAGTGACATTTCACATTAAGAGCCCAGGTCTCAGCTCTTGTACAAAGTCACAAACCATCATTCCCTACAGGACAGGAGTCTCGCACACAATTACAAATACAAGTACTAAACACAATAGGCTTCATCCCTGCAGTCACTTCAGTCACTCTTCCGCCAGGCTGTGTTTGTCAAACAGGTACTCTCCCATGCCATTCTCAGGGGCTCCCAGTCTCTTCAGGTTGGTGATGTGATCGCCAAGCTTCTTGATCATCTTCACTTGCTCATCCAAGTAGTGGGTCTCCAGGAAGTCACACAACTGGAAAAAAAGAGGGAAACTAGTTATGTCCAGCAGCAGATTTCAAGGAACATCCTAGCTTCCCCAAGAGTTTAATCCTCTTGGACTGCAGGATAGTCTAGTGGTGCAATTGAGATTAATGGAATTACTGCATCATTAGATTAAACTTCCTGCACAATAGGGGCATAGATCCTAGAATCACTGGGACACATTTACTAGTCAATGTCCACAGTAGGCCAACCTCCCACCAATCAAAAACCTAAAAAGCACCAACACAAAGCTATTGGGCATAGAGATCTTTTGAATAGGCTCAAGGTTCCACCACCTCCAACTTAACAAAATGCCCACATTACAGCATCAAGAACTTACATGAGGGTCAGTCCTCTCAGTGGAGAGTTTGTGCAGATCCAGCAGACTCTGGTTGACATTCTTCTCCAGCTGCAGAGCTCTCTGCATCACCTCCAGACCATTGCTCCACTCATCCTGCTCTGGTTTCTGGAAAGGGAAATACAGACAGTTCACTGTACAATGGATTAAACAAACAAGTATTGAAGGAAATTAGGGGTGCAAACGTCTACTGTTACCATGAATCAATGTGTTAACAGAAAATAGAACTACTGCATTAAGCCAACACAACTCCCGGAGTCAAATAACAGATGTATTGAAGGGGAAGCTAGATATGTACTAGGGAGAGGTGTATAAAAGAATATGCAGATAGGGTTAGATGACACACGGTGGGAACTGGTTCGTGGAGTATAAACTCTGTCATGGACCGACTTGGCCAGTGTTATAAATTGGAACCAATTGCTTTGGAAAGTATTTGAAACAATCAGTCTAAGGGGTTCCAGACAGAAGGTCACTCGTTTATTGAGCCAAACCTTGATGTCCGCCAAGATGATTCGGCCTCCACGCCGATTCTGGAATTTCATCAGTTTCTCCGCGTGCTCCCGTTCCTCGTGTGACTGCTCCTTGAAGAACTCGGCAAAGTGACGCAGGGCAACATCATCCCGGTCAAAGTAATAGGACTATGGAGAGATCAGAAAAGTCGTTGTGTATCTCATAGCAGACCTATCATGGTTATTGTACATAAAGCCAACCTGGATTTTGCTTTCTTTCAAAGGGTTCAAGTCTCACTGAACTTGTTGTACATTAGCACAGGCCTACTTACTTCACTAACCTGGTAGAGTGGACAATCTGACCCCTAGCAATAGGGAAACTGGCCAATGGAAATGGCAAAAAAGAGGCAACATGAGCAAACTCAAGTGCATGAACTGCCTGAAAAGGGTGGTGGGAGCAGATTAAATAGTAACTTACAATTATTGGCCCAGAGCTATTGCCAAGGGGCATTAGAAGCAAACCCATTAAAGTCTAGTCACAGTGCACAGTTCATGTAGTACAAAGAGGAGACACTGGTCTGAGTCTTACTGGCTACATTCATCCCATGGAACTAAAAATCACCACAAGCAGCATTAATTTGGCACCTTCAACACTAATCAAGGCATTTCAGAGGAGAACCAGATACCAAGGAATAAAGGTTCATAAGCCTTCAGAATTTGAAGTGCTTGGTCAAGGTCAAGAAGTAGGAAAGCAGAGGAGTTAAGGGAGAGTTCCCCTGAGTAGGGTCAAAGTGGCTGAAGGATTTACCACCATTAAAGCAAAGGGAGTTAGAGAAAAGACAGAAGGGCACAAACTGATACTTAAAACTAGGAGATTAAGAATATTAGGAACAGGAGTAGGCCATTCAGCCACTCAAGCCTACTTCACCATTCAATTTGATCATGGCTGACCTGTAGCTTTACTCCATCCCCCTCGAGACCCTTACCCAACAAAACCATCTGTCTTGAAAGCTCCAATTGTCCCAGCATCCACAGCTAGGGGGCGGGAGGAGAAAGCAGGTAAAGAAAGTGTTCCAGATTTCCACCACCCTTGTGAAAAAGTACCTCCTGACTTCCCTCCTAAATGGGCTACTTCTAATTTTAAGATTACATCCCCTCATTGCAAAAGCAAAAGTAGGGAAAGGCCATGGAGTGATTTAGAAGTGAGGATAACAATTCTGATTTACACACTTTGAATGCAGAGTGTATTCCAAATATAAACTTCAACACCACACTCACAAGAGCCCAGGAAAGAGAATCATTAACATACTCAGAATATGGTTCAGTTACTGCAAGGACCAGAGAGGCAGTTTTTTAATTAATGCACAAGATGATTAATTAATATAATGCGATTTTAGCTCTAAAAATGAATTTACTGTGCATAGATTGAGGGGTGGGCTAGATACAGCACAGAATTTAGTAAAGTAACATTACATAGACTCCACTATGAAGTGGTCAGAAATACAAGACTCACCATGGAGAGATAAACATAGGAGGAATAGAGCTCCATGTTGATCTGCTTGTTGACAGCATCCTCACAGTCCTTGTGGTAGTTCTGACGCACTTGAGAAGCCATCCTAATTATTATTATTATTATTATTTATTGCTAAATCTAAACTTTGTTGAAGTAAGAAGCTGGGATTTAACCAACCCCCCAAACTCCTAGTATTTATACTGCTGGATAATCCAGGGCGTGACCGCCTAGGTGATGAGTGACATTCCTCAATACCCAATCAGAAGTGGCAGCCTCTCTCAGAGCACCAATCAAGTAAAGGGAGGAGGGGGAGATGACACCCAGAGCCAATCATGACTTTGAAAAATGAGTGTCATTGGCTGACAAGGCAATAAGGATCCCAAAGGATTCTTGGGGCCTGTGACTTTTGGGGTGTGTGTAGCTCTTCCTTAAAAACCGCCCCACGATGGCGAGCACTTCTTCGGCGGTGACGGGGCCAGCGATGACCTGTGCGGCGGCGGCGGCCAAAGCCTCGGCTGCTCCCGATGCTGCTGCTGCCCCGTCGCCGTTCCGGTTGATGACGATGAAGCTCGGGGTGAAGAGCTACACCCACCCCGACATGACTATTGAGGCGTGCGTGAAGGCCATGGCCGGGGTTGTCGGCCCTCCGGCCATAGTCGCCGCCTCAAAAATGTATGGGAAGGCTGTCTTTTTCCTGGAGTCCGAGCGGGCGGTGGCCCTGGCCATCGCCCAGGGGCTCACCGTGGGCGGGACTTTCCTGCCGGTGGACCCGCTGGAGGCCACCGCGCAGAGGGTTGTCCTATCAAACGTCCCGCCCTATATCGCCGGTGAGCTCCTCCTCCCCCACCTACGTCAACTTGGGGAGGTGAGGTCGGGGATTTCCCCGATCCCGCTCGGGCTCCGGGAAAGCAGCCTTCGCCATGTCTTCTCCTTCCGGCGCCAGGCTTTCGTTCGCCCAGCTCGTGCCTCCCGGGGATGGGGACGAGACCCTGCCCGTGGGGGGGGTCGCGGAACAACCCGCGGCGGGAATGGATCCATTGCTGGTGGCTTTGCCCCTCGACGGGTCGGGCGGCCAGGGGACCGGGCCGGGCGAGTCCTCTGATGATGAGCTCGCCCAGAGCGGCCCGGACCTTTCCCAGGTGCTGCTCGACTTCGTCGAGGTTTGCCAGAATTTTTCCCCGTCTGATGGGTCGGAGGCTGGGGGCGTTGCGGAGGAGGGCCCTCTGTCTGTGTCTCCGGCGCCGGGCGACTTGGAGGGGGCCGTGCTTTCGTTTTCTCCGGTCTCTCCGGTCTCTCCGGTCGTTCCGGCGCCTGGGGCGGAGGGGGTCTCCGAACCGCCGCCGCCTGCTGGCCCGGCCCCCCTAGAGGAGCCCGGGGGGGAATCCTCCGCTACCGATCCTGGGGGTGGGATCCGGGCGGAGGCGGGGCCGGCTGTCGCGGCCGGGCCGCCCGACGCGCACTGCGTGGCGGACGGTTCGGCCGCCGGTGGCGACCCCCCGGAGGAGGACGGGGACTCGGTGGTGAGGGCGGAGGAAGACTTAGAGTCCATCGCCGACGAGGCGATGGATGACCTCGCGCCCCTCGCCGGGACCCCCCTCGTTCTCATTCCCATCAGGGAGCTCCGGGAATTTGTGGCCACGAGCCAGGGTCGCCACAGGACCCAGCGGGCCCTCGACAGATGGTCGGGGCTGGCGCTGCTCGTCGGGTCGGCCCGCGTCGCCTACAAGACCATGGGTGCGGACGCGGGCGTGAGCCCGTCCGAGCTGTGTCGGTTCCGGGCATTCCTCACCGGGCTGCTAAGGGAGTGGCGGTCGACTAGCGGCCGCCCTCCCTTCCCCCGTTAGGTTTAAGTAGGGGTTGGTTGTGCTTCTGAAATGAAGATAACCATAGCCAGCCTCAACGTCAACGGCAGCAGGGAAGCTAGCCGCAGATTTAATAACTTTTCGGCCCTTCGGGACGGGAAGTATGCGGTGTGCTTCCTGCAAGAAACCCACACCGTTCCGGGAGACGAGGCCACGTGGCTCCTGGAGTGGCAAGGAGGGGTCAACATGAGTCACCTCTCCAGTGTTTCCAGTGGGGTGGCTATCTTGTTGGCCCCGCATTTTCAGCCGGAGATCTTGGGGGTCAAGGAGCTCGTGCCGGGCCGCTTGCTCCAGGTCACTGTTCGCCTGGGGGGCGTGCCGTTCCATCTAGTGAACGTGTACGCCCCCGGGGCCGGTGCGCAGCAAGCGCGCTTCTTTGAAGAAGTGTCCACTCTTTTGGGCTCCATCGACGCGGGCGAGTGCGTCGTCCTCGGGGGGGATTTTAATTGTACCCTCGAGGCGAGGGACCGCACGGGTACCCAGCCGAGCCCGGCGTCGGTGGGGAAGTTGAGGGACCTGGTCGGGTCCCTCGACTTGGTGGACGTCTGGCGTAATCTCCATCCCGACTCCAGCGCCTTCACCTTTGTGAGGTCTGGGGGAGGAGCGTCCAGGATCGACCGCCTCTACATTTCCCGGGCGTACGTCTCCTGCGTTCCGACGGCTTCCGTGCGGCCGGTGCCGTGCACGGACCACCACCTGGTGTGGGCGGAGCTCGTGCCGCCGCGCGCCGGGGGGGGGTCCGCGTACTGGCACTTTAACAACCTGCTGCTGGAGGACGCGCGGTTCCGGGATTCGTTCGGTCGGTTCTGGGCCGGCTGGAGAAGGAAGCAGGGGGGCTTCCCCTCCTTGAGGCTATGGTGGGATGTGGGCAAGGCTCACATCCGTCTCTTCTGTCAGGAGTACGCGAAGGGGTCGACCAAGAGGCGGGAGGCCCGGGTCGGGCAGTTGGAGAAGGAGGTGCTCGACCTGGAGTCCCGTCTCGGTCAAGTCGCCGAGGACCCGGCCCTGCGGCTGGCGTACGAAGAGAAGAAGGGCGCGCTGAAGGACCTGCGGCTCGTCGGGTCCCGAGGCGCGTACGTGAGGTCGCGTTTCCAGTTCCTGCGGGACCTGGACCGCGGCTCCCCCTTCTTCTACTCGCTGGAAAAAAGACGGGGGGTCCGTAAGCAGCTTTTGGAGCTGCTGGCCGACGACGGATCTCCGGTCTCGGATCCGGAGGGAATCCGCGCGGAGACCCGCGCCTATTACGGGGCTCTGTTCTCTCCGGATCCGTCCAGCGAGGACGCGCGCGGAGTTTTGTGGGAGGACCTGCCGAAGGTCGGCCTGGAGGGCGCCGAAAAATTGGACGCTCCTCTGAGTTTGGAGGAGCTGTCCGGCGCCCTCCGCCAGCTCTCTAGGGGGAAGTCCCCGGGGCTGGACGGGCTGACCGTGGAGTTCCACAGGGCGTTCTGGGGCGTCCTGGGGGGCGACTACGTGCGGGTCCTGGGGGAATGTTTGGCGACCGGGGAGATGCCCCTCTCGTGGCGCAGGGCGGTGATCGTCCTGCTGCCTAAGAGGGGTGATCTCCGCCTCCTTAAGAACTGGCGCCCGGTCTCCCTCCTCAGCACGGATTATAAAATCTTTGCCAGGGCCATGTCTGTTCGCCTTGGCACCGTGCTGGCCCGCATGATCCATCCCGACCAGTCCTACACGGTCCCGGGCCGGACCATTCACGATAATATCCATCTGGTCCGGGACCTGGTCCACCATTCCCAGAGGGCTGGTCTGTCGGTCGCCTTCCTTTCCCTGGATCAGGAGAAGGCGTTCGACAGGGTGGATCACGAGTATCTTTTCGGGACTCTGCGCGCTTTCGGGTTCGGGACGCATTTTGTCGCCCGGATCCGACTTCTGTACGCTGCCGCGGAGTGTCTGATTAAAGTTAACGGGTCCTTGACGGCGCCCCTTCGCTTCGGGAGGGGGGTGCGTCAGGGATGCCCCATGTCCGTCCAGTTATACGCCATTTGCGTGGAGCCTTTCCTGCGCCTCTTGCGGAAGAGGTTGGCGGGATTGGCTCTGCAAGGGCCGGGCGTGGAGGTGGTCCTCTCGGCTTACGCCGATGACGTGCTCCTCGTGGTCACGGATCCCGTTGACTTGCGGAGGATGCGGGAATGCCAGCAGATTTACTCGGACGCATCCTCCGCCAGGATCAACTGGGGGAAATGTTCTGGACTCCTGGTGGGTCAGTGGCAGGTGGACTCTCTGCCGGAGGAGTTCAGGCCCTTCGCCTGGAGTACTACGCACCTCCTCTACTTGGGAGTCTACCTCAGCCCGGCCGAGGACGCCTGGCCGGCGAACTGGCACGAGCTGGAGGCCAAAGTCACCGCTCGCTTAGGACGCTGGACAGGATTGCTCCGAGTGTTGTCCTACAGGGGTCGGGCGTTGGTCATAAACCAACTGGTGGCCGCCATGTTGTGGTACCGGTTGGTTACTCTGACCCCCCCCCCGCGTTTGTCGCCAAGATACAGAAGAAGCTCGTCGACTTCTTCTGGAACAACAGGATGCACTGGGTCGCTGCCGCGGTTCTGAGTCTCCCGCTTAGGGAGGGCGGTCAGGCGTTGGTGTGCCTCCGCACCCAGGTTGCGACTTTCCGTCTTCGGACGCTGCAGAGATACCTGTACGTCGAGAATCCTCCAAGATGGTGTGCGCTGGCGACGTATTTTTTCCGCCAGCTGCACGGCCTCAATTACGACACGCAGCTCCTGTTTTTGGAGGGGAGCGGCAGGCGTGAGAGCCTGCGGGAGCTGCCTGTCTTTTACCAGGAACTACTATGGGTTTGGAATTACGTCGCCTCCAGGCGGAGCTCTCCCCCGTCAGGAGCGGCGGCTGTCCTCCGGGAGCCGCTGTTCAGGAATCCGCACCTCCACGTCCGCGAGTTCGGGTGGCTGGCGGAACGCAGGGCTGTGCCTGCCAGGGTGACTAGAGTCGGGGACCTACTCGATGGCGGAGGAGCGGGCTGGATGGCGCCAGAGGAGCTGGCGAGGCGCATGTCGTGGGACGACGTCCGGCTCGCGGTCAATGCCATCGGGGCGGTGAAAGCGATGCTGCCCCCCGGCGCCACGAGGTGCGTCGAGGCGGCTCGGGCACGTGGGGAGATCCCGTCCGAGCTTACTCCGGTTCGGACGGAATTCCTTATCGGCGCCTTTCCCCGAGACTCCCCTCGGGGATCGGCGCCTCACAACTTGAGCCGTCTCGAGGAAATACCCTCCGTGCTTTTTCATTCTGCGCGGAGGGGTTTCCTGTACGGGCTGCTCTTGCACACCTTCCACTTTGCCATCTTCGCCTGCCGTCCGGACACGCCGTGGCGTGCCGTTTTACCTCCGGACGGAGGCGGAGGTCCCCAATGGGGGGCTCTCTATGCGGGAGTCCTCCCTTGTTCTATCGGGGATTTGGCCTGGAGGGTGTTGCACAGAGCAGTTCCGTGCAATAGATTTTTAAGTAGGTTTACGGACTCCCAGACCGCCTGTTTGTTTTGTGGTCTGGAGGAGTCCGTCTTTCACGTTTACACGGGGTGTGAGAGGTTGCAGCCCCTCTTCCATTTTTTGAGGGGGCTGCTCCTCAAATTTTGGTTGCACTTCAGTCCCACGCTCCTGATCTACGGTCACCCCGTGCGGAGGGGAGCGGGCGGGTCGGAGGACCTCCTCGTGGGCCTGCTCCTGGGCCTGGCCAAGAAAGCCATCAATTGGTCCTGGCAGCGGGCGAGCGAGGGGGTCGTCCGACCGGATTGCCTCCCCCTCTTCCGTGGCCATGTTCGCGCCTGGGTGGCCCTAGAGATGGAGCACGCGGTGTCCGCCGGCACGCTCGAGCTTTTTCGTGACCGGTGGGCGCCGCGGGGACTGGAGTGCATTGTTAATCGGGACAACCAAATTTTAATTTGATTGGTGGAGGGTTATTTAAAAGGGTAATTGGGTTTTTTTGTCACCTTATTTGTGAAATTGTTTCTTTTTTTGGGTCCAATGAAAAGAGAGGGGGAGATGACACCCAGAGCCAATCATGACTTTGAAAAATGAGTGTCATTGGCTGACAAGGCAATAAGGATCCCAAAGGATTCTTGGGGCCTGTGACTTTTGGGGTGTGTGTAGCTCTTCCTTAAAAACCGCCCCACGATGGCGAGCACTTCTTCGGCGGTGACGGGGCCAGCGATGACCTGTGCGGCGGCGGCGGCCAAAGCCTCGGCTGCTCCCGATGCTGCTGCTGCCCCGTCGCCGTTCCGGTTGATGACGATGAAGCTCGGGGTGAAGAGCTACACCCACCCCGACATGACTATTGAGGCGTGCGTGAAGGCCATGGCCGGGGTTGTCGGCCCTCCGGCCATAGTCGCCGCCTCAAAAATGTATGGGAAGGCTGTCTTTTTCCTGGAGTCCGAGCGGGCGGTGGCCCTGGCCATCGCCCAGGGGCTCACCGTGGGCGGGACTTTCCTGCCGGTGGACCCGCTGGAGGCCACCGCGCAGAGGGTTGTCCTATCAAATGTCCCGCCCTATATCGCCGGTGAGCTCCTCCTCCCCCACCTACGTCAACTTGGGGAGGTGAGGTCGGGGATTTCCCCGATCCCGCTCGGGCTCCGGGAAAGCAGCCTTCGCCATGTCTTCTCCTTCCGGCGCCAGGCTTTCGTTCGCCCAGCTCGTGCCTCCCGGGGATGGGGACGAGACCCTGCCCGTGGGGGGGGTCGCGGAACAACCCGCGGCGGGAATGGATCCATTGCTGGTGGCTTTGCCCCTCGACGGGTCGGGCGGCCAGGGGACCGGGCCGGGCGAGTCCTCTGATGATGAGCTCGCCCAGAGCGGCCCGGACCTTTCCCAGGTGCTGCTCGACTTCGTCGAGGTTTGCCAGAATTTTTCCCCGTCTGATGGGTCGGAGGCCGGGGGCGTTGCGGAGGAGGGCCCTCTGTCTGTGTCTCCGGCGCCGGGCGACTTGGAGGGGGCCGGGCTTTCGTTTTCTCCGGTCTCTCCGGTCTCTCCGGTCGTTCCGGCGCCTGGGGCGGAGGGGGTCTCCGAACCGCCGCCGCCTGCTGGCCCGGCCCCCCTAGAGGAGCCCGGGGGGGAATCCTCCGCTACCGATCCTGGGGGTGGGATCCGGGCGGAGGCGGGGCCGGCTGTCGCGGCCGGGCCGCCCGACGCGCACTGCGTGGCGGACGGTTCGGCCGCCGGTGGCGACCCCCCGGAGGAGGACGGGGACTCGGTGGTGAGGGCGGAGGAAGACTTAGAGTCCATCGCCGACGAGGCGATGGATGACCTCGCGCCCCTCGCCGGGACCCCCCTCGTTCTCATTCCCATCAGGGACCTCCGGGAATTTGTGGCCACGAGCCAGGGTCGCCACAGGACCCAGCGGGCCCTCGACAGATGGTCGGGGCTGGCGCTGCTCGTCGGGTCGGCCCGCGTCGCCTACAAGACCATGGGTGCGGACGCGGGCGTGAGCCCGTCCGAGCTGTGTCGGTTCCGGGCATTCCTCACCGGGCTGCTAAGGGAGTGGCGGTCGACTAGCGGCCGCCCTCCCTTCCCCCGTTAGGTTTAAGTAGGGGTTGGTTGTGCTTCTGAAATGAAGATAACCATAGCCAGCCTCAACGTCAACGGCAGCAGGGAAGCTAGCCGCAGATTTAATAACTTTTCGGTCCTTCGGGACGGGAAGTATGCGGTGTGCTTCCTGCAAGAAACCCACACCGTTCCGGGAGACGAGGCCACGTGGCTCCTGGAGTGGCAAGGAGGGGTCAACATGAGTCACCTCTCCAGTGTTTCCAGTGGGGTGGCTATCTTGTTGGCCCCGCATTTTCAGCCGGAGATCTTGGGGGTCAAGGAGCTCGTGCCGGGCCGCTTGCTCCAGGTCACTGTTCGCCTGGGGGGCGTGCCGTTCCATCTAGTGAACGTGTACGCCCCCGGGGCCGGTGCGCAGCAAGCGCGCTTCTTTGAAGAAGTGTCCACTCTTTTGGGCTCCATCGACGCGGGCGAGTGCGTCGTCCTCGGGGGGGATTTTAATTGTACCCTCGAGGCGAGGGACCGCACGGGTACCCAGCCGAGCCCGGCGTCGGTGGGGAAGTTGAGGGACCTGGTCGGGTCCCTCGACTTGGTGGACGTCTGGCGTAATCTCCATCCCGACTCCAGCGCCTTCACCTTTGTGAGGTCTGGGGGAGGAGCGTCCAGGATCGACCGCCTCTACATTTCCCGGGCATACGTCTCCTGCGTTCCGACGGCTTCCGTGCGGCCGGTGCCGTGCACGGACCACCACCTGGTGTGGGCGGAGCTCGTGCCGCCGCGCGCCGGGGGGGGGTCCGCGTACTGGCACTTTAACAACCTGCTGCTGGAGGACGCGCGGTTCCGGGATTCGTTCGGTCGGTTCTGGGCCGGCTGGAGAAGGAAGCAGGGGGGCTTCCCCTCCTTGAGGCTATGGTGGGATGTGGGCAAGGCTCACATCCGTCTCTTCTGTCAGGAGTACGCGAAGGGGTCGACCAAGAGGCGGGAGGCCCGGGTCGGGCAGTTGGAGAAGGAGGTGCTCGACCTGGAGTCCCGTCTCGGTCAAGTCGCCGAGGACCCGGCCCTGCGGCTGGCGTACGAAGAGAAGAAGGGCGCGCTGAAGGACCTGCGGCTCGTCGGGTCCCGAGGCGCGTACGTGAGGTCGCGTTTCCAGTTCCTGCGGGACCTGGACCGTGGCTCCCCCTTCTTCTACTCGCTGGAAAAAAGACGGGGGGTCCGTAAGCAGCTTTTGGAGCTGCTGGCCGACGACGGATCTCCGGTCTCGGATCCGGAGGGAATCCGCGCGGAGACCCGCGCCTATTACGGGGCTCTGTTCTCTCCGGATCCGTCCAGCGAGGACGCGCGCGGAGTTTTGTGGGAGGACCTGCCGAAGGTCGGCCTGGAGGGCGCCGAAAAATTGGACGCTCCTCTGAGTTTGGAGGAGCTGTCCGGCGCCCTCCGCCAGCTCTCTAGGGGGAAGTCCCCGGGGCTGGACGGGCTGACCGTGGAGTTCCACAGGGCGTTCTGGGGCGTCCTGGGGGGCGACTACGTGCGGGTCCTGGGGGAATGTTTGGCGACCGGGGAGATGCCCCTCTCGTGGCGCAGGGCGGTGATCGTCCTGCTGCCTAAGAGGGGTGATCTCCGCCTCCTTAAGAACTGGCGCCCGGTCTCCCTCCTCAGCACGGATTATAAAATCTTTGCCAGGGCCATGTCTGTTCGCCTTGGCACCGTGCTGGCCCGCATGATCCATCCCGACCAGTCCTACACGGTCCCGGGCCGGACCATTCACGATAATATCCATCTGGTCCGGGAGCTGGTCCACCATTCCCAGAGGGCTGGTCTGTCGGTCGCCTTCCTTTCCCTGGATCAGGAGAAGGCGTTCGACAGGGTGGATCACGAGTATCTTTTCGGGACTCTGCGCGCTTTCGGGTTCGGGACGCATTTTGTCGCCCGGATCCGACTTCTGTACGCTGCCGCGGAGTGTCTGATTAAAGTTAACGGGTCCTTGACGGCGCCCCTTCGCTTCGGGAGGGGGGTGCGTCAGGGATGCCCCATGTCCGTCCAGTTATATGCCATTTGCGTGGAGCCTTTCCTGCGCCTCTTGCGGAAGAGGTTGGCGGGATTGGCTCTGCAAGGGCCGGGCGTGGAGGTGGTCCTCTCGGCTTACGCCGATGACGTGCTCCTCGTGGTCACGGATCCCGTTGACTTGCGGAGGATGCGGGAATGCCAGCAGATTTACTCGGACGCATCCTCCGCCAGGATCAACTGGGGGAAATGTTCTGGACTCCTGGTGGGTCAGTGGCAGGTGGACTCTCTGCCGGAGGAGTTCAGGCCCTTCGCCTGGAGTACTACGCACCTCCTCTACTTGGGAGTCTACCTCAGCCCGGCCGAGGACGCCTGGCCGGCGAACTGGCACGAGCTGGAGGCCAAAGTCACCGCTCGCTTAGGACGCTGGACAGGATTGCTCCGAGTGTTGTCCTACAGGGGTCGGGCGTTGGTCATAAACCAACTGGTGGCCGCCATGTTGTGGTACCGGTTGGTTACTCTGACCCCCCCCCCGCGTTTGTCGCCAAGATACAGAAGAAGCTCGTCGACTTCTTCTGGAACAACAGGATGCACTGGGTCGCTGCCGCGGTTCTGAGTCTCCCGCTTAGGGAGGGCGGTCAGGCGTTGGTGTGCCTCCGCACCCAGGTTGCGACTTTCCGTCTTCGGACGCTGCAGAGATACCTGTACGTCGAGAATCCTCCAAGATGGTGTGCGCTGGCGACGTATTTTTTCCGCCAGCTGCACGGCCTCAATTACGACACGCAGCTCCTGTTTTTGGAGGGGAGCGGCAGGTGTGAGAGCCTGCGGGAGCTGCCTGTCTTTTACCAGGAACTACTATGGGTTTGGAATTACGTCGCCTCCAGGCGGAGCTCTCCCCCGTAAGGAGCGGCGGCTGTCCTCCGGGAGCCGCTGTTCAGGAATCCGCACCTCCACGTCCGCGAGTTCGGGTGGCTGGCGGAACGCAGGGCTGTGCCTGCCAGGGTGACTAGAGTCGGGGACCTACTCGATGGCGGAGGAGCGGGCTGGATGGCGCCAGAGGAGCTGGCGAGGCGCATGTCGTGGGACGACGTCCGGCTCGCAGTCAATGCCATCGGGGCGGTGAAAGCGATGCTGCCCCCCGGCGCCACGAGGTGCGTCGAGGCGGCTCGGGCACGTGGGGAGATCCCGTCCGAGCTTACTCCGGTTCGGACGGAATTCCTTATCGGCGCCTTTCCCCGAGACTCCCCTCGGGGATCGGCGCCTCACAACTTGAGCCGTCTCGAGGAAATACCCTCCGTGCTTTTTCATTCTGCGCGGAGGGGTTTCCTGTACGGGCTGCTCTTGCACACCTTCCACTTTGCCATCTTCGCCTGCCGTCCGGACACGCCGTGGCGTGCCGTTTTACCTCCGGACGGAGGCGGAGGTCCCCAATGGGGGGCTCTCTATGCGGGAGTCCTCCCTTGTTCTATCGGGGATTTGGCCTGGAGGGTGTTGCACAGAGCAGTTCCGTGCAATAGATTTTTAAGTAGGTTTACGGACTCCCAGACCGCCTGTTTGTTTTGTGGTCTGGAGGAGTCCGTCTTTCACGTTTACACGGGGTGTGAGAGGTTGCAGCCCCTCTTCCATTTTTTGAGGGGGCTGCTCCTCAAATTTTGGTTGCACTTCAGTCCCACGCTCCTGATCTACGGTCACCCCGTGCGGAGGGGAGCGGGCGGGTCGGAGGACCTCCTCGTGGGCCTGCTCCTGGGCCTGGCCAAGAAAGCCATCAATTGGTCCTGGCAGCGGGCGAGCGAGGGGGTCGTCCGACCGGATTGCCTCCCCCTCTTCCGTGGCCATGTTCGCGCCTGGGTGGCCCTAGAGATGGAGCACGCGGTGTCCGCCGGCACGCTCGAGCTTTTTCGTGACCGGTGGGCGCCGCGGGGACTGGAGTGCATTGTTAATCGGGACAACCAAATTTTAATTTGATTGGTGGAGGGTTATTTAAAAGGGTAATTGGGTTTTTTTGTCACCTTATTTGTGAAATTGTTTCTTTTTTTGGGTCCAATGAAAAGAGAGGGGGAGATGACACCCAGAGCCAATCATGACTTTGAAAAATGAGTGTCATTGGCTGACAAGGCAATAAGGATCCCAAAGGATTCTTGGGGCCTGTGACTTTTGGGGTGTGTGTAGCTCTTCCTTAAAAACCGCCCCACGATGGCGAGCACTTCTTCGGCGGTGACGGGGCCAGCGATGACCTGTGCGGCGGCGGCGGCCAAAGCCTCGGCTGCTCCCGATGCTGCTGCTGCCCCGTCGCCGTTCCGGTTGATGACGATGAAGCTCGGGGTGAAGAGCTACACCCACCCCGACATGACTATTGAGGCGTGCGTGAAGGCCATGGCCGGGGTTGTCGGCCCTCCGGCCATAGTCGCCGCCTCAAAAATGTATGGGAAGGCTGTCTTTTTCCTGGAGTCCGAGCGGGCGGTGGCCCTGGCCATCGCCCAGGGGCTCACCGTGGGCGGGACTTTCCTGCCGGTGGACCCGCTGGAGGCCACCGCGCAGAGGGTTGTCCTATCAAATGTCCCGCCCTATATCGCCGGTGAGCTCCTCCTCCCCCACCTACGTCAACTTGGGGAGGTGAGGTCGGGGATTTCCCCGATCCCGCTCGGGCTCCGGGAAAGCAGCCTTCGCCATGTCTTCTCCTTCCGGCGCCAGGCTTTCGTTCGCCCAGCTCGTGCCTCCCGGGGATGGGGACGAGACCCTGCCCGTGGGGGGGGTCGCGGAACAACCCGCGGCGGGAATGGATCCATTGCTGGTGGCTTTGCCCCTCGACGGGTCGGGCGGCCAGGGGACCGGGCCGGGCGAGTCCTCTGATGATGAGCTCGCCCAGAGCGGCCCGGACCTTTCCCAGGTGCTGCTCGACTTCGTCGAGGTTTGCCAGAATTTTTCCCCGTCTGATGGGTCGGAGGCCGGGGGCGTTGCGGAGGAGGGCCCTCTGTCTGTGTCTCCGGCGCCGGGCGACTTGGAGGGGGCCGGGCTTTCGTTTTCTCCGGTCTCTCCGGTCTCTCCGGTCGTTCCGGCGCCTGGGGCGGAGGGGGTCTCCGAACCGCCGCCGCCTGCTGGCCCGGCCCCCCTAGAGGAGCCCGGGGGGGAATCCTCCGCTACCGATCCTGGGGGTGGGATCCGGGCGGAGGCGGGGCCGGCTGTCGCGGCCGGGCCGCCCGACGCGCACTGCGTGGCGGACGGTTCGGCCGCCGGTGGCGACCCCCCGGAGGAGGACGGGGACTCGGTGGTGAGGGCGGAGGAAGACTTAGAGTCCATCGCCGACGAGGCGATGGATGACCTCGCGCCCCTCGCCGGGACCCCCCTCGTTCTCATTCCCATCAGGGACCTCCGGGAATTTGTGGCCACGAGCCAGGGTCGCCACAGGACCCAGCGGGCCCTCGACAGATGGTCGGGGCTGGCGCTGCTCGTCGGGTCGGCCCGCGTCGCCTACAAGACCATGGGTGCGGACGCGGGCGTGAGCCCGTCCGAGCTGTGTCGGTTCCGGGCATTCCTCACCGGGCTGCTAAGGGAGTGGCGGTCGACTAGCGGCCGCCCTCCCTTCCCCCGTTAGGTTTAAGTAGGGGTTGGTTGTGCTTCTGAAATGAAGATAACCATAGCCAGCCTCAACGTCAACGGCAGCAGGGAAGCTAGCCGCAGATTTAATAACTTTTCGGTCCTTCGGGACGGGAAGTATGCGGTGTGCTTCCTGCAAGAAACCCACACCGTTCCGGGAGACGAGGCCACGTGGCTCCTGGAGTGGCAAGGAGGGGTCAACATGAGTCACCTCTCCAGTGTTTCCAGTGGGGTGGCTATCTTGTTGGCCCCGCATTTTCAGCCGGAGATCTTGGGGGTCAAGGAGCTCGTGCCGGGCCGCTTGCTCCAGGTCACTGTTCGCCTGGGGGGCGTGCCGTTCCATCTAGTGAACGTGTACGCCCCCGGGGCCGGTGCGCAGCAAGCGCGCTTCTTTGAAGAAGTGTCCACTCTTTTGGGCTCCATCGACGCGGGCGAGTGCGTCGTCCTCGGGGGGGATTTTAATTGTACCCTCGAGGCGAGGGACCGCACGGGTACCCAGCCGAGCCCGGCGTCGGTGGGGAAGTTGAGGGACCTGGTCGGGTCCCTCGACTTGGTGGACGTCTGGCGTAATCTCCATCCCGACTCCAGCGCCTTCACCTTTGTGAGGTCTGGGGGAGGAGCGTCCAGGATCGACCGCCTCTACATTTCCCGGGCATACGTCTCCTGCGTTCCGACGGCTTCCGTGCGGCCGGTGCCGTGCACGGACCACCACCTGGTGTGGGCGGAGCTCGTGCCGCCGCGCGCCGGGGGGGGGTCCGCGTACTGGCACTTTAACAACCTGCTGCTGGAGGACGCGCGGTTCCGGGATTCGTTCGGTCGGTTCTGGGCCGGCTGGAGAAGGAAGCAGGGGGGCTTCCCCTCCTTGAGGCTATGGTGGGATGTGGGCAAGGCTCACATCCGTCTCTTCTGTCAGGAGTACGCGAAGGGGTCGACCAAGAGGCGGGAGGCCCGGGTCGGGCAGTTGGAGAAGGAGGTGCTCGACCTGGAGTCCCGTCTCGGTCAAGTCGCCGAGGACCCGGCCCTGCGGCTGGCGTACGAAGAGAAGAAGGGCGCGCTGAAGGACCTGCGGCTCGTCGGGTCCCGAGGCGCGTACGTGAGGTCGCGTTTCCAGTTCCTGCGGGACCTGGACCGCGGCTCCCCCTTCTTCTACTCGCTGGAAAAAAGACGGGGGGTCCGTAAGCAGCTTTTGGAGCTGCTGGCCGACGACGGATCTCCGGTCTCGGATCCGGAGGGAATCCGCGCGGAGACCCGCGCCTATTACGGGGCTCTGTTCTCTCCGGATCCGTCCAGCGAGGACGCGCGCGGAGTTTTGTGGGAGGACCTGCCGAAGGTCGGCCTGGAGGGCGCCGAAAAATTGGACGCTCCTCTGAGTTTGGAGGAGCTGTCCGGCGCCCTCCGCCAGCTCTCTAGGGGGAAGTCCCCGGGGCTGGACGGGCTGACCGTGGAGTTCCACAGGGCGTTCTGGGGCGTCCTGGGGGGCGACTACGTGCGGGTCCTGGGGGAATGTTTGGCGACCGGGGAGATGCCCCTCTCGTGGCGCAGGGCGGTGATCGTCCTGCTGCCTAAGAGGGGTGATCTCCGCCTCCTTAAGAACTGGCGCCCGGTCTCCCTCCTCAGCACGGATTATAAAATCTTTGCCAGGGCCATGTCTGTTCGCCTTGGCACCGTGCTGGCCCGCATGATCCATCCCGACCAGTCCTACACGGTCCCGGGCCGGACCATTCACGATAATATCCATCTGGTCCGGGAGCTGGTCCACCATTCCCAGAGGGCTGGTCTGTCGGTCGCCTTCCTTTCCCTGGATCAGGAGAAGGCGTTCGACAGGGTGGATCACGAGTATCTTTTCGGGACTCTGCGCGCTTTCGGGTTCGGGACGCATTTTGTCGCCCGGATCCGACTTCTGTACGCTGCCGCGGAGTGTCTGATTAAAGTTAACGGGTCCTTGACGGCGCCCCTTCGCTTCGGGAGGGGGGTGCGTCAGGGATGCCCCATGTCCGTCCAGTTATATGCCATTTGCGTGGAGCCTTTCCTGCGCCTCTTGCGGAAGAGGTTGGCGGGATTGGCTCTGCAAGGGCCGGGCGTGGAGGTGGTCCTCTCGGCTTACGCCGATGACGTGCTCCTCGTGGTCACGGATCCCGTTGACTTGCGGAGGATGCGGGAATGCCAGCAGATTTACTCGGACGCATCCTCCGCCAGGATCAACTGGGGGAAATGTTCTGGACTCCTGGTGGGTCAGTGGCAGGTGGACTCTCTGCCGGAGGAGTTCAGGCCCTTCGCCTGGAGTACTACGCACCTCCTCTACTTGGGAGTCTACCTCAGCCCGGCCGAGGACGCCTGGCCGGCGAACTGGCACGAGCTGGAGGCCAAAGTCACCGCTCGCTTAGGACGCTGGACAGGATTGCTCCGAGTGTTGTCCTACAGGGGTCGGGCGTTGGTCATAAACCAACTGGTGGCCGCCATGTTGTGGTACCGGTTGGTTACTCTGACCCCCCCCCCGCGTTTGTCGCCAAGATACAGAAGAAGCTCGTCGACTTCTTCTGGAACAACAGGATGCACTGGGTCGCTGCCGCGGTTCTGAGTCTCCCGCTTAGGGAGGGCGGTCAGGCGTTGGTGTGCCTCCGCACCCAGGTTGCGACTTTCCGTCTTCGGACGCTGCAGAGATACCTGTACGTCGAGAATCCTCCAAGATGGTGTGCGCTGGCGACGTATTTTTTCCGCCAGCTGCACGGCCTCAATTACGACACGCAGCTCCTGTTTTTGGAGGGGAGCGGCAGGTGTGAGAGCCTGCGGGAGCTGCCTGTCTTTTACCAGGAACTACTATGGGTTTGGAATTACGTCGCCTCCAGGCGGAGCTCTCCCCCGTCAGGAGCGGCGGCTGTCCTCCGGGAGCCGCTGTTCAGGAATCCGCACCTCCACGTCCGCGAGTTCGGGTGGCTGGCGGAACGCAGGGCTGTGCCTGCCAGGGTGACTAGAGTCGGGGACCTACTCGATGGCGGAGGAGCGGGCTGGATGGCGCCAGAGGAGCTGGCGAGGCGCATGTCGTGGGACGACGTCCGGCTCGCGGTCAATGCCATCGGGGCGGTGAAAGCGATGCTGCCCCCCGGCGCCACGAGGTGCGTCGAGGCGGCTCGGGCACGTGGGGAGATCCCGTCCGAGCTTACTCCGGTTCGGACGGAATTCCTTATCGGCGCCTTTCCCCGAGACTCCCCTCGGGGATCGGCGCCTCACAACTTGAGCCGTCTCGAGGAAATACCCTCCGTGCTTTTTCATTCTGCGCGGAGGGGTTTCCTGTACGGGCTGCTCTTGCACACCTTCCACTTTGCCATCTTCGCCTGCCGTCCGGACACGCCGTGGCGTGCCGTTTTACCTCCGGACGGAGGCGGAGGTCCCCAATGGGGGGCTCTCTATGCGGGAGTCCTCCCTTGTTCTATCGGGGATTTGGCCTGGAGGGTGTTGCACAGAGCAGTTCCGTGCAATAGATTTTTAAGTAGGTTTACGGACTCCCAGACCGCCTGTTTGTTTTGTGGTCTGGAGGAGTCCGTCTTTCACGTTTACACGGGGTGTGAGAGGTTGCAGCCCCTCTTCCATTTTTTGAGGGGGCTGCTCCTCAAATTTTGGTTGCACTTCAGTCCCACGCTCCTGATCTACGGTCACCCCGTGCGGAGGGGAGCGGGCGGGTCGGAGGACCTCCTCGTGGGCCTGCTCCTGGGCCTGGCCAAGAAAGCCATCAATTGGTCCTGGCAGCGGGCGAGCGAGGGGGTCGTCCGACCGGATTGCCTCCCCCTCTTCCGTGGCCATGTTCGCGCCTGGGTGGCCCTAGAGATGGAGCACGCGGTGTCCGCCGGCACGCTCGAGCTTTTTCGTGACCGGTGGGCGCCGCGGGGACTGGAGTGCATTGTTAATCGGGACAACCAAATTTTAATTTGATTGGTGGAGGGTTATTTAAAAGGGTAATTGGTTTTTTTTGTCACCTTATTTGTGAAATTGTTTCTTTTTTTGGGTCCAATGAAAAGAGAGGGGGAGATGACACCCAGAGCCAATCATGACTTTGAAAAATGAGTGTCATTGGCTGACAAGGCAATAAGGATCCCAAAGGATTCTTGGGGCCTGTGACTTTTGGGGTGTGTGTAGCTCTTCCTTAAAAACCGCCCCACGATGGCGAGCACTTCTTCGGCGGTGACGGGGCCAGCGATGACCTGTGCGGCGGCGGCGGCCAAAGCCTCGGCTGCTCCCGATGCTGCTGCTGCCCCGTCGCCGTTCCGGTTGATGACGATGAAGCTCGGGGTGAAGAGCTACACCCACCCCGACATGACTATTGAGGCGTGCGTGAAGGCCATGGCCGGGGTTGTCGGCCCTCCGGCCATAGTCGCCGCCTCAAAAATGTATGGGAAGGCTGTCTTTTTCCTGGAGTCCGAGCGGGCGGTGGCCCTGGCCATCGCCCAGGGGCTCACCGTGGGCGGGACTTTCCTGCCGGTGGACCCGCTGGAGGCCACCGCGCAGAGGGTTGTCCTATCAAATGTCCCGCCCTATATCGCCGGTGAGCTCCTCCTCCCCCACCTACGTCAACTTGGGGAGGTGAGGTCGGGGATTTCCCCGATCCCGCTCGGGCTCCGGGAAAGCAGCCTTCGCCATGTCTTCTCCTTCCGGCGCCAGGCTTTCGTTCGCCCAGCTCGTGCCTCCCGGGGATGGGGACGAGACCCTGCCCGTGGGGGGGGTCGCGGAACAACCCGCGGCGGGAATGGATCCATTGCTGGTGGCTTTGCCCCTCGACGGGTCGGGCGGCCAGGGGACCGGGCCGGGCGAGTCCTCTGATGATGAGCTCGCCCAGAGCGGCCCGGACCTTTCCCAGGTGCTGCTCGACTTCGTCGAGGTTTGCCAGAATTTTTCCCCGTCTGATGGGTCGGAGGCCGGGGGCGTTGCGGAGGAGGGCCCTCTGTCTGTGTCTCCGGCGCCGGGCGACTTGGAGGGGGCCGGGCTTTCGTTTTCTCCGGTCTCTCCGGTCTCTCCGGTCGTTCCGGCGCCTGGGGCGGAGGGGGTCTCCGAACCGCCGCCGCCTGCTGGCCCGGCCCCCCTAGAGGAGCCCGGGGGGGAATCCTCCGCTACCGATCCTGGGGGTGGGATCCGGGCGGAGGCGGGGCCGGCTGTCGCGGCCGGGCCGCCCGACGCGCACTGCGTGGCGGACGGTTCGGCCGCCGGTGGCGACCCCCCGGAGGAGGACGGGGACTCGGTGGTGAGGGCGGAGGAAGACTTAGAGTCCATCGCCGACGAGGCGATGGATGACCTCGCGCCCCTCGCCGGGACCCCCCTCGTTCTCATTCCCATCAGGGAGCTCCGGGAATTTGTGGCCACGAGCCAGGGTCGCCACAGGACCCAGCGGGCCCTCGACAGATGGTCGGGGCTGGCGCTGCTCGTCGGGTCGGCCCGCATCGCCTATAAGACCATGGGTGCGGACGCGGGCGTGAGCCCGTCCGAGCTGTGTCGGTTCCGGGCATTCCTCACCGGGCTGCTAAGGGAGTGGCGGTCGACTAGCGGCCGCCCTCCCTTCCCCCGTTAGGTTTAAGTAGGGGTTGGTTGTGCTTCTGAAATGAAGATAACCATAGCCAGCCTCAACGTCAACGGCAGCAGGGAAGCTAGCCGCAGATTTAATAACTTTTCGGTCCTTCGGGACGGGAAGTATGCGGTGTGCTTCCTGCAAGAAACCCACACCGTTCCGGGAGACGAGGCCACGTGGCTCCTGGAGTGGCAAGGAGGGGTCAACATGAGTCACCTCTCCAGTGTTTCCAGTGGGGTGGCTATCTTGTTGGCCCCGCATTTTCAGCCGGAGATCTTGGGGGTCAAGGAGCTCGTGCCGGGCCGCTTGCTCCAGGTCACTGTTCGCCTGGGGGGCGTGCCGTTCCATCTAGTGAACGTGTACGCCCCCGGGGCCGGTGCGCAGCAAGCGCGCTTCTTTGAAGAAGTGTCCACTCTTTTGGGCTCCATCGACGCGGGCGAGTGCGTCGTCCTCGGGGGGGATTTTAATTGTACCCTCGAGGCGAGGGACCGCACGGGTACCCAGCCGAGCCCGGCGTCGGTGGGGAAGTTGAGGGACCTGGTCGGGTCCCTCGACTTGGTGGACGTCTGGCGTAATCTCCATCCCGACTCCAGCGCCTTCACCTTTGTGAGGTCTGGGGGAGGAGCGTCCAGGATCGACCGCCTCTACATTTCCCGGGCATACGTCTCCTGCGTTCCGACGGCTTCCGTGCGGCCGGTGCCGTGCACGGACCACCACCTGGTGTGGGCGGAGCTCGTGCCGCCGCGCGCCGGGGGGGGGGTCCGCGTACTGGCACTTTAACAACCTGCTGCTGGAGGACGCGCGGTTCCGGGATTCGTTCGGTCGGTTCTGGGCCGGCTGGAGAAGGAAGCAGGGGGGCTTCCCCTCCTTGAGGCTATGGTGGGATGTGGGCAAGGCTCACATCCGTCTCTTCTGTCAGGAGTACGCGAAGGGGTCGACCAAGAGGCGGGAGGCCCGGGTCGGGCAGTTGGAGAAGGAGGTGCTCGACCTGGAGTCCCGTCTCGGTCAAGTCGCCGAGGACCCGGCCCTGCGGCTGGCGTACGAGGAGAAGAAGGGCGCGCTGAAGGACCTGCGGCTCGTCGGGTCCCGAGGCGCGTACGTGAGGTCGCGGATCCAGTTCCTGCGGGACATGGACCGCGGCTCCCCCTTCTTCTACTCGCTGGAAAAAAGACGGGGGGTTCGTAAGCAGCTTTTGGAGCTGCTGGCCGACGACGGATCTCCAGTCTCGGATCCGGAGGGAATCCGCGCGGAGACCCGCGCCTATTACGGGGCTCTGTTCTCTCCGGATCCGTCCAGCGAGGACGCGCGCAGAGTTTTGTGGGAGGACCTGCCGAAGGTCGGCCTGGAGGGTGCCGAAAAATTGGACGCTCCTCTGAGTTTGGAGGAGCTGTCCGGCGCCCTCCACCAGCTCTCTAGGGGGAAGTCCCCGGGGCTGGACGGGCTGACCGTGGAGTTCCACAGGGCGTTCTGGGGCGTCCTGGGGGGCGACTACGTGCGGGTCCTGGGGGAATGTTTGGCGACCGGGGAGATGCCCCTCTCGTGGCGCAGGGCGGTGATCGTCCTGCTGCCTAAGAGGGGTGATCTCCGCCTCCTCAAGAACTGGCGCCCGGTCTCCCTCCTCAGCACGGATTACAAAATCTTTGCCAGGGCCATGTCTGTTCGCCTTGGCACCGTGCTGGCCCACATGATCCATCCCGACCAGTCCTACATGGTCCCGGGCCGGACCATTCACGATAACATCCATCTGGTCCGGGACCTGGTCCACCATTCCCAGAGGGCTGGTCTGTCGGTCGCCTTCCTTTCCCTGGATCAGGAGAAGGCGTTCGACAGGGTGGATCACGAGTATCTTTTCGGGACTCTGCGCGCATTCGGGTTCGGGACGCATTTTGTCGCCCGGATCCGACTTCTGTACGCTGCCGCGGAGTGTCTGATTAAAGTTAACGGGTCCTTGACGGCGCCCCTTCGCTTCGGGAGGGGGGTGCGTCAGGGATGCCCCATGTCCGGCCAGTTATACGCCATTTGCGTGGAGCCTTTCCTGCGCCTCTTGCGGAAGAGGTTGGCGGGATTGGCTCTGCAAGGGCCGGGCGTGGAGGTGGTCCTCTCGGCTTACGCCGATGACGTGCTCCTCTTGGTCACGGATCCCGTTGACTTGCGGAGGATGCGGGAATGCCAGCAGATTTACTCGGACGCATCCTCCGCCAGGATCAACTGGGGGAAATGTTCTGGACTCCTGGTGGGTCAGTGGCAGGTGGACTCTCTGCCGCAGGAGTTCAGGCCCTTCGCCTGGAGTACCACGCACCTCCTCTACTTGGGAGTCTACCTCAGCCCGGCCGAGGACGCCTGGCCGGCGAACTGGCACGAGCTGGAGGCCAAAGTCACCGCTCGCCTAGGATGCTGGACAGTATTGCTCCGAGTGCTGTCCTACAGGGGTCGGGCGTTGGTCATAAACCAACTGGTGGCCGCCATGTTGTGGTACCGGTTGGTTACTCTGATCCCCCCCCCTGCGTTTGTCGCCAAGATACAGAAGAAGCTCGTCGACTTCTTCTGGAACAACAGGATACACTGGGTCGCTGCCGCGGTTCTGAGTCTCCCGCTTAGGGAGGGCGGTCAGGCGCTGGTGTGCCTTCGCACCCAGGCTGCGACTTTCCGTCTTCGGACACTGCAGAGATACCTGTACGTCGAGAATCCTCCCAGATGGTGTGCGCTGGCGATGTATTTCTTCCGCCAGCTGCACGGCCTCAATTACGACACGCAGCTCCTGTTTCTGGAAGTGGGCAGCAGGCGTGCCAGCCTGCAGGAGCTGCCTGTCTTTTACCAGGAACTGCTATGGGTTTGGAACTCCGTCGCCTCCAGGCGGAGCTCTCCCCCGTCAGGAATGGCGGCTGTCCTTCGAGAGCCGCTGTTCAGGAATCCGCACCTCCGCGTCCGTGAGTTCGGGTGGCTGGCGGAGCGGAGGGCTGTGCCTGGCAGGGTGACTAGAGTCGGGGACCTACTCGATGGCGGAGGAGCGGGCTGGATGGCGCCGGAGGAGTTGGCGAGGCGCATGTCGTGGGACGACGTCCGGCTCGCGGTCGATGCCATCGAGGCGGTGAAGGCGAAGTTGCGCCCCGGCGCCACGAGGTGTATCGAGGCGGCTCCAGCGCGTGGGGCGATCCCGCCCGGGCTTACTCCCGTTCGGACGGAATTCCTTATCGGCGCCCTGCCCCAAAGCTCCCCTAGGGATTTGGTGCCTCACAACTTGAGCCGTCTCGAGGAGATGCCCTCCGTGCTTTTCCATTCTGCGCGGAGGGGTTTCCTGTACGGGCTGCTCTTGCACACCTTCCACTTTGCCATCTTCGCCTGCCGTCCGGACACGCCGTGGCGTGACGTTTTACCTTCCGGCGGAGGCGGAGGTCCCCAATGGGGGGCTCTCTATGCGGGAGTCTTCCCTTGTTCTATTGGGGACTTGGCCTGGAGGGTGTTGCACAGAGCAGTCCCGTGCAACAAGTTCCTAAGTAGGTTCACGGACTCCCGGGCCGCCTGTTTGTTCTGCGGTCTGGAGGAGTCCGTGTTCCATGTTTATGTTGGGTGTGGGAGGTTGCAGCCCCTCTTCCATTATTTGAAGGGGCTGCTCCTCGAATTTTGGTTGCACTTCAGTCCTACGCTCTTGATCTACGGTCACCCGGTGCGGAGGGGAGCGGGCAGGTCGGAGGACCTCCTCGTGGGTCTGCTCCTGGGCCTGGCCAAGAAAGCCATTAATTGGTCCAGGCAGCGGGCGGTCGAGGGGGTCGTCCGGCCGGATTGCCTCCCTCTCTTCCGCGGCCATGTTCGCGGCCGGGTGGCCCTGGAGATGGAGCACGCAGTGTCCGCCGGCGAGCTCGAGCTCTTTCGAGACCGGTGGGCGCCGCGGGGACTGGAGTGCGTAGTTGGTTTAAACAACCAGACTTTAATTTAAGTGGTTAAGTTTTGTTTCGGGGTTTATTGGACTGGTTGGTAGTGTATTTGTTTAATGTATTTTTATTGGTTTAAACAAAAAGAGGGGGAGATGACACCCAGAGCCAATCATGACTTTGAAAAATGAGTGTCATTGGCTGACAAGGCAATAAGGATCCCAAAGGAAGGGGACACTAGCGTAGTGGTAAATTTAGTGAACTAATTAATCCGGAGGATTTGACTGATGATCTGAGTTCAAATCCATCCACGGCTGTTGGGGAATTTAAATTTATAGAAAAAAAAATAAGGATCCCAATCGCCCTGACTTTCCTCAAACACAGTTCGAATATCTGGAATCACAGGCTTATCTTTAGGCTAATCAATTGGGACGATTAAATCATCAATCAGAAACATTTAAACCATAAGTGCCCCCCTTTTTAAAGGGGCACAAACAATAAGTTCCAAATTATGACAAAACTGACATAAAAACTTTAAAAATTATAATTGAGTTCCCTGGATCCACTCCGCACTCCAGTCCCTCTGGTGCCCACCGGTTAGGGAAATCCTCAAAGGGAACCATCAGACACTGCGTGCTCCCTCTTCAGGGACACCCAGGCATTGGTTGTAGCCACGGAAGAGAGGTGGGCAGCCGGAGCGAACACCCCCCCCGCATCGACCGCGCTCTGCCTGGACCAGTTGAGGGCCACCTTGCCCAGGTTAATTGAATCCTCCGTTGTTTGCGAGTCAGTGTCTTTTGAATAGTTCTGCGTGGTTCAGTGGGTTGGTCATTTTCAGGTATCTGCGGGTTTGAGGGAACATCCAAACTGATCAGTGAGTCTGCAAAGCGGGTCAGGAGAATGGAAAGTGCGTGTGATGAATGTGACAAACACAAGTGCTCAGAAGTAAGAGAGGAAATAGCAGAGGCTCTGACCATCATTTTCCAATCTTCTCTGGCTTCAGGTGTGGTGCCAGAGGACTGGAGGACTGCTAACGTGGGACCGTTGTTTAAAAAGGGAGAAAGGGATAGGCCGAATAATTACAGGCCAGTCAGCCTAACCTCAGTGGTGGGAAAATTATTGGAAACATTTCTGAGCGACAGGATAAATCTTCATTTAGAAAGACACGGATTAATCAGTGACAGTCAGCATGGATTTGTTAAGGGAAGGTCGTGTCTGACTAACTTGATTGAATTTTTTGAGGAGGTAACCAGGAGGGTCGATGAGCGTAGTGCATTTGATGCAATGTAAATGGATTTTAGCAAGGTTTTTGATAATGTCCTGCAAGGCAGACTGGTCACGAAAGTTAAAGCCCATGGGATCCAAGGCAAAGTGGCAAGTTGGATCCAGAATTGGCTCAGAGGCAGGAAACAAAGGGTAATGGTCGAAGGGTGTTTTTGTGACTGGAAGGCTGTTTCCAGTGGGGTTCCGCAGGGCTCAGTACTGGGTCCTTTGCTTTTTGTGGTATATATCAATGATTTAGACTTGAATGTAGGAAGTATGATTAAGAAGGTTGCAGATGATACAAAAATTGGCTGTGTGGTTGATAATGAAGAAAGCTGAAGACTGCAGGAAGATATCAATGGACTGGTCAGGTGGGCAGAACAGTGGCAAATGGAATTCAATCTGGAGAAGTGTGAGGTCATGCATTTGTGGAGGGCTAACAAGGCAAGGGTTAAATGGTAGGACACTGAGAAGTGCAGAAGATCAGAGGGACCTTGGAGTGCATGTTGTAGGGGGTTTTTCTGCTCTCTTGCCCGTTCTGGCCCCCTGCCAGGCTTCGTGCAAGAATTACCCTTGAGTGGTTCGACCCACCCCCCCTACGGTTCTAGACCTTGGACTTAGATGCAGAGAACAGTAGTGCAGAGAAGAGGACTCAATAGACCAGGCTGAATAGCACGAAATGGATGCTTTTATTTTTGAACAGTTTGAAGCATTACAAAATACATGTCATAGGCACAGATTAAAGTAACTACAATCATGCACAAATTTATGAACTTGACTCTATGGAAATGGGGAACACACGGCACATCGTAAAAGGGGAAACACATTACGATTTCCCTTAACTCCCTCCCCTATACCTAAACTAAGTTTCGACCTGGGGAACTTGGGATCATGCTCACCACTCCCGAAATCGCGAAAAGGGGTTCGCAGACTTTTTGACACCGCTTCCCGTCGTCACGTGGATTGGAAGCTTCTGGCGCAGTCGATATTCTCTCCTCCCTCGAGGCGGTGGGGTAGACCCAGCCTCGATGAGCGCTCGTCAAGGTTGAGATCCACAATCGTGGATTTGGGTTCATGGAGTAGACCTAGATGCAGGTTATGCACATGGGAGAATCTTGTGGCATCGATCGCCGGTTCTCCAGAGGGTTTCTTCTCCGTCGGCCTGGGTCGTCGATGATCTCCCGACCCCAGTACCCGGGCCACCCTTGTCGTCTTCTCGTCGTGGCCGAGCCTTGTTTGGCTGAACACCGGCCACGTTGTCCTTTTTCCGAAACCGTCCGTCTTTAAAAAGACGAAAACGTTTTCATCGATCTGCCGAAGTGGAAGAGGCGCCGATCCGGGCACCGTCCGCCCTTCGTTCGTTCCTCGTAGAAGAAAGTTCTTGAAGAAATGGAAGCCTGAAGTCGCCCAACAAGAAGCCGTAGCAGTGAAGAAGAAGTAACTTAGATGGACTTTCAATCCATAGTTATACTCTTTTGGGACAGTCTTATCTCCCGCCAAATCATAGTCCTGTCTTTGTATTAATTTTGGCGGGCAGAAATCTCTGCAGGGGCGCTTTGTCTTGTAACGGAGCCGGTGATAACTTGAACTGGCCTTCCTGGCCGATAATGTCTGTTAATGTCCTTTGCATTGTCACCGCGGCTCGGTTCGCATATTGATCGGTCCGGACATTTTCCTTGATGGCTGCTAAACGGTTTTTCCTTTGTACGATAAATGGGTATAAGTGTTTTTACATTGTCCGCCCATATCTTGATGGGCCCCATCCTGTACTTATAATCCATTGAATATGTATGCTGTTGCTCTGAGTTTCGGTTCCCAGATACTGGCTTTCGCGGGCTCACTGTCTTCAATCCACAAGCCTGTCTGGCTTGCAGTAACAGAAATAAAATGGTTCATAAACTGATCACGGGGCCTGGCGGCCATTTTGTATGCCCTTTTATCAAAGGTTTTTCTGTGCAAGCTTACTTTGGTCAATAAACAGTCTTATTTTATCCAGTTTTCTTGCGTGATTTTTGCTGAAAATTGCGAATCTTACAGGCCCCCCTGTGATACTGATAGCTTGCTTAAAGTATCAATAATCCTTGATGAGCAAATTTTCCCTGATTCCCCACATCCAAACATTCCTGGCACTTAGCTATCTATGACCCTCACGACACATGCAGTTCCCATTTCCGCAGAAAACGAAAATTACCTTTTGTACATTTGGACAATCATAGACAGCGTATTTTAAACTATAACACATTCACTTGTCAGATGTGCGGGGGTTGATACCCCCTGGCACCATCTGCATGCATCTTTTATTAATCCAAAAAAACTTAAGAACAACTAATAACATAACAATACTTATTTCCTTATAACCCAAAACAATCACAAAAATTTTTTTAAATGGAGGGACGCTTAATCTTATACTAGCAGCTTAGAGTGGGGTATCTGCTTCCCCCATTCGCACATAGCGTTCTCTCCATTCTCCTGTGTTCTCGTGCCTCTGGAGGCGTTTGCCTCTTTTGCAATGCACGAAGAGCAAAAATATCACAATCAAAACCTGACATACTACTAGGATATGGGATGCTATTCTAATCCAGGCGGGGACCTCTATGTTGGTGAACAAGTCCCACCATGGTGGGATGGTTATTTCCAATATGTCTTTTCCTATCTCTAAAGTCTTCTGCTCCAGTGTGTAGAAATGTTTCTGCAAAATTATAACGGCTTTTAAAATCTTGGTGAGGTGTTCGGGAAGAGGGGGAATGACATAACCAAAATGCGCGACAAATCGTTGTAAGTCTGTGAAATTCTCTTTGATAGTGATGTGTACGGTGGAGGGCGCAGGAATGGGAACAATTCGTTGTTGTGCCACTTGAACCTCGGCCCTGGGTTTGAAACAGAAACTGCTATCACCGACCGAACACCACTCGTGTTGTCCATATCGGTACTGAGGCGCTGCAGTGGTGACGCAGTATGTCCCACCCCCGATATATGCTACCTGTGGGGGCACATGGTCCTCTGCCATTGCCTCCATGGTGCAATTCACCGGCTTCGCGCTAGCGGTTCTGAACCCGCACTGTGGTTTCAAAAAGGCATTCAAGTGCTGGGGACACAGGATGATGTGTGCTCCCCGGCTCCGACATCCCGAGAGGTCGGTGCCTGTCATCGTACGCTCCCATCTGATGACGTAAGGCGGGACCACTGCGTAACGAATGTGTGCGCCCCCCTGAATGACTCCAATGTTCTCTACTCTGTATACCGGGGCGGGCTTTGCTGCGGGACCCAACACCGGCATTCTTACTACTATTCCCATAATAGTGTGATTCGAATGTCCGCAGTCCACTGGAACTGGGTATGCTTCTGCGGCTAGCCTGAGCTGGCACGGGCTTAATGCATTCTCAAAAGGGTGGAGCGCTTGCAAGTGCTTGTTGCTGATCCAGGACGGGACCAAACCCTGTTTTAAATCCTCAAGATTACTGCGGCCCTCGCCCAGTAACCACGCCCCGTACAGCACACAGGCCTCGTTTTGCGCAGCTTGATCGGACGCATTCCGATCCTCCTTAATGAGTGCATTTACCGTTCTCGCGTGTTTCTCCAGCTCAGCAATTATGTCCTTAAAGTGTAGTGTCATGGCCTGGTCCTCATGCAACTCAGAACCCACGACCTTGTTTTCGTCTGTCAATATGTTCCTTAACTGGGCTTTTAAACCGTTGATCTGTGTCTGCAGCTCCACGTTATCTAGAGCGTTGACAACAGATGTCCCGGTATTAAAAGCAGTGAATATGTCATTTACAGTACCCCTTCTTTGCCTCCCGACTCGATCCAAAACTTCTGGCGGTGTGGTGTATAATTTGTCTCTGTCGATGTCGGCAAAGTCAAATTCGTAAAATTGTCTAAACATACGGGTTAACAGGACCTGGTATAATTGTTCCGTTTCTTTGGGACACCACTCCGGCAATCTTACCTCAGTGAGATTTAAAATCACTGAGGCCACCGCGTAGTGTACCCCTTGGTACAGCACCTGACCGGTGGGTACCAATACTAAACCGTTCCCGGGTCCCTTGGTGGTGGTTGGGCACCCTCCTTTCTGGGCTAGTGCTACCGGAAGCGTGGGCAGGGGCTTGCGTGGGCGGGTGATGAGTTCAGTGGCGTTCACCGGAATAGGGGAGTATGGGGCTCCGCACGCTCGAGTGCTAACATCCCATCTCATCCCCTTCCCTTCATCCTGCCACTGCCTCTGGAAGAAGATGGACACGCCCTTGGGGCAGACGTGTCTCGAACCCCACATACAGACATATATTCCCTCATCCGGTTCCCACCATTTGTCCCAACACACAAGTAATTGTCCGTGAGTTCCCGTAATAGTCCGATGGGTATTATTACCCAGTCGCTCCCACTCGACCGTAGAGTTTCTCATGTCCTTTCCCAGCTTTCGTAGCCACCACCATCGCCTTGGTGGTACGTTCCCATTGCACACCAGACAAATCCTCTTTCCCACGGTGACGCTGACTCTGGGCGCTAGGATCCTCACTCGAGGGCACGTTAATGAAGTCTCTTGGTAGGCAAAACCGAAATTGCTGGAATATTCCGTAGAATTCGTTCCCAGCCAACCTGGCCATCTCCCTTGGTGGAAGTAGGTGGCGGTTTCCTCTACCTCTCGCTCCCCCGTCCCATCCATTGCGATGGGGGCCGTGTCCCCGGAGCACCCGAAAATGATGACGTCCTTGGTGCGGCCTCGGTAGGCCCACCCGCACCTGATCGCCATGAACGCGACGACAATCCTTTCCATCGTATCCCAGGTTTCTGTAACCAACAAAATGATGTAGCCGGGCTCCCGATAGGTGCTGGCCTAAATTAATTGGACGCGCGGGTTCCTGGACCCCGCTCCCTAACAAACACACATACCGGGCAGACCTCAAAATTGTACTCTTAACACCATATACTTTACATTCCTTAAACTATGACCATAATTACCTAACTTAACTTATGTACAGCGCCGCCCTCCGTGGGGCGGCTTTCCGAATCCCTGTGAGGTCTGTCGTGTGCCACACCCTGCGGTGGGGCTGCATTGATCTTTGGCTTTGATCCCCCGCAGCCTGTCGCTGCTGAACGGGGATCATGTCTTCCTGGGGCTGCTTTAAACCGTGGTTGGGGAGGATGGGGAGAATCTGGCCAAAATTTTCTGGGCTGGGGCGCTCGAGCCGACCTACGAGGGGCTGCTTTGGGTTGGGCTCCCGGGGCCGATGGACCGGGGGTTGTGACTGTTACCGTTACAGCCTGTGGTTCCTCCACAGCTGCCGGCTCCAGCTCCCCTCCCTCAGGCTCCGCCCCCCCGGGGTCGGGATCTGTGGCTTCCGACTCCACCTCACCTGTCCCTACAGGTAACGAGTCTCCACCCCCACTCCCTACCTCCCCCAAGCTTCAGTCGAGGGCGGGACTGCCGTCCTCTGACTCTTCCTCCTCCGTGATTGGGTCTAAAGCGAGGTTGAGCTGTTCGGGCTCTCCCCTGCCTAAATCCCATTCAAAAGATGAGACCTCCCACTCCAATGGGATGGCCTCTCCCTTCACGCAGGCTACTGCTCCAGCCTGTGTGGTCTGTGACTCTGTTACAGGCTGAGGATCTTTGTTCTCAGACCTGGTCCCCTTTGGTGGCCCTTGTGTACCTGGTTTAAACAGTTTACACTGGTTGATGTGAAACCGTTTGGTACGTCGGGGCGTCTTCACTGCATAAACCATGGGGCTGGCCTTGTCTACAATGCTGTATGGCCCCATGTACAGTGGTTCAAAACTCCCTACCCTGGCGTAGTTTCGGACCATGACCTGGTCTCCGACTACCCACTCTTGTTGTTTCCGAGGTTCCAACAACAGTTTATTTCCCTGGTGCTGTCTTCCCATGTTCCCAGCCGCCTGCCCATAAATCTGTCTCAGGCGCTCCAAGAGGGTTTGGGCGAATTTGTCCCGTTTCACCTCTCGGAGCTGGCCCTCAGTGAGCACCAGGGCTAGCACATGGGTGGGTGTTCGCATGATCCTTCCAGTCATTAACTCGTGCGGGGAATACCCCGTGCTTTTGGACTGGCTGGCTCGGATCCCCATGAGGACTAAAGGCAGGACCTCCACCCATTTCTGGGGCGAGCCCATTGTCTCTTTCCTCAGCTTTTCCTTGAGGGTCCGATTCATACGCTCAACAATCCCGGATGACTGGGGATTGTATGCTACGTGCCACTTTCCCTCAATGCCCAAGAGCATGAGGGCGTTCTGCATTACTTGACCGGTGAACTGACTCCCTTGGTCGGACTCTACAAAACGGGGGAGTCCCCACCGTGAGAACACTTCCCGAATCAAGATCTTAGCAGTACCCAGTGCCGTAGCTGTTCTGCACGGGAAGGCTTCTACCCATTTGGTGAACACATCTACCAGGACAAGGCAGTACTTATAGCCTCCCTGGGCGGCGGGCAGGGGCCCTATGTAGTCGACCTGAATCGACTGCCATGGTCCCTCTACCCTCCTGATGTGCCCCATGGGCACCTTCCTTTTGTGGGGGTCTGGGTTGTTAGCAGCACACACAAGACAGCTTGCGCAGAACTCGCGGACATCGTCCCGAAGTCCCGGCCACCATCCCGCCTGCTCCACCCGTTGCCAGGTGACCTCAGGTCCGGGGTGTCCCGCTCCTGGACCCTCGTGGGCCAATTGCAGGAATTCCCTTCGGTGCTGCTGCGGCACAACCCACTGCTCCTCTCGGAACAGCATACCTTCTTTGACTGTGAGGGCTGCCGTACTGTACGGACCTTCTACCTGTTTGCCCTCTGTGATGGCTTTTAGGACTGCTTTTAGGGCGGGATCCAGGGTTTGGACGGTCTTTAGGTCTGGGGGCGGTGTCACCCCTGTGTTCCCGGGAATTCCCTCCCTGCCTTGGATCGCCGCCACGGGTCCGGGTTCGTATGGGTCCCAGAGAATGCCGTTGCGGGCACCCTCCCTGGCTAGCGCATCCGCTTGCTGGTTGCCCTGACTGCGGGGTTCTGTAGTGGAGTGAGCCTTCACCTTATGGATGAACACCTCTCCTTTCTCCCCCACAGCTGCTAGGATCTTCTCCAGCAAGGGCTTAACTGTTAAAGGCCGCCCGTCCGCGGAGGTGTACCCGCGTCGGGACCAGATGGCGAGGTACTCTGTACACGAATTGCACGTGAACATGCTGTCTGAGCAAATCGTGTATGGGGTTGGGAAAATCTCGGGGTGGGTAACCACGTACGCCACCGCGGACAGTTCAGCCTGCTGCGCACTCATAGTGCTGGGAAGCTTAATTGCCAGGGCAATGTTTGCCGCAGGGTCATAAACTCCACACCCTGTGAGTCGCTTGCCGTCAGCTACAGTGCTAGAACCGTTTACGTAGATCTCGCGGCCCGTGGGATGTATCCCGGCCCGTAAACCTATGTTAACTTCCCATACCCCTTCTACGGAACATTGATGGGCTGTCCCGGGATATGCCATATTGGCTGCGAGCCTTGGCGCGCAGAGACCTTTAACTTTGAGATCCATCTGGGAAAGGAGGAGGGTCCAGCGCGCAATCCGAGCGCTGCTTACGGTCCCATCCTTAATCCTCCCGTCCAGAAGCATCTTCGTGGGGGTGTGATGGGTGAGGAGCGTAATGGGAGAGGTCCCTGTGAAGATCACTGATCTGTTCACAGCCCAATGCGTGGCCAGGAGATGCCGTTCGCAATTGGAGAAACTCCTCTCCACATCCGTGAGCACCCTGGAGGAATAAACTACTGGTCTTAGCTTGCCGTGCCGCTCTTGGAGCAGCACTGCGCTCAGGCTGTCCCCACTAGCGGCTACCTCCAGAAAGAACTCCTCTCCCCCATCTATGGCCCCTAGGGCTGGCGCGGTCTGCAGATCTCTTTTCAACTTCTCGAATGCTGCCTGGCACCCCTCGTCCCAAGACCACTCGACTCCCTTGTGTAAGAGTCGAAGTAGCGGGGCCGCTGTGGCAGCATAGTCCTCGATGAAATCTCTGCAGTACCCGGTCAATCCCAAAAAGGACCTTACACCCGTTACTGTGTTGGGAATCGGCAGATCTTGTATAGATTCCCGTCTGGCCTTATCTATGGCTCTTTCCCCAGCGCGGATGGCCAGACCCAGGAATTTAACTTCCTGCTGGCCGATCTGGGCTTTCTTTGGGTTTACTTTGAAACCCTTCCTTTCTAACAGTTCCAACAATTCGGCTAACAGTGGGCCGTGCTGCTCCCTTGTATCTGTGAACAGGAGTAAGTCGTCCACATACTGCACTATCTGGTTGGGCTGGCTGAACTCTTTCAAACTCCCCGCCATGCACTGATGGAAAATGCTGGGGCTGTTGTGAAAACCCTGTGGTAAGCAGTTCCAAGTGTACTGTTGCCCTTTGAAAGTAAAGGCAAACTTGTACTGGTCCTCCCGCCGCAGCGGAATGGACCAAAAACCGTTCGAGATGTCCAGCACCGTGAATGTGGTCGCCGATGCTGGAATACTCCCTATTAAGTCTGCAACTGCTGCTACCGTGGGCGCGCAGGCTGGGATATTACTATTGAGGACTCTGTAGTCCACCGTGGCTCTCCACGAATTGTCCGGTTTCTTTACCGGCCATAATGGGGAGTTCACGTGGGTGGCTATCGTCCTCAACACGCCCTGCTGTACCAATGAAGATATTGCTGTCTCCATGTCGGGTTCTGCCTCCTTGGGGAAATTATACTGATTTTGGGGTCGGATCATGGGGTCCCCGTCTACGCTGACTTCGAACCCAGTGACTCTCCCGCAGTCGTGCTTGTGGGTGGCGAACGCGGTCAGATTTTCTGACACACGCGCCTGCAAGTCCGTTGGGATGTTTGTTATCATGAGCTCGAGATCGTAACCTCCTGACGGCTTCATAGTGCACAGGGCCCCCTTTTCTTCCTTCCCCGGGATTACGACTACCTTACCTAAACCGCCCTCGGCTCCCCAGAGACAGTGATTTCTCAGGTCCACGAGGATCCCGTGTTCCACCAAGAAATCAGCCCCGAGGATGCCTTTCCCCCCCCCTCATTCCACTTCAATAGGATGCACGTCCATGTGGTGGGGAGCGCTCCCAACTGAATGGAGAGCGGGAGGGAGTACGCGCCAGCCTGTTCTCTACCTGTGAAACCCGCTACTAAATATGGAGCCTGGGCGGACAGAGGTGAGGCAAAAGGTTTGTCCGTGTGGATCACGGTACACGAAGCTCCCGTATCCAACAGGTAACTACCCCTTTGTTTCTCCACCTCCATCTCCACCACAGGTCTTCTCCAAGCGTCATAGCGGAGCGGACACAAGTAGATGGGCTGCGCGGGCGTCAGTCATTTAGGTGTTTCGGCTGGGGTCTCGGGGGCGATAGGGCTGTTAGCAACCGCTACCTTCCCCTGCCAGGTCATCAGAGACCGCATAGTCTCCAAGACTGACTCGATCGCAGCGGGGTCCACAACCGCACCACCCCCTTTATTCGGGGCAGAGGCTACGGTTGGGTTCTGGACTGGTGTTGGGGCAGCGGCCTGCACTTGTGGTTGTGCTGGTGTTGGGTAAACTCTCGGGCCGTTGGCGACTCGGGCTTGGGCTTGATCTTGGGCTGCGGCGAACGCTCTCTCCCTCTTATCCTTCCAAGGATTCCTACAGTCCTTGCGCCAATGACCCTCCTTCCCACACCCGTAACAACTGCTACTTGCTTGGGGATGGCGATTTCCCTCCTGACGCCATTCCTTTTTAGCAGAGGCTGCGGGTCTCACCTCATGCACCTTTCCTTTCACAACAGGCGTTTTCTTGCCCTTGTTGTTTCTATAACTGATCGTGAGCTGATCTAGTACTACTTCCTCCGTGGAGCGGGCGTTAGTGGGGTCAAACCATGCTTTGGCCTGTTCCTTCACTACTGGCAGGCAACCTGCTACCAGGCACCGAAGCCAGTGAGCCCTTTGTTCGCCATCCAGCCCGGCCCGGGCCGGCCCGCCCGGGCAGCTGCGCCGATACACTGGCCACAACCTGTCGGCGAAAACCCGTGGGGGTTCTCCCTCTAGCTGCACTGTCTTTTCTAAACGGAGGAACGGAGTTCCGTCCCCCTCTCCCATGATCTCCAGAATCTCATCCCGTAGCAACTCATAGTCCCTGTGCCCTCTCTTGCTCTCGTCAGGGAGACACTGGAGGAGCGAACTGTCCAGGGAGAACAGCAGCATTTTAGACTGTTCAACCCCGTCGCAGTCATTGACTGCTGCGGTCTGCTCCACGTCCCTGAAATGCACGGAGGGATCTCCTGACTCGGAGAGTTTTGGGATGTGACTTATCATCTCTCTTAGCTGTCGTGCGCTATGAGGCATTATGATCTGACTCTCAAGGGGTCCGTCATCGCCATTTTCTTCATTTGGACCGATCCTCCGGTGTCTCGTTGGACACATTGGCGCCGGCCCCGACTCTACTGTCTGGGGTTGCTCTACCTCAGGGCTCTCTTCCTCTACCGTCTCCGTCTCCTGTCCCGGAGTCCAAGACTCCTCATAGGCAGGAGGCGCAGAAGGTTCGGGGGTTGGTACCCCAACTGCCTCTTGTGGAACCGGTCTTTTGGATTCCTTGGCTAGCAACAGCTGACTCGCTGGTGGATTTATGAGACACACCAACCTGTTTGCCTTCGCTAGGGCCTTTCTCAGGTCCTCTAGCTCCCGGCGGCAAGCGCTGTGGTCGGTGTTCTCAGATCTATCCTCCATGGCCATCTTATATGCTGCCCTGGCTCCCAGGAGCTTTTCCTCTTGGGCATCTACTTGTTTGGCTAGACGGAAACACCTCTCTCTCATTCTACCTTCACTGGCCTTTGTAAAGTATGCGCATATACTTGATACAAAAAGGAAGAGACAGCTTGGAAGGGTTTAACTTAGGTCTTTACTTCATACCCACAGGCGGGAACTGAGGGGAGATCAGTACCCGCAGTACTATTTATACCCCTATGGCCAGGAGTGGTACTACGGTATCACTACGCCCTACAAAGTAGTGCTGCCCTGGCCATAGGGTTAAAGTAGCATACATATTACATACACAACATTCCTCCCCTTTTAATTAAAACGTACCCGTGCAATTAAGTCAACAGATGCACCATAACTAGGGCTAATAACATTTGGTAACACAACATACATAACATATTTACATCAGAGTTGTCTACCTATATATATATAAAAAGAAACATGTTATAGATTCAGTCTCTGAGGAGGCCTCCTGTCTCGACTAGGATAACGTCTTTCTCTAGTCGGTCTCGGTGTAGGCGGCGGTACTTCCGTCACCACTTCATCGCTGGAGTCGTCGGTGTCTGATGGCACATCCTGTGCCGTGGAGCTCACTGGAGTGCTGAACTCCTCGCCATCCTGAGACTTCTGTAGCGACGAGCTGGGCCGTGATTCCGCTGGAACAATGTGCTGAGACGTTTGAGGTAGTGAATCAGTTGGGTTTCTGGACTCCACAAGTTGATCAGCATGTCGTCTGATTATGCCGTCCCCTGTCTCCACTGTGTACATCAAAGGTCCCTGGCGGGCCTTTATCGTACCAGACCGCCACTTTTCATTTCTATAATCACGGGCCAACACTTGCTGCCCCACCTCGAAGCTCCGTGTCTGTCTGTCAGGAGCCCTACGAAATACTCGGTTTTCCACATCTCTCCGGATGTTTGGTCTGAGCAATTCGAGGCGAGACCTTAACCTTCTATTAAAGAACATGACGGCGGGGGCCTGGTTGGTCACCGTATGTGCAGCATTACGGTACGCGAATAGGAAATTGTCCACCTTGTGTTGTAGTGGCAACCTTTCCTCCCCCATCGCCTTGATGGCCTTTTTAAAAGTCTGTACAAAGCGCTCTGCCAGCCCATTTGTAGACGGATGATATGGTGCGGACGTATAATGTCGCACTCCATTCCTTTTTAGGAATGCTTGAAATTCTTCTGCCACAAATTGTGGCCCATTGTCCGAACAGACTTGCTCGGGCACCCCGTTTCGGGCAAAAATGGTCCTTAAGACTGCGACCGTCTTTTCGGCTGTCGTTGATGACATCTTTATGACCTCCGGCCATTTTGAGTGGGCGTCCACTACAATAAGGAACATCGCATCCATGAAGGGCCCAGCGAAGTCCACGTGGATCCTTTGCCACGGCGTTGAGGGCCACTCCCACGGATGTAGTGGGGCTTGGGGTGGTACGTTCTGTACCATCTGGCACCCTTGGCATGCTTTTGCTACTTCCTCGATGTCCCTGTCAATGCCGGGCCACCAGACGTAGGCTCTGGCGAGGCTTTTCATTTTGACACCCCCCAGATGACCTTCGTGTAAGTCCCGCAACACTTTATGTTGTAATTTTTGAGGGACCACCACCCTGGCTCCGCACATCAATGTGCCCCGGCATACGGACAACTGGTCCTTCCTTGCCGAAAACGCCGGCAATGATGCGTCACCCTGCGCCGGCCAGCCTTTCACGGTCAATTCGTAAACCCTTGCCAGTGTCGGGTCATTCTGTGTTTCCCGCTCGATACATTGGCTGGTGATGGGCAAGTGTTCCATAACCGCCGTATGATATATTTCCACGGGGTCCTGTACTATCTCTTCGATCTCTGCAGGCAATGGTAGCCGCGACAGGCCATCCGCATTGCCATGCTGTTTGGTACCCTTATATTCGATAAGGTACTGGTGTGCTCCTAAGAACAGTGACCATCTCTGTAGCCTTTGGGCCGTCATCAGGGGCACCCCTTTTGTTGGATTAAATATGGACACCAACGGTTGATGATCCGTCAGTAGTGTGAAACGTTGTCCATGTAGATAGTGGTGGAATTTTTTTACACCCCACACCAGACTGAGGGCCTCCCTGTCGATTTGCGCATAGTTTCCTTCGGCTGTAGTTAACGACCTTGAGGCAAATGCTATTGGCCTCTCCGTCCCATTGGGAAATTTGTGTGACAACACTGCCCCTATACCATACGGGGAGGCGTCACATGCCAACCTCATTGGCATTTTTGGGTCAAAGTGTGCGAGCACTTCCTTTGATGTAATGAGTTGTTTACCCTTTTTAAAAGCAGCCTCACACGCTTCGTCCCAATTCCAGGAGACTCCCTTTTGCAGCAATGAATTTAGTGGATGTAAAATGGACGATAAGTTCGGGAGGAACTTATGGTAATAGTTTATAAGGCCTAAGAATGATCGTAACTGAGATACATTCTCAGGGGGCGGGGCCTTCACTACTGCCTCGATCTTTTCTGGGGACTTATGCAGGCCTTCCTTATCTATAATGTGACCACAGTATGAGATACGTTCCTGGAAAAACTCACATTTCTGCTTGTTCGCCCTGAGTCCGTATTGTTGCAACCGCAGAAGTACTCGCTCCAGGTTAGCGAGGTGGTCGTTATCCGTTTGTCCTGTCACCAGGATGTCATCCAGGTAGCACTGCGTTCCTGGAATGCCCTGTAGGACCTGTTCCATGGTCCTCTGCCATATGGCTGGGGCGGACGCCACACCAAATACCAGGCGATTGTACTGGTACAATCCCTTGTGGGTGTTAATCGTTAGGAGCTTTTTCGAGTCCTGCTCCACCTCCATCTGTAAATAAGCTTGACAAAGGTCAATCTTCGTAAAGTGTCTACCCCCAGCTAACGATGCGAATATGTCCTCTATCCGCAGCAGCGGATACTGTACCGTGTGCAGGACTGGGTTAATAGTTATTTTAAAATCCCCGCAAATGCGAACCTTCTTTGGTTCCCCCGGCGTGTTATTTGCAGATTTCTTTATAACTGGGACGATGGGCGTGGCCCACTCACTCCACTCAATCTTTGTAAGGACACCTGCACTCTCTAAGGCATCCAGTTCTGCTTCCACAGCTGGCCGGATGGCGTAAGGCACCGGTCTGGCCTTACAAAACTTGGGGTTTGCGTCTTGAGCAATAGTTATTTTTGCTCTAATGTCCTTTAAGGTCCCCAGCCCTTGTTGGAACACCTCTGGCGTTTTTGCCAATATTTTCGACAGCCTGCTTGTAATGGTTGCATCATCCTTGGTGGTCTCTACTTTTATCTCGTGTATCGACTTCCAGTCGAAATGGATTTTTCTTATCCATTCCCTACCCAAAAGTGGTGGTCCGCCGTTTGGTAGGACGTATAAATAAAGTCCTGGCACTTTTCTGCCATTGTATTTAACTGTTACTTGCATTTTTCCCTTCGGGTAAACTTTTTGTCCCGTATATGTTTTTAATTTGATTTCGGTATCCTTTAAGGGAATGCGTTTGAACAGCCTGTTATAATCTTGTTCATTAATTACTGATAGGGCTGAACCCGTGTCCAGCTCCATATTAACTTCGACGCCTGCTACCTTCATTTTAACCCACATTGTGCTGTGGTCCTCCGTTTTGTCTACACCATATAACTTGAGACATCCCAGACCTTTAGGCTCTGCTTTTGTGCCTTCCTGTGACTCGTCTGAGCTACTGTCAGATATCTTATGTATTTTTGTCCTTGCCTTGGTACTGCTCGGATTGCCCCCACTATTGGGTTTCGTACCCGACCGACAAACTTTCGCTATATGCCCCTTTTTCCCACACTGCCGGCATATTTTATCACGAAACCAACAATTACTTTGGTCGTGGGTGGTTTTGCCACAACGGTAGCATTTACCTTTGTGAAATGTCACCTCATCGGTGTCATAGCCGGTTGTATTTTGTCGTATTTGGGCAGCACCCTGTGCTGCTGCTTCATGTGCCAATACTATTTCTATCGCCTGATCTAGGCTGAGCTGTTTCTTGGCCAGCAACCGTTTTCGTGTACTCTCATTTAACATGCCACAGACAAATCTGTCTCTGATCGCTTCCGCCAAAAAGGCTCCAAACTGGCAATGTTTGGACAACCGTCTGAGCTCAGCTAAATAGGCTGCCTGCGACTCATCATTCCTTTGGTCGCGTCTGTAAAAGCGGTACCTTTCCGCTATAAATGGTGGCTTAGGGTTTAAATGTTCCTTTAACGTATCAACAATTTGGGCATACGTTTTGTCTGCTGGCTTTTCTGGAGTAAGAAGATTCCTCAGCAGACCGTATGTTTTTGCCCCCATAGAATTTAATAAGGTTGCTGCCTTTTCGTCATCTTTCACCTTGTTTACTATGCAATAAAGCTCATGCCTTTCTACATATGCGTCCCAATCTTCTATGTCGGCAACAAATTCTGACAACCGAGCTTCTTTAGCCATTTTTAAAAGTACTGAAGATGTTTTCCCGCCTTTTTCCACTAGATGGCGCTGTTATTTTTTTTTCTAAGAGAAAAACTTTCCCCCTTTTGTCCACTAGATGGCGCTGTTCATTTTAAACTGCAGAAGAGAAAAACTTTCCCCTTTGTCCACTAGATGGCGCTTTTCCCGCCTTTTCTCCCTCTGCTGTCAACGACGTCTCTCCAGGTTCGTTATTTTTTTTTTCTTGCAGCTCCCGTTATTGCCACCGCCGCTATTACAACGACCTTCCCCTCTCGTGGCCCGCTAGTCCTCGTGGCTCCGTTTGTTCCCCAGATCGCCTGCCCGTTCTGGCCCTTGCAGCTCGCGTTCCCCAGGAAGGATTGCAGTTTACCTGACCCTGGGTGGACTTTTGCCCCGTGGCTGGAACGCCCGTTCAGCCTCTTCTCTCAGCTGCCGCAGCCTTCGCTGGAACCTCTCTCTCTCGCTCCGTTGCTGCCGCTCCTCCTGAACTGGGTGGCCTCCTTCGGTCGACGCTGGACTCTGCAGGCTGGTAAGAAGCTTCTCTCCCCGTACTGCTACCGATCCTTTGTTGCACCTTGTACTGGTGAGTTCGAACGTTCCTAGTCGCCAGTGTAAAGTATGCGCATATACTTGATACAAAAAGGAAGAGACAGCTTGGAAGGGTTTAACTTAGGTCTTTACTTCATACCCACAGGCGGGAACTGAGGGGAGATCAGTACCCGCAGTACTATTTATACCCCTATGGCCAGGAGTGGTACTACGGTATCACTACGCCCTACAAAGTAGTGCTGCCCTGGCCATAGGGTTAAAGTAGCATACATATTACATACACAACAGCCTTGGCCTCAACGACCTGACATTTTAAATATTCTACCCGGGTTTCGTGGCAGCGAATTACAGAGCGGCGTTCCTGATTCAGCGCGTCAAGCGATTCAATCAGTTTTTGACCTCCCGCAACCTTTTCCTCTACGTCTTTAAGCAAGCCGTTGATCTGGACTGTCTGTGCTGCAACTACCTGGTCCAAAAGCTGGACTTGCTTCTTGTAGCACATCAGCCAGACCGCCTTTTCTACAGATTTCTTATGCTCTCTACCCGCTGTCCACTTGATGGCTGCGTCTAGCGGGCGCCTATCCCTTAGTAGATCAGATATCCATTGTTTTGTGAGGTTGACTTTTCCGAAAACATAATCTGCTATTCTTTCATCCATCACATTTCGTTTATTCAGATCTTGATCTAACGCACTACTTTCCTGCTGCCAAGGTCCTGCCGCGGTCGCCATTTCTGTAGGGGGTTTGTCTGCTCTCTTGCCCGTTCTGGCCCCCTGCCAGGCTTCGTGCAAGAATTACCCTTGAGTGGTTCGACCCACCCCCCCTACGGTTCTAGACCTTGGACTTAGATGCAGAGAACAGTAGTGCAGAGAAGAGGACTCAATAGACCAGGCTGAATAGCACGAAATGGATGCTTTTATTTTTGAACAGTTTGAAGCATTACAAAATACATGTCATAGGCACAGATTAAAGTAACTACAATCATGCACAAATTTATGAACTTGACTCTATGGAAATGGGGAACACACGGCACATCGTAAAAGGGGAAACACATTACGATTTCCCTTAACTCCCTCCCCTATACCTAAACTAAGTTTCGACCTGGGGAACTTGGGATCATGCTCACCACTCCCGAAATCGCGAAAAGGGGTTCGCAGACTTTTTGACACCGCTTCCCGTCGTCACGTGGATTGGAAGCTTCTGGCGCAGTCGATATTCTCTCCTCCCTCGAGGCGGTGGGGTAGACCCAGCCTCGATGAGCGCTCGTCAAGGTTGAGATCCACAATCGTGGATTTGGGTTCATGGAGTAGACCTAGATGCAGGTTATGCACATGGGAGAATCTTGTGGCATCGATCGCCGGTTCTCCAGAGGGTTTCTTCTCCGTCGGCCTGGGTCGTCGATGACCTCCCGACCCCAGTACCCGGGCCACCCTTGTCGTCTTCTCGTCGTGGCCGAGCCTTGTTTGGCTGAACACCGGCCACGTTGTCCTTTTTCCGAAACCGTCCGTCTTTAAAAAGACGAAAACGTTTTCATCGATCTGCCGAAGTGGAAGAGGCGCCGATCCGGGCACCGTCCGCCCTTCGTTCGTTCCTCGTAGAAGAAAGTTCTTGAAGAAATGGAAGCCTGAAGTCGCCCAACAAGAAGCCGTAGCAGTGAAGAAGAAGTAACTTAGATGGACTTTCAATCCATAGTTATACTCTTTTGGGACAGTCTTATCTCCCGTCAAATCATAGTCCTGTCTTTGTATTAATTTTGGCGGGCAGAAATCTCTGCAGGGGCGCTTTGTCTTGTAACGGAGCCGGTGATAACTTGAACTGGCCTTCCTGGCCGATAATGTCTGTTAATGTCCTTTGCATTGTCACCGCGGCTCGGTTCGCATATTGATCGGTCCGGACATTTTCCTTGATGGCTGCTAAATGGTTTTTCCTTTGTACGATAAATGGGTATAAGTGTTTTTACATTATCCGCCCATATCTTGATGGGCCCCATCCTGTACTTATAATCCATTGAATATGTATGCTGTTGCTCTGAGTTTCGGTTCCCAGATACTGGCTTTCGCGGGCTCACTGTCTTCAATCCACAAGCCTGTCTGGCTTGCAGTAACAGAAATAAAATGGTTCATAAACTGATCACGGGGCCTGGCGGCCATTTTGTATGCCCTTTTATCAAAGGTTTTTCTGTGCAAGCTTACTTTGGTCAATAAACAGTCTTATTTTATCCAGTTTTCTTGCGTGATTTTTGCTGAAAATTGCGAATCTTACAATGTCCACAGATTTCTGAAGTTAGCTGGACAGGTAGATAAGGTGGTTAAGAAGGCATACGGGATACTTGCCTTTATTAGCTGAGGCATAGAATATAAGAGCAGGGAGGTTATGCTTGAACTGTATAAAACACTGGTTAGGCCGCAGCTAGAGTACTGCGTGCAGTTCTGGTCACCACATTACAGGAAGGATGTGATTGCACTAGAGAGGGTACAGAGGAGATTTACGAGGATGTTGCCTGGGCTGGAGAATTTTAGCTATGAGGAAAGATTGGATAGGCTGGGTTGTCCTATTTATCCCTCAAATAAAAACAGAAAATGCCGGAGACACTCGGCAGGCCAGGCAGCGTCTGTGAAGAGAGAAACAGAGTCAACGTTTCAGGTCGATGACCTTTCGTCAGAACTGGAAAAAAGCCGGAAATGGAACAGATTCTTAAGCAAGTGAAGAGGCTGGGAAAGGGGAGGAAAGAACAAAAGGGACGGTCTGTGATAGGATGGACGGCAGGAGAGATTAAGAGACATTGAGAGATATTCAAGGCAAAGGGAGATGGTAATAGGACAGGTTAAGAAACAAAGGATGGCTCTAGATGAAGTGTAAATTGTGCTTTCTTTTAATATTAATCCCTCAACCAACATAACAAAAACAGATGATCTGGTCATTATCACATTGTTGTTTGTGGGAGCTTGCTGTGTGCAAATTGGCTGCTATGCTTCCTACATTACAACAGTGACTACACTTCAAAAAGTACTTCATTGGCTGTAAAGTGCTTTGAGACGTCCGGTGGTCGTAAAAGGCGCTATAGAAATGCAAGTCTTTCTTTTCCCTAGTCTCATTCTTTTGTATTTTCCCACATTATATGCCATTTTCCACCCACCTATCCCGATCCCTTTGTATTTGTAGGTCCGCCTCACCCCCATTATTAGATTCATGCCAGCTTTAAATGATGGTTAACTGTGTATGTGTGTTTTTGTAATGTTTTAAATATTACCTTTTGCACGAGTACATTCCATGTATTTGACATGTACTGGGGTAAGTCTGGTCTATCCGCCGGGGAAAGGATGTTTGAGTTAAGCTGACGGGATTGGGGGGATTGCAGGAAGAGAGAGGCAATCACTGTGTGTACTCTTTTTGAGCAACCCATAAACAAAGAGACTAACTAAACTGAAAACATTAAGTGAAACTTAACAAATTAAGTTGAAATTTGGTTGCTGGGTGATGAATCACTCCAGTCCCCACGGGGCCCACCGGTCGCAGGCGGCCGCGAGCGTGCCGGGTTCACCGCGTGCTCCATCTCCAAGGACACCCGGGCACGAACGTGGCCACGGAAGAGCGGCAGTCAGTCGGCCGAACGACCCTCTGCTGCCTGGACCCAGTTGCTGGCAATCACTGTGTGTAGTGTTGGTTGTGTAGACTTTGTCCCACTGATGTGAAGAGACTATCTGTTATAGACTTGTTTTAGTGATTAATCTCTCTTGATGTTTGACTGTCGAGAAGGAAAGTACAAATGGAAAAAGAGGCGAGGAGACTGGTGAATCTTCTCTGGTGGAACAGGAAGTCCAGTAAATCATTCTGAGATGAGAGTTACTGATGTTTCCCTCAATCTGGTCAGGGAAGGACGGTGCTGTGGTTCCATGGATACCTTGTGTTCCTGTTTGGACCACAACACTGTGGGATCAACAGGAAGGAACAGGCTAAGAAAGCACATCAAAGGTCTAACACTATTGAATGAAAGATGAAGTAAGGAAAAGTGGGACTAGTGGACTGACACACGTGTTCATGTGATACAGGTATGTTGAGAATAACCTCAGATTTTCACCCAAGGTCAAAACTCAGATAAAGCTCTAACACTGTGACCACGTCTCTAATTGTTTATCCTATAGTTACCTTGCTCTATTCTCCAACTCTCCATTAGGCTTAGAAGTGGCAGCTTTAGCCGTAGGAACCTAGTGCAGTGTGGTTCTAAGCCAATGGGACTCCATGAAGAGAGTATTGTTCTTCACCCCCTCCCCACCAACAGAAATGATCTTCACCAAGAAAAGAATCCCATAAAGGCCAGTTGGAACTCCCAGATTTGAATTAGGACAATTCTACTAGACTAGATTGGGTGTTTAAACAAATTGTCTGCAACTTAAAACATCAAATGAAACTTAAAATTTGGTTTTCCGGCTTGACGATGCACTCCAGTCCCCGCGGCGCCCACCGGTCGCGGAAATACTCAAGCGTGCCGGCGGACACCGCGTGCTCCATCTCCAGGGCCACCTGGGCGCGAACATGGCCGCGGAAGAGAGGCAGGCAATCCGCCTGAATGACCCCCCGGACAATTGATGGCTTTTCTAGCCAGGCCCAGGCCGACAAGGAGGTCCTCCAACCTGCCCGCTCCCCTCCGCACCGGGTGACCGTAGATCAGGAGCGTGGGACTGAAGTGCAACCAAAAATCGAGGAGCAGCCCCTTCGGGTAATGAAAGAGGAGCTGCAACCTCTCACATTCTATGTAAACGTGAAACACGGACTCCTCCAGGCCGCAAAAAATGCAGGCGGCCTGGGAGTCCGTGAACCTATTTAAAACCATATTGCACGGGACCGCTCCGTGCAACAACCTCCAGGCCAAGTCCCCGATGGAACAAGGGAGGACTCCCGCGTCGAGAGCCCTCCATTGGGGACCTCCGCCACCGCCGATCAGCAAGACACCACGCCAAGGCGTGTCCGGACGGCAGACACAGACGGCAAAGTGGAGTGTGCGCAGGAGCAGCCCGTACAGGAAACTCCTCCGCGCGGAATGAAAAGGCACGGAGGGCCTTTCCGCGAGACGGCGCAAGTTGTGAGGAGCCGGTTCACGAGGGGAGTTTCGGGGCCTGGCACCGATAAGGAACTCCATCTGAACGGGGGTAAGCTCGGACGAGATTGCCCCACGTGTTTAAGCCGCCTCCATACACCTAGTGGACCTGGGGCCCAGTGCCATTTTCACCGACTCGAAGGCTTTGACCGCGAGCCGGACATTGGCCCAGGACAGGCGCCGCGCCAGCTCCTCCGGCGCCATCCAGCCCGCTCCTCCGCCATCAAGCAGATCCCCGACTCTGGTCACCTTGCCAGGCACAGCCCTGCGCTCCGCCAGCCACCCGAACCCACGGTCGTGGAGGTGCGGATTCCTGAGCAACGGCTCCCGAAGGAGAGCCGCCGCTCCTGACGGGGGAAGAGCTCCGCCTGGAAGCGACGTAGTTCCAAACCCATAGCAGTTCCTGGTAGAAGACAGGCAGCTCCCGCAGGCTGGCACGCATGCCGCCCACTTTCACAAACAGGAGCTGCGTGGCGTAATTGAGGCCGTGCAGCTGGTGGAAGAAATACGTTGCCAACGCACACCATCTCAGAGGACACAGCCCAGCGTAGCTCTTGTCTGAAGACAACCAAATGTTATCAGAAAATAAGCAACCACTCAAATTTACAAGGAGACAAAATCCAGTCCAATGTTGGACAGTTTATTTACAGTTAGTGACAGTTGATATTACAGAGCCCAGGTCTCACAGCTCTTTGTACAAAGTCACACAACCCATCATTCCCTGAAGGACAGGGTCTCCCACACAATTATATAAACACGAGTACTGAACACAATAAGCTTCAGTCACTCTCCCCCAGGGTGTGCTTGTCAAACAAGTACTCTCCCATGCCATTCTCAGGGGCTCCCAGTCTCTTCAAGTTGGTGATGTGATCTCCAAGCTTCTTGATTATCTTCACTTGCTCATCCAAGTAGTGGGTCTCCAGGAAGTCACACAACTGAAAAGAAACAAAAAGTGAAACAAGTTATGGCCAGTAGCAGATATCAAGGAACATCCAAGCTCCCCCCACTTCCTCTAGAGTTGGTATTTTAATCCTCTTGGACTGGAGGATAGTCAAGTGGTGTAATTGAGATGATGTAAATTTGCTCAAATGATCTAGTAATTCCTGTACAATAGATGCTTAGATCCTGGAACCACTGCGACACACTTATTCTCAATGTCCACATAAGGCCAACTGTCCCATCCTCACCCCAACCCCTTTAAGAACCCAGGAGACACCCCAACACAAAGCGATTGGGCATGTAGATTGTTGAATCGGCTCAAGGACAGCAAGGTTCCACCACCTCCAACATACCCAAAAACCCACCAAGAACTTACATGAGGGTCAGTGCTCCCAGTGGAGAGTTTGTGCAGATCCAGCAGACTCTGGTTGACATTCTTCTCCATCTGCAGAGCTCTCTGCATCACCTCCAGACCATTGCTCCACTCATCCTGCTCTGGTTTCTGAAGGTGAAAGTCACAGTTCACTTACAATGAATTAAACAAAAAAGACACAAGACAGCACAAGGAAAACAGGGGTGAAAAGCAGCCAGAAATCCATGTTACCATGAACCAATGTGTCACAGGAATATAGAATGACAGCATTAAGCCACCAGAACCATGGATTCAAATTGGAACTAATTGCTTTAGAAAGTATTGGAAACAAGGGGAACCCAACAGAAGGCCACTCATTTATTGAATCCAACCTTGATGTCCTCCAAGATGATTCGGCCTCCACGCCGATTCTGGAATTTCATCAATTTCTCAGCATCCTCGTGTTTCTCATGTGACTGCTCCTTGAGGAACTCTGCAAAGTGACGCAGGGCAACATCATCCCGGTCAAAGTAATAGGACTGTGGAGAGAATTTTAAACAGCTTCATCAGACCTAGATCTTCATATACAATGCAAGATTATATTTACCCCTAGTTAGCTAGTGAGTTCTTAATCTTGCAAAAATAGATAGAACCATAGAAGATAGGAGCAGTAGTAGGCCATTCGGCCCCTTGAGCCTGTTCCAACGTTTAGTGAGATCATGGCTGATCATCCAAACAAGTACCCTGTCCCTGGCTTCTCCCTTGATCCTGAAGATACCATTGGTTAACTAGCAAAATGCAATTCACTTCACTAATCTGAACATGTTGGCCAGCTTCTCCTCCCAAGAACCAGGATGAAACAGTCAACCAACAAATAAAAACTATAAACTACAGTTCAGGATTATATTTCATGACCAGTCAAACTAAACTCTACTGCTGGATAAGTAGTCCCTCCTCTATTTCCTGTCATTCAGATGAGATGTTAAACAGAGGCCCTGTCTGTCCTCAGGTGGATGTGAAAGATCTCAAGGCACTACTTCAGAGAACAGGGGAGTTCTCTCCAGATTCCCAGGCCAATATTTATCCCTCAACCAAAACAGATGATCTGATGAGTCTCATTGTTTGTGCAAGCTTACTGTGCACAAATTGGCTGCTGCATTTCCCACATAACAGGTGACTTCATTGACTACCTCCCAAAGTGCCTTGTAGCCAAAGAGATCTAGGCACAGTGAACAAGGCTTCAACACCAGGATTCCCAGAACTTCACTTCCAGTTAAAGAGAAAGCCAGTGAGGACCTGCCATCATGTCACTCACTACAGTCACCCCACTGAAACTGAACTTTGTTTCATATCAACAAGCACCAACAGTCACTTGACCAGGTTTGTGCTCTTCTGTTACAAACTCAGGCAGCAGCTGAGCTCGTTCCATATATTAAACCTGGTCAACAGAGTGCAGCTGCTACAAGGAGCAGGCCATCAACACAACAAGCTCACCCTGAAGTACTCACTGCTCAAAGATTGCTTCCCCAGGTAAGGAAGTCAAGAGAAATATAGTTGAAAGCCAGTTCATGGAACTACAGAATGTCCAGCTTTTAAGAATACAGCAACAAGGAATACAAGACTCACCATGGAAAGATAAACATAGGAGGAATAGAGCTCCATGTTAATTTGCTTGTTGACAGCATCCTCACAGTCCTTGTGGTAGTTCTGACGTACTTGGGAGGCCATCTTCACTATTTCCTGTTATACTATTACTGCTCACTAGCACCTAGAAAGTTCAAAAACTAACTCTTTCTAACTCAAGCTCTTGTATTTATACTACTGGGACGGCCTGCAATCAAACAAGGAATGACATCACCAATGACGATTGACAATCCCTGAGAGCCAATCAGGAATCTTTCCTGAATCCAGGCACCAATTAACAAAGGAGAGGGGGTGTGGGGGAGGAGGGGGGGAGACCCAGAGCCAATCAGAGCTATGGAAAACCGGCAGGTTTGGGAGATCAGTCTCGGTGATGTCATTGCTTTTGGGTTCCTTGACCTTCTTCAAATCGGAAAGTCTCTCGTTGTTCGATGCTCTCATTTGAATTAAATGACAATTTGCTGCTTTCCAAAAGCTCAAGGTGCTGAGAATCATCCTTCGCTATCGATGAATTTTCCTACAATTGTTCCTTCATCGTCGCTGGGTCAAAATCCTGGAACTCACTGCCTAACAGCATTGTGGGAGTACCTTCACCGCACGGAGTTCAAGAAGGCGGCTCACCCCCACCTTCTCCAGGGCGACTCGCGCCGAGCAATACATTCTGGCCGTTGACAGCGACGCCCACATCCCGTGAATTAATATTCTAAAAATGGAATCAATTGATTGGAAACATCTTTGTGTGTTATGGAACATACACCAGAGTATTATTCATTTCACATTTTCAGATTCTGTAGAACCGGGACCCATGAGGCTTGACTTTCCATTAAATATTTCTCCCCATCACACAATCCCTTCGAATGTAAAGACAGAAATTTCTCTTCCAGAAAAACAGGCATGTTCCCGATGGCGGGGAGTCCAGAACCAGGGGTCACAGTCTAAGGATAAGTGGGAAGCCATTTAGGACTGAGATGAGGAGGAATTTCTTCACCCAGAGAGTGGTGAAGCTGTGAAATTCTCTGCCACACAGGGCAGTTGAGGAAAATTCATTAAATATATTCAAGAAGGATTTGAATATATTTCTTGAGGCTAAAGGGATCAAGGGATATGGGGAGAAAGCAGGGACAGGGTACTGAATTTGGATGATCAGCCACGATCTCATTAAATGGCTGAACAGGCTCGAGTTGCCGAATGGCCGACTGATGCTCCAATCTTCTATGTTTCTCTGTGTATTTTCTAGCCCGTCACTCGGGGAGCTGCTACCAGGGCTGTGCTTCTTTGTAGTCAGACTGTAGGAAATGTATCGGCACGGAGCGGGGTGAACGTCGACCTCATAGATTTTGTGAGATGCAAACAGTTACCATTAGTGCCGTTCTGACCTCAGTGCGGGGAGTGCTTGCAGCCGAACCGCACCCGAGTTCAACGTGTTAAATTGGTATAGAACCTCGGTTAGACTACACTTGGAGTACGGTGCACGGTTCTGGTCTCCATAGAATCATAGAATAGTGCAGCACAGAAGGAGGCCGTTCGGCCCATCGAGTCTGTCCCGGCTCGTTCAAAGAGCAATCCAGTTAGTCCCACTCCCCTGCTCTTTCCCCAGGAACCTGGAATTTTTTTCTACTTCAAGTATTTATCCAATTCCCTTTTGAAGGCCACTATTGAATCTGTATCCACCGCCCCATCAAGCAGCTCATTCCCAATCCTAACCACTCCTTGTGTAACAACGTTTTTCCTCCTGTCGCCTCTGGTTCTTTTGCTAATCATCTTAAATCTGTGTCCTCTGGTTATCGACCCTTCAGCCATTGGAAGCAGTTTCTCTTTATTTACTCTATCGAAACCCTTCATGATTTTAAACACCTCTATCAAATCTCCCCTTAGCCTTCTCTGCTCTAAGGAGAATATTACAAAAAGGATATAGAGGCACTGGAGGAGGTGCACATTTGACTTACAAGGATGATAGCAGAACTGAGAGGTTATATCGGTCAGGAATGACTGAACAGGCTGGGGCTCTTTTCTCTAGAAATAAGAGGGCTGAAGGGTGACCTAATAGAGGTCTTTAAAATGATGAAGGTGTTTTGATAAGGTAGATGGAAAGAAAATGCTTTCACTTGTGGTCTTTTGTGGTTGCACAATTTATCTGCAGCTTCAGAAAATGTCAAGTAAAGTTTATCAACTTAAATTAAAGTAACATCAGCCAGGGATCAGTTGTCCCTCCTTTTGGTTGTACAATTTATCTGCAAATTTAAGGAAAACGTCAAATAAGGCTTATCAACTTAGATTAGAATGACACCGGCCGGGGTGACGATGCACTCCAGTCCCCGCGGCGCCCACCGGTCTCGGAAGGCCTCGAGCGTGCCGGCGGACACCGCGTGCTCCATCTCCAGGGCCACACGGGCGCGAACATAGCCGCGGAACAGAGGCAGGCAATGCTTTCGCTTGTGGGGGAGTCCAGAACTCGGCCATAAATATAAGATAGTCACTAATAAATCTAACAGGGGATTCAGGAGCAACTTCTTCAGTGGTTAGAATGTGGAACTCGTTACCACATGGAGTAGTTGAGGCGAAGAGCAGAGATGCATTTAAGGGGAAGTTTGCTAAAAAAGGAATAGAAGAATATGCCGATCGGATTAGATGAAGAAGGGCAGGAGGAGGCTCGTGTGGAGCATAAACACCGGCACGGAGCAGTCGGGCCGAATGGCCTGTTTCTGTGCTGTAAATTCAATGTAATTCTTAAAACTTGGGCGCCTGTAAAGTTTTTCACATCGAGTGAGCTGAAGACTTTGTTTTGTCTGAAACATGAAGCCGTCAAACTCAGCCCGACTCGTAGAATTGTGGCTCATCGTCGTGTGAAATGTGGGGACTCCGATACCCCAGAAATGCCTCAGAGATGCAAAGACATCAACGTGGAATGGCTGAAGATGGCAATTTCATTGCAGCCGGTGCAGTTCTCAGCTAAGTTCCTAAATTAACGTGTAAACACTGGCGTGTTGCAGCTGCAGCATCATCAACAGTTGAATCTATGCCTGGGGGTGAAGGACACAAATGGAGATGCAGTAGGATTTGGAAAGGATGATTGCTATTTGGTATGAACTGCACAATGGGCCTGAATACCAATCAATACATTTATGGAGGAGCTGCTGGTATTGGGTTTATACATTGATGGAACAGGCAGGGAGGGGGGAAAAAGAGTTTCAGGAAAAGTATCTATTTAACTTGGGGGTTGTACTTTGTTCATTTAATGAAATACATTTACTCCTTCCAGAAGGATTATATTTTGTGGGAATACAGTTCCACATGGATTCCTCATCCTTCAATACCTTACCCAAGACCATGAGTGTTGGCAGGTTGGTCAACCATGGTGGGGGAGGAGAGGGGTCCCAGAACAAAGCCCAATAGGGTATTCACACTTTCCTAGTAAGATATCTTTGGAATTCTCTACCCCAGAGCACTGTGGATGCTGAATCATTGCCCTTCATTTGCAACACAAGATTGAAGTATTTGCAAGAAATACCTACAATTGAAAAGGAGATCTTTCAACCTGTGTCTGAATATCCAAGTTAAATATAGTCAAATTACAGCAGCAAAAAAAAAATTCATATGACTGTTCCCATTGGCAGAAGGTTCAAGAACCAGAGGCCACCAATTGAAGGTGATTGGCAGGAGGCCCAAAGGCAACCTGAGGAAAAACATTTTTATGCAGGGAGTGGTTAGGATCTAGAATGCACTACCCGAGGGTGGTGGAGGCTGATTCAATCGTGGCTTTCAAAAGGGAACTAGAAAATACCAGAAAGAAAAAAATTGCAGGACTACAGGAAGAAAGGGTGGGGGAGTGGGATGAGCTGAAATGCTCCTGCAGAGAGCCGTACGGGCTCGACGGGCCGAATGGCCTCCTGTGCTATAACCATTCTATGACCGAATCCCATGACAACACTGCTGCGCAGCCTAGTGTAATACAGGAAATGTCACCAAGTTATGCTAACTGGAACAAAAACTACTAAAATTTACAAAGAGTCAAAATCCAGTCCAATATTGAACAGTTTATTTACAGTTAGTGACATTTCACATTAAGAGCCCAGGTCTCAGCTCTTGTACAAAGTCACAAGCCATCATTCCCTACAGGACAGGAGTCTCGCACACAATTATAAATAAAAGTACTAAACACAATAGGCTTCATCCCTGCAGTCACTTCAGTCACTCTTCCGCCAGGCTGTGTTTGTCAAACAGGAACTCTCCCATGCCATTCTCAGGGGCTCCCAGTCTCTTCAAGTTGGTGATGTGATCGCCAAGCTTCTTGATCATCTTCACATGCTCATCCAAGTAGTGGGTCTCCAGGAAGTCACACAACTGGAAAAAGAGGGAAACTAGTTATGTCCAGCAGCAGATTTGAAGGAACATCCTAGCTTTCCCCTGAGTGTTTAATCCTCTTGGACTGCAGGACAGTCTAGTGGTGCAATTGAGATTAATGGAATTACTGCATCATTAGATTAAACTTCCTGCACAATAGGGGCATAGATCCTAGAATCACTGGGACACATTTACTAGTCAATGTCCACAGTAGGCCAAGCTCCCACCAATCAAAAACCTAAGAAGCACCAACACAAAAGCTATTGGGCATGGAGATCTTTTGAATAGGCTCAAGGTTCCACCACCTCCAATTTAACAAATGCCCACATTACAGCATCAAGAACTTACATGAGCGTCAGTCCTCTCAGTGGAGAGTTTGTGCAGATCCAGCAGACTCTGGTTGACATTCTTCTCCAGCTGCAGAGCGCTCTGCATCACCTCCAGACCATTGCTCCACTCATCCTGCGCTGGTTTCTGGAAAGGGAAATACAGACAGTTCACTGTACAATGGATTAAACAAACAAGTATTGAAGGAAATTAGGGGTGCAAATGTCTACTCTTACCATGAATCAATGTGTTTGAAGAAAATAGAACTACTGCATTAAGCCAACACAACTACCGGAGTCAAATAACAGATGTATTTAAGGGGAAGCTAGATATGTACTAGGGAGAGGTGTATAAAAGGATATGCAGATAGGGTTAGATGACACACGGTGGGAACTGGTTCGTGGAGTATAAACTCTGTCATGGACCCACTTGGCCTGTTATAAATTGGAACCAATTGCTTTAGAAAGTATTTGAAACAATCAGTCCAAGGGGTTCCAGACAGAAGGTCACTCGTTTATTGAGCCAAACCTTGATGTCCGCCAAGATGATTCGGCCTCCACGCCGATTCTGGAATTTCATCAGTTTCTCCGCGTGCTCCAGTTCCTCGTGTGACTGCTCCTTGAAGAACTCGGCAAAGTGACGCAGGGCAACATCATCCCGGTCAAAGTAATAGGACTATGGAGAGATCAGAAAAGTCGTTGTGTATCTCATAGCAGACCTATCATGGTTATTGTACATAAAGCCAACCTTGATTTCGCTTTCTTTCAAAGGGTTCAAGCCTCACTGAACTTGTTGTACATTAGCACAGGCCTACTTACTTCACTAACCTGGTAGAGTGGACAATCTGACCCCTAGCAATAGGGAAACTGGCCAATGGAAATGGCAAAAAAAAAAAAAAAAAAAAAAAAAAAAAAGAGGCAACATGAGCAAACTCAAGTGCATGAACTGCCTGAAAGGGTGGTGGGAGCAGATTAAATAGTAACTTACAATTATTGGCCCAGAACTATTGCCAAGGGGCATTAGAAGCAAACCCATTAAAGTCTAGTCACAGTGCACAGTTCATGTAGTACATCAAAGAGGAGAAACTGGTCTGAGTCTTACTGGCTACATTCATCCCATGGAACTAAAATTACCACAAGCAGCATTAATTTGGCACCTTCAACACTAATCAAGGCATTTCACAGGAGAACCAGATACCAAGGAATAAAGGTTCATAAGCCTTCAGAATTTGAAGTGCTTGGTCAAGGTCAAGAAGTAGGAAAGCAGAGGAGTTAAGGGAGAGTTCCCCTGAGTAGGGTCAAAGTGGCTGAAGGATTTACCACCATTAAAGCAAAAGGGAGTTAGCGAAAAGACAGAAGGGCACAAACTAGTACTTAAAACTAGGAGATTAAGAATATTAGGAACAGGAGTAGGCCATTCAGCCACTCAAGCCTACTTCACCATTCAATTTGATCATGGCTGACCTGTAGCTTTACTCCATCCCCCTCGAGACCCTTACCCAACAAAACCATCTGTCTTGAAAGCTCCAATTGTCCCAGCATCCACAGCTAGGAGGTGGGGGGAGGAGAAAGCAGGTAAAGAAAGTGTTCCAGATTTCCACCACCCTTGTGAAAAAGTATCTCCTGACTTCCCTCCTAAATGGGCTACTTCTAATTTTAAGATTACATCCCCTCATTGCAAAAGCAAAGTAGGGAAAGGCCATGGAGTGATTTAGAAGTGAGGATAACAATTATGATTTACACACTTTGAATGCAGAGTGTATTCCAAATATAAACTTCAACACCACACTCACAAGAGCCCAGGAAAGAGAGAGTCATTAAGATACTCAGAATATGGTTCAGTTACTGCAAGGACCAGAGAGGCAGTTTTTTAATTAATGCACAAGATGATCAATTACATTATATTAATTATAGCTTTAAAAATGAATTTACTGTGCATAGATTGAGGGGTGGGCTAGATACAGCACAGAATTTAGTAAAGTAACATTACATAGACTCCACTATGAAGTGGTCAGAAATACAAGACTCACCATGGAGAGATAAACATAGGAGGAATAGAGCTCCATGTTGATCTGCTTGTTGACAGCATCCTCACAGTCCTTGTGGTAGTTCTGACGCACTTGAGAAGCCATCCTAATTATTATTATTTATTGCTAAATCTAAACTTTGTTGAAGTAAGAAGCTGGGATTTAACCAACCCCCCGAACTCCTAGTATTTATACTGCTGGATAACCCAGGGCGTGGCCGCCTAGGTGATGAGTGACATTCCTCAATACCCAATCAGAAGTGGCAGCCTCTCAGAGCACCAATCAAGTAAAGGGAGGAGGGGAGATGACGCCCAGAGCGAATCAGAACTTTGAAAGGGGGTCGTCCGGCCGGATTGCCTCCCTCTCTTCCGTGGCCATGTTCGCGCCCGGGTGGCCCTAGAGCTGGAGCACGCGGTGTCCGCCGGCGCGCTGGATCACTTTCGTGACCGGTGGGCGCCGCGGGGACTGGAGTGCTTAATTGGGCTGGAGAACCAAATTTTAATTTGATTATTGAGGTTTATTTGAAGTTTTATTGGTTTATTACACTTTGATTGGTTTATTTACAGTTTTAATGGTTTATTTACAGTTTTTATGTGTCTAAATTTATGGTTTTACCAAAAGAGGATCAAGTAAAGGGAGGAGGGGAGATGACGCCCAGAGCCAATCAGAACTTTGAAAGGGGGTCGTCCGTCCGGATTGCCTCCCTCTCTTCCGTGGCCATGTTCGCGCCCGGGTGGCCCTGGAGCTGGAGCACGCGGTGTCCGCCGGCGCGCTCGATCACTTTCGTGACCGGTGGGCGCCGCGGGGACTGGAGTGCATAATTGGGCTGGAGAACCAAATTTTAATTTGATTATTAAGGTTTATTTGAAGTGTTATTGGTTTATTTACAGTTTTAATGGTTTATTTACAGTTTTTATTTGTCTAAATTTATGTTTTCACAAAAAGAGGATCAGAACTTAGAAAAATGAGTGTCATTGGCTGACAAGGCAATAAGGACCCCAAGGGAAGGGGACAGTAGCCTAGTGGTAAATTTAGTGAACCAGTAATCCAGAGGCCTGAATCATTCTCTGCCTTGCTCTGAGTGCTGCAGGTTGTCTCTGGCTTCCTCAGAGTGCTGCAGGAGGAAAGAAGAGCGTGGTGGCCTCCTGACCTGGCAAGAAGGAGAAGCACCAGTCCACCAACAGCCAGACCATCTACAACTGAGGTGCCTGGAGGGAGAGGAGGAGAGGAAAGGCCTCCATCTCAGGAGAGGGAGAGAGGGGAGAGGAACACCAGCCAACTTCTACTTGGAAGGAGGGGAGGAGCTGCATCGTTACTTCCAACATCTGCAGGTGGGTGTCTTTTTTGGGCATTCCCCAAAAGACTGTGTATTCTAGGCGGGGGGAGGAAAGAAGACGGGCCGGAAAGCCTGGCCTGGGTCGGCTGGAGCTGCCCAGGTGAAGCCTCTTACTCGCTTACCTGCATCGAGAAGACCTGGTGTGGGGCTGAGCCTGGGCTTCTTCCAGCCTACCCAGGCGAAGACATCTTCTCCCCCTGCCCGAAGACCATCTGCATAGACTTTGTCACCATCGGGGAGTGCACCCCTGCTGACACCCACCCACCAACAACCACCTAGAGTGCGGACCCTGCCTTTGCGGCCCCCCCTCCTTCCCACCCATCCCCTCTCTCTCTCTTTATCCCTCTCCTTTGTCTCTCTCAGAGGGCACCTCCATTGAAACCACTAATAGCCACTTGGAGCAGAGAGGAGGAGGCCCCTCTCCCAATCATTCCATCAAGGGGAGAGGCGGGCCATTGGCTTTAAGCTCCCTCTGCTCGGTGGCAGACATTAAAATTTACTCCCAAGGCCACTTAATATCACAGGGCCTGTGACTTGGGGTGTGTGTAGCTCCCAAAAAACAAACCACCCCAGTATGGCTTCGACGTCTTCGGCGGTGACGGGGCCAGCGAGAACGTATGCGGCGGTGACGGCCAAAGCCGCGGCTGCTCCCGCTCCTTCCGCTGCCCTGTCGCCGTTCCGACTTATTACAAAGAAGCTCGGGGTGAAGAGCTACACTCACCCCAACATGACAATCGAGGATTGTGTGAAGGCGATGGCTGGGGTTGTCGGCCCTTCAGCCATCCTCGCCGCCTCGAGGATGTATGGGAAGGCTGTGTTCTTCCTGGAGTCCGAGCGGGCGGTGGCCCTGGCCATCGCCCAGGGGCTCACCGTGGGCGGGACCTTCCTGCCGGTGGACCCTCTTGAGGCCACCGCGCAGAGGGTCGTGTTGTCAAACATCCCGCCCTTAATCTCCGGTGAGCTCCTCCTCCCCCACTTGCACCAACTTGGGGAGGTGAGGTCGGCGATTACGCCAATCCCGCTCGGATTCCGGGAACCCAGCCTTCGCCATGTCTTCTCCTTCTGGCGCCAGGCATTTATCCAGCTGGCGCGGGAGGGGGAGACGGACGGGGCCTTTACAGTCCTCCACGAGGGCACCCCGTACCGCGTCTTCTACACGACGGACGGCGTGCGGTGCCACGCCTGCAGGGAGGTGGGGCATATCCGTAAGAACTGCCCCGCCTCCAAGGCCGCCAGATCGTCTGGCGTGGCCGTAGCTGGCACCGCCGCCGCTCCTCCCCCCGGGTCTAGCCGTGCCCCCCCTCAAACAAATACCACCGGGGTGCGGTCGTCGTCGGAGGTCGATGCCATCCTGGCCTCCGGCGGGGGGGGGGAGGGTTGTCCGGTCGGGAGGAAGGCGCGGGGGAAAAGCAAATACCGGAGGGCGGGTCCCCCCGGGGAGGGCGTGCCCCACAATATGGAGCCCCTGACGCCAGAGAGCGTCGCCGCGCTAGTCGCGGAGTGCGGTGGGGGGGGGGCCCTCGTGTCCGAGCCTGTGGCCGCGACCGCCGAGGCGGTAGCGCCAGAATCTGCGGCCGGGCTCGGGCCCGGGGGACCCGAAGAACTCGCTCCGCCGGAGGGAGCAGGGGTGGCCTCTGCGGAAATGGAGGTCTCCCTCTGCCCCTCAGCCCTTAAAAGAAGGCGCGACCCCCTGGATGAGGAGGAGGACCGGGAGGGGGAAGGTCCCTCCGGTCAGGGGGAGTCGTCGCCCGCCGCGGGTACTGCGCCCCACCCCACCGCTAATACCATCACGGGCGAACGGCAGGGGTCGCCTGTCCCTAGGGGGGCTGAGGCAGAGGTGTCTGCCCAGCTCGTGCCTCCCGGGGATGGGGACGAGACCCTGCCCGTGGGGGGGGTCGCGGAGCAACCCGCGGCAGTAGACCCCTTATCGGTACCGTTACCCCTCGACGGGTCGGGCGGCCTGGGGTCCGGGTCGGGCGAGTCCTCGGATGATGAGCTCGCCCAAAGTGACCCGGTCGTCTCCCAGGTGCTGCTCGACCTCGTCCAGGGGTTGACCGAAATTACCCCATCCGCTGGGTCGGAGGCCGGTGGCGCGGAAGAGGGGGGCCCTCTGTCTCTGTCTCTGTCTCCGGCGCCGGGCAACATGGAGGAGTTCGTTTTTACCTACTCTCCGATCTCTCCGGTCGTTCTGGTGCCTGGGGCGGAGGGGGGCTCTGAACCGCCGCCGTCTTCTGGCCCGGCGCCCCTAGAGGAGCCCAGGGAGGAATCCTCCGCTACCGATCCTGGGGGTGGGATCCGGGCGGAGGCGGGGCCGGCCGTCGCGGCCGAGCCGCTCGCTGCGCTCCGCGTGGCGGACGGGTCGGCCGCCGGTGGCGACCCCCCGGAGGAGGAGGGGGACTCGGTGGTGGGGGCGGAGGAGGAATGCGACTCCATCGCTGATGAGGAGATGGAGGACCTCGCGCCCCTCGCCGGGACCCCCCTCATTCCCATTGAGGATCTCCGGGACTTTGTGGCCACGTGCCAGGGTCGTCAAAGGACCCGGCTGGCCCTCGATAGATGGTCGGGGCTGGCGCTGCTCGTCGGGTCGGCCCGCGTCGCCTTCAAGACCATGGTCGCGGACGTGGGCGTGGACCCGCTCGAGCTGCGTCAGTTCCGGTCCTTCCTCACTGGGCTGCAAAGGGAGTGGCGGTCGACTAGCGGCCACCCTCCCTTCCCCCGTTAGAGTTAAGTAGGGGTTGGATTATGCTTCTGAAATGAAGATAACCATAGCCAGCCTCAACATCAACGGCAGCAGGGAAGCTAGCCGCAGATTTAATAACTTTTCGGTCCTTCGGGACGGGAAGTATGCGGTGTGCTTCCTGCAAGAAACCCACACCGTTCCGGGAGACGAGGCCACGTGGCTCCTGGAGTGGCAAGGAGGGGTCAGCATGAGTCACCTCTCCAATGTTTCCAGTGGGGTGGCTATTTTGCTGGCCCCGCATTTTCAGCCGGAGATCTTGGGGGTCAAGGAGCTCGTGCCGGGCCGCTTGCTCCAGGTCACTGTTCGCCTGGGGGGCGTGCCGCTCCATTTAGTGAACGTGTACGCCCCTGGGGCCGGTGCGCAGCAAGCGCGCTTCTTTGAAGAAGTGTCCACTCTTCTGGGCTCCATCGACGCGGGCGAGTGCGTTGTCCTCGGGGGGGATTTTAATTGCACCCTCGAGGCAAGGGACCGCACCGGCCACCTGCGATGCCCGGCGGCGATGGAGAAGTTGAGGGACCTGGTCGGGTCCCTCGACTTGGTGGACGTCTGGCGAAATCTCCATCCCGACTCCAGCGCTTTCACTTGTGTGAGGCCTGGGAGAGGTGCGTCCAGAATCGACCGCCTCTACATTTCCAGGGCATACGTTTCCTGCGTTCCGGCGGCTTCCGTGCGGCCGGTGCCGTGCGCGGACCACCACCTGGTGTGGGCGGAGCTCGTTCTGCTGCGCGCGGCGGTGGGGTCCGCGTACTGGCATTTTAACAACCTGCTGCTGGAGGACGCGCGGTTCCAGGATTCGTTTCGTCGGTTCTGGGCCGGCTGGAGAAGGAAGCAGGGGGGCTTCCCCTCCTTGAGGCTATGGTGGGACGTGGGCAAGGCTCACGTCCGTCTCTTCTGTCAGGAGTATGCGAGGGGGTCGACCAAGAGGCGGGAAGCCAGGGTCGGGCGGTTGGAGAAGGAGGTGCTCGACCTGGAGTCCCGTCTCGGTCAAGTCGTCGAGGACCCGGCCCTGCGGTTGGTGTACGAAGAGAAGAAGGGCGCGCTGAAGGACCTGCAGCTCGTCGGGTCCCGAGGCGCGTTCGTGAGGTCGCGGATTCAGTTCCTGCGGGACCTGGACCGCGGCTCCCCCTTCTTCTACTCGCTGGAAAAAAGACGGGGGGTCCGTAAGCAGCTCCTGGAGCTGCTGGCCGACGACGGATCTCCGGTCTCGGATCCGGAGGGAATCCGCGCGGAGACCCGCGCCTATTACGGGGCTCTGTTCTCTCCGGATCCGTCCAGCGAGGACGCGCGCAGAGTTTTGTGGGAGGACCTGCCGAAGGTCGGCATGGAGGGCGCCGAAAAATTGGATGCTCCTCTGTGTCTGGAGGAGCTGACCGGCGCCCTCCGCCAGCTCTCTAGGGGGAAGTCCCCGGGGCTGGACGGGCTGACCGTGGAGTTCCACAGGGCGTTCTGGGACGTCCTGGGGGGCGACTACGCGCGGGTCCTGGGGGAAAGTTTGGTGACCGGGGAGATGCCCCTCTCGTGGCGCAGGGCAGTGATTGTCCTGCTGCCTAAGAAGGGCGATCTCCGGCTTCTTAAGAACTGGCGCCCGGTCTCCCTCCTCAGCACGGATTATAAAATTTTTGCCAGGGCCATGTCTGCTCGCCTTGGCGCCGTGCTGGCCCACATGATCCACCCCGACCAGTCCTACACGGTCCCGGGCCGGTCTATTCATGATAACATCCATCTGGTCCGGGACTTGCTCCACCATTCCCAGAGGGCTGGTCTGTCGGTCGCCTTCCTTTCCCTAGATCAGGAGAAGGCGTTCGACAGGGTGGATCACGAGTATCTTTTCGGGACTCTGCGCGCATTCGGGTTCGGGACGCATTTTGTCGCCCGGATCCGACTTCTGTACGCTGCCGCGGAGTGTCTGATTAAAGTTAACGGGTCCTTGACGGCGCCCCTTCGCTTCGGGAGGGGGGTGCGTCAGGGATGCCCCATGTCCGGCCAGTTATATGCCATTTGCGTGGAGCCTTTCCTGCGCCTCTTGCGGAAGAGGTTGACGGGACTGGCTCTGCAAGGGCCGGGCGTGGAGGTGGTCCTCTCGGCTTACGCCGATGACGTGCTCCTCATGGTCACGGATCCCGTTGACTTGCGGAGGATGCGGGAATGCCAGCAGATTTACTCGGACGCATCCTCCGACAGGATCAACTGGGGGAAATGTTCTGGACTCCTGGTGGGTCAGTGGCAGGTGGACTCCCTGCCGGAGGAGTTCAGGCCCTTCGCCTGGAGCACTACGCACCTCCTCTACTTGGGAGTCTACCTCAGCCCGGCCGAGGACGCCTGGCCGGCGAACTGGCACGAGTTGGAGGCCAAAGTCGCCACTCGCTTAGGTCGCTGGACGGGATTGCTCCGAGTGTTGTCCTACAGGGGTCGGGCGTTGGTCATAAACCAACTGGTGGCCGCCATGTTGTGGTACCGGTTGGTTACTCTGATCCCTCCCCCTGCGTTTGTCGCCAAGATACAGAAGAAGCTCGTCGACTTCTTCTGGAACAACAGGATGCACTGGGTCTCTGCCGCGGTTCTGAGTCTCCCGCTTAGGGAGGGCGGTCAGGCGCTGGTGTGCCTTCGCACCCAGGCTGCGACTTTCCGTCTTCAGACGTTGCAGAGATACCTGTACGTTGAGATTCCTCCAAGATGGTGCGCGCTGGCGACGTATTTTTTCCGCCAGCTGCGTGGCCTCAATTATGACACGCAGCTCCTGTTTGTGGAAGTGGGTGGCACGCGTGCCAGCCTGCGGGGGCTGCCTGTCTTCTACCAGGAACTGCTATGGGTTTGGAACCGGGTCGCTTCCAGGCGCAGCTCTCCCCCGACAGGAATGGTGGCTGTCCTTCGGCAGCCACTGTTCAGGAATCCGCACCTCCACGTCCGCAGGTTCGGGTGGCTGGCGGAGCGCAGAGCTGTGGCTGGCAAGGTGACTCGAGTCGGGGATCTGCTCGATGGCGGAGGAGCGGGCTGGATGGCGCCGGAGGAGTTGGCGAGGCGCATGTCTTGGGTCAACGTCCAGCTCGCGGCCGATGCCATCGAGTCGATAAAGGCGAAAGTGCGCCCCGGCACCACGAGGCGTATCGAGGTGGCTCAGGCGTGTGGGGCGATCCCGTCTGAGCTTTCCCCCGTTCAGACGGAATTCCTTGTCGGCGCCCAGCCCCGAACCCCCCCTCGGGAGCCGGCGCCTCACAACTTGAGCCGTCTCGAGGAAATACCCTCCGTGCCTTTTCATTCCGCACGGAGGGGTTTCCTGTACGGGCTGCTCCTGCACACCTTCCACTTTGCCATCTTCGCCTGCCGTCCGGACACGCCGTGGCGTGCCGTTTTACCTTCCGACGGAGGCGGAGGTCCCCAATGGGGGGCTCTCTATGCGGGAGTCCTCCCTTGTTCTATTGGGGACTTGGCCGGGAGGGTGTTGCACAGGGCAGTCCCGTGCAATAGGTATTTAAGTAGGTTCACGGACTCCCGGACCGCATGTTTGTTCTGCGGTCTGGAGGAGTCCGTATTTCATATATATATCGAGTGTGAGAGGTTGCAGCCCCTCTTCCATTATTTGAAGGGGCTGCTCCTCAAGTTTTGGTTGCACTTCAGCCCCACGCTCTTGATCTATGGTCACCCGGTGCGGAGGGGAGCGGGCGGTTTGGAGGACCTCCTCGTGGGTCTGCTCCTGGGCCTGGCAAAGAAAGCCATTAATTGGTCCAGGCAGCGGGCGGTCGAGGGGGTCGTCCGGCCGGATTGCCTCCCTCTCTTCCGTGGCCATGTTCGCGCCCGGGTGGCCCTGGAGATGGAGCACGCGGTGTCCGCCGGCGCGCTCGATCACTTTCCTGACCGGTGGGCGCCGCGGGGACTGGAGTGCACAATTGGGTTGGAAAACCAAATTTTAATTTGATTCTTAAGGTTTATTTGAAGTTTTAATGGTTTATTTACAGTTTTTAGTTGTCTAAATTTATGTTTTCACAAAAATAGGATCAAGTAAAGGGAGGAGGGGGAGATGACTCCCAGAGCCAATCAGAACTTTGAAAAATGAGTGTCATTGGCTGACAAGGCAATAAGGACCCCAAGGGAAGGGAACAGTAGCCTAGTGGTAAATTTACTGAACTAGTAATCCAGAGGCTTTGATTAATGGGACGTGAGTTGAAATCCATCCACAGCAGCTGGGGCATTTAAATTTATAGAAAAAAAATAAGGATCCCAATCGCCCTGACTTTCCTCAAACACAGTTTGAATATCTGGAATCACAGGCTTATCTTTCGGCTAATCCATTGGGACGATTAAATCATCAATCAGAAACATTTAAACCATAAGTTACCCCCTTTTTAAAGGGGCACAAACAATAAGTTCCAAATTATGACAAAACTAAAATAAAAACCTTTTAAATTATAATTGAGTTCCCTGGATCCACTCTGCACTGCAGTCCCTCTGGTGCCCACCGGTTAGGGAAAGCCTCAAAGGGAACCGTCAGACACTGCGTGCTCCCTCTTCAGGGACACCCAGGCATTGGTTGTAGCCACGGAAGAGAGGCGGGCAGCCGGAGCGAACACCACCCCCCCCCATCGACTGCGCTCTGCCTGGACCAGTTGAGGGCCACCTTGCCCAGGTTAATTGAATCCTCCGTTGTTTGCGAGTCAGTGTCTTTTTAATAGTTCTGCGTGGTTCAGTGGGTTGGTCATTTTCAGGTATCTGTGGGTTTGAGGCAACATCCAACCAGATCAGTGAGTCTGCAAAGCGGGTCAGGCGAATGGAAAGTGCGTGTGAAATAGCAGAGGCTCTGACCATCATTTTCCAATCTTCTCTGGCTTCAGGTGTGGTGCCAGAGGACTGGAGGACTGCTAACGTGGTACCGTTGTTTAAAAAGGGACCATGTACAGCAAGCACCTCAAAGCACTGGAGAGGTACCACCAACGCTGCCTCCGCAAGATCCTGCAAATCCATTGGCAGGATAGACACTCCAACGTCAGTGATCGCGCTCAGGCCAACATCACCGGCATCGAAGCTTTGACAACGCTCGATCAGCTCCGATGGACGGGTCACATTGTCCGCATGCCCGATACGAGACTCCCAAAACAAGCGCTCTACTCGGAGCTCCGGCACGGCAAGAGAGCCCCAGGTGGGCAGAGGAAATGCATCAAGGACACCCTCAAAGCCTCCTTGAAAAAGTGTAACATCCCCCACCGACACCTGGGAATCCCTGGCCCAAGACCGCACAAAGTGGAGTAGAAGAATCCGGGAAGGCGCCGAACACATCGAGTCTCTTCGCCGGGAGCAAGCGGAAGCTAAGCGCAGGCAGCGCAAGGAGCGCACGTCAACCCAAGCACCCCACCCACCTGCCCCCTTCAACCACCGTCTGCCTCACCTGTGACAGAGACTGCAGGTCCTGCATTGGACTCATCAGTCACCTGAGAACTCGTTTTAAATGTGGAAGCAAGTCATCCTCGGTTCGGAGGGACTGCCGAAGGAGAAGAAGAAGTTTAAAAATGGAGAATGGGATAGACCGAATAATTACAGGCCAGTCAGCCTAACATCAGTGTTGGGAATATTATTGGAAACATTTCCGAGCGACAGGATAAATCTTCATTTAGAAAGACACGGATTAATCAGGGACAGTCAGCATGGATATGTTAAGGGAAGATCCTGTCTGACTAACTTGATTGAATTTTTTGAGGAGGGTCGATGAGGGTAGTGCGTTTGATGTAATCTATATGGATTTTAGCAAGGCTTTTGATAAGGTCCTGCAAGGCAGACTGGTCACAATAGTAAAAGCCCATGATATCCAAGGCAAAGGGGCAAGTTGGATCCAGAATTGGCTCAGAGGCAGGAAACAAAGGGTAATGGTCGAAGGGTGTTTTCGTGACTGGAAGGCTGTTTTCAGTGGGGTTCCGCAGGGCTCAGTACTGGGTCCTTTGCTTTTTGTGGTATATATCAATGATTTAGACTTGAATGTAAGAAGTATGATTAAGAAGGTTGCAGATGATACAAAAATTGGCTGTGTGGTTGATAATGAAGAAAGCTGAAGACTGCAGGAAGATATCAATGGACTGGTCAGGTGGGCAGAACAGTGGCAAAAGGAATTCAATCTGGAGAAGTGTGAGGTCATGCATTTGTGGAGGGCTAACAAGGCAAGGGAATACACAAGGGTAGGACACAGAAGTGCAGAAGATCAGAGGGACCTTGGAGTGCATGTCCACAGATCCCTGAAGGTAGCTGGACAGGTAGATAAGGTGGTTAAGAAGGCACACGGGATACTTGCTTTATTAGCCGAGGCATAGAATATAAGAGCAGGGAGGTTATGCTTGAAATGTATAAAACACTGGTTAGGCCGCAGCTAGAGTACTGCGTGCAGTCCTGGTCACCACATTACAGGAAGGATGTGATTGCACTAGAGAGGGTACAGAGGAGATTTACGAGGATGTTGCCTGGGCTGAAGAATTTTAGCTATGAGGAAAGATTGGATAGGCTGGGTTGTCCTATTTATCCCTCAAATAAAAACAGAAAATGCCGGAGACACTCGGCAGGTCAGGCAGCGTCTGTGAAGAGAGAAACAGAGTCAACGTTTCAGGTCGATGACCTTTCGTCAGAACTGGAAAAAAGCCAGAAATGGAACAGATTCTTAAGCAAGTGAAGAGGCTGGGAAAGGGGGGAGGGGAGGAAAGAACAAAAGGGACGGTCTGTGATAGGATGGACGGCAGGAGAGATTAAGAGACATTGAGAGATATTCAAGGCAAAGGGAGATGGTAATGGGACAGGTTAAGAAACAAAGGATGGCTCTAGATGAAGTGTAAATTGTGCTTTCTTTTAATATTAATCCCTCAACCAACATAACAAAAACAGATGATCCAGTCATTATCACATTGTTGTTTGTGGGAGCTTGCTGTGTGCAAATTGGCTGCTATGCTTCCTACATTACAACAGTGACTACACTTCAAAAAGTACTTCATGGGCTGTCAAGTGCTTTGAGACGTCCGGTGGTCGTAAAAGGCGCTATAGAAATGCAAGTCTTTCTTTTCCCTAGTCTCATTCTTTTGTATTTTCCCACATTATATGCCATTTTCCACCCACCTATCCCGATCCCTTTGTATTTGTAGGTCCGCCTCACCCCCATTATTAGATTCATGCCAGCTTTAAATGATGGTTAACTGTGTATGTGTGTTTTTGTAATGTTTTAAATATTACCTTTTGCACGAGTACATTCCATGTATTTGACATGTACTGGGGTAAGTCTGGTCTATCTGCCGGGGAAAGGATGTTTGAGTTAAGCTGACGGGATTGGGGGGATTGCAGGAAGAGAGAGGCAATCACTGTGTGTACTCTTTTTGAGCAACCCATAAACAAAGAGACTAACTAAACTCAAAACATTAAGTGAAACTTAACAAATTAAGTTGAAATTTGGTTGCTGGGTGATGAATCACTCCAGTCCCCACGGGGCCCACCGGTCGCAGGCGGCCTCGAGCGTGCCGGGTTCACCGCGTGCTCCTTCTCCAAGGACACCCGGGCACGAACGTGGCCACGGAAGAGCGGCAGTCAGTCGGCCGAAGGACCCTCTGCTGCCTGGACCCAGTTGCTGGCAATCACTGTGTGTAGTGTTGGTTGTGTAGACTTTGTTCCACTGATGTGAAGAGACTATCTGTTATAGACTTGTTTTAGTGATTAATCTCTCTTGATGTTTGACTGTCGAGAAGGAAAGTACAAATGGAAAGAGGCGAGGAGACTGGTGAATCTTCTCTGGTGGAACAGGAAGTCCAGTAAATCATTCTGAGATGAGAATTACTGAGGTTTCCCTCAATCTGGTCAGGGAAGGATGGTGCTGGGGTTCCATGGATACCTTGTGTTCCTGATTGGACCACAACACTGTGGGATCAACAGGAAGGAACAGGCTAAGAAAGCACATCAAAGGTCTAACACTATTGAATGAAAGATGAAGTAAGGAAAAGTGGGACTAGTGGACTGACACACGTGTTCATGTGATACAGGTATGTTGAGAATAACCTCAGATTTTCACCCAAGGTCAAAACTCAGATAAAGCTCTAACACTGTGACCACGTCTCTAATTGTTTATCCTATAGTTACCTTGCTCTATTCTCCAACTCTCCATTAGGCTTAGAAGTGGCAGCTTTAGCCGTAGGAACCTAGTGCAGTGTGGTTCTAAGCCAATGGGACTCCATGAAGAGAGTATTGTTCTTCACCCCCTCCCCACCAACAGAAATGATCTTCACCAAGAAAAGTATCCCATAAAGGCCAGTTGGAACTCCCAGATTTGAATTAGGACAATTCTACTAGACTAGATTGGGTGTTTAAACAAATTGTCTGCAACTTAAAACATCAAATGAAACTTAAAATTTGGTTGCTGGGGTTGATGATGCATTCCAGTCGCTGCGGAGCCTACCCGTCACAGAAGGGCTCGAGCATGCTGGCCGACACCGCGTGCTCCATCTCCAGGGAGAACCAGGCGCAAACATGGCCACGGAAGACAGGCAGGCAATCGGGCCGAACAACACTCAACCGCCCGCTGCTTGGACCAGTTAATGGCCTTTTTGGGAAGGCCCAGGAGCAGTCCTCCGAGAAGGTCCTCTCATCTGCCTGCTCCCTCCACACTGGGTGACCGAAGATCAGGAGCGTGGGACTGAAGTGCAACCCAAAATTGAGCAGCTCCTTTCACATAATGAATGAAAGGAGGGCTGCCACCTCACATTCTGTGTAAACACAGCCCAGTGTACTCTTTTAGTTGGGACCAACAACAAATTTGACTGTAAATTAACAAAAGTTCAACTAAAACTTAAATCAAATTAAAATTTGGTTTTCCGGGTTGACGAGGCACTCCAGTCCCCGCGGCGCCCACCGGTGGCAGAAATACTCAAGCGTGCCGGCGGACACCGCGTGCTCCATCTCCAGGGCCACCCGGGCGCGAACATGGCCGCGGAAGAGAGGCAGGCAATCCGGCTGAACGACCCCCTGGACCAATTGATGGCTTTTTTAGCCAGGCCCACAAGGGTGACCGTAGATCCGGAGCGTGGGACTGAAGTGCAACCAAAAATCGAGGAGCAGCCTCTTCAGGTAATGAAAGAGGGGCTGCAACCTCTCACATTCTATGGAAACATGAAACACGGACTCCTCCAGGCCGCAAAAAATGCAGGCGGCCTGGGGGTCCGTGAACCTATTTAAAACCATATTGCACGGGACCGCTCCGTGCAACACCCTCCAGGCCAAGTCCCCGATGGAACAAGGGAGGACTCCCGCGTAGAGAGCCCTCCATTGGGGACCTCCGCCACCGCCGGTCAGCAAGATGCCACGCCAAGGCGTGTCCGGACGGCAGACGCAGACAGCAAAGTGGTGTCTGCGCAGGAGCAGCCCGTACAGGAAACTCCTCCGCGCGGAATGAAAAGGCACGGAGGGTCTTTCCTCGAGACGGCGCAAGTTGTGAGGAGCCGGTTTCCGAGGGGAGTTTCGGGGCCGGGCGCCGATTAGGAACTCCGTCTGAACGGGGGCAAGCTCGGACGGTATCGCCCCACGTGCTCAAGCCGCCTCGATACACCTAGTGGAGCCGGGGCCCAGTGCCACTTTCACCGACTCAATGGCTTGGACCGCGAGCCGGACGTTGGCCCAGGACAGGCGCCACGCCAGCTCCTCTGGCGCCATCCAGCCCGCTCCTCCGCCATCGAGCAGATCCCCGACTCTGGTCACCTTGCCAGGCACAGCCTTGTGCTCCGCCAGCCACCCGAACCCACGGTCGTGGAGGTGCGGATTCCTGAGCAACAGCTCCCGAAGGAGAGCCGCTGCTCCCGAGAGGGGTAAGAGCTCCGCCTGGAAGCGACGTAGTTCCAAACCCATAGCAGTTCCTGGTAGAAGACAGGCAGCTCCCGCAAGCTGGCACGCATGCCGCCCACTTTCACAAACAGGAGCTGCGTGGCGTAATTGAGGCCGTGCAGCTGGTGGAAGAAATACGTCGCCAACGCACACCATCTCAGAGGACACAGCCCAGCGTAGCTCTTGTCTGAAGACAACCAAATGTTATCAGAAAATAAGCAACCACTCAAATTTACAAGGAGACAAAATCTAGTCCAATGTTGAACAGTTTATTTACAGTTAGTGACAGTTGATATTACATTAAGAGCCCAGGTCTCACAGCTCTTTGTACAAAGTCACACAACCCATCATTCCCTGAAGGACAGGGTCTCCCACACAATTATATAAAACACGAGTACTGAACACAATAAGCTTCAGTCACTCTCCCCCAGGGTGTGCTTGTCAAACAGGTACTCTCCCATGCCATTCTCAGGGGCTCCCAGTCTCTTCAAGTTGGTGATGTGATCTCCAAGCTTCTTGATCATCTTCACTTGCTCATCCAAGTAGTGGGTCTCCAGGAAGTCACACAACTGAAAGAAACAAAAAAAGTGAAACTAGTTATAGCCAGTAGCAGATATCAAGGAACATCCAAGCTCCCCCCACTTCATCTAGAGTTGGGATTTTAATCCTCATGGACTGGAGGATAGTCAAGTGGTGTAATTGAGATGATGTAAATTTGCTCAAATGATCTAGTAATTCCTGTACAATAGATGCTTAGATCCTGGAACCACTGCGACACACTTATTCTCAATGTCCACATAAGGCCAACTGTCCCATCCTCACCCCAACCCCCTAAAGAACCCAGGAGACACCCCAACACAACGCGATTGGGCATGTAGATTGTTGAATCAGCTCAAGGACAGCAAGGTTCCACCACCTCCAACATACCCAAAAACCCACCAAGAACTTACATGAGGGTCAGTGCTCCCAGTGGAGAGTTTGTGCAGATCCAGCAGACTCTGGTTGACATTCTTCTCCATCTGCAGAGCTCTCTGCATCACCTCCAGACCATTGCTCCACTCATCCTGCTCTGGTTTCTGAAGGTGAAAGTCACAGTTCACTTACAATGAATTAAACAAAAAAGACACAAGGCAGCACAAGGAAAACAGGGGTGAAAAGCAGCCAGAAATCCATGTTACCATGAACCAATGTGTCACAGGAATATAAAATGACAGCATTGCTTTAGAAAGTATTGGAAACAAGGGGAACCCAACAGAAGGCCACTCATTTATTGAATCCAACCTTGATGTCCTCCAAGAGGATTCGGCCTCCACGCCGATTCTGGAATTTCATCAGTTTCTCAGCATCCTCGTGTTTCTCATGTGACTGCTCCTTGAGGAACTCGGCAAAGTGACGCAGGGCAACATCATCCCGGTCAAAGTAATAGGACTGTGGAGAGAATTTTAAACAGCTTCAGCAGACCTAGATCTTCATATACAATGCAAGATTATATTTACCCCTAGTTAGCTAGTGAGTTCTTAATCTTGCAAAAAGATAGAACCATAGAAGATAGGAGCAGTAGGCCATTCGGCCCCTTGAGCCTGTTCCAACGTTTAGTGAGATCATGGCTGATCATCCAAACAAGTACCCTGTCCCTGGCTTCTCCCTTGATCCTTAAGATACCATTGGTTAACTAGCAAAATGCAATTCACTTCACTAATCTGAACATGTTGGCCAGCTTCTTCTCCCAAGAACCAGGATGAAACAGTCAACCAACAAATAAAAACTATAAACTACAGTTCAGGATTATATTTCATGAACAGTCAAACTAAACTCTACTGCTGGATAAGTAGTCCCTCCTCTACTTTCTGTCATTCAGATGAGATGTTAAACAGAGGCCCTGTCTGTCCTCAGGTGGATGTGAAAGATCTCAAGGCACTACTTCAGAGAACAGGGGAGTTCTCTCCAGATTCCCAGACCAATATTTATCCCTCAACCAAAACAGATGATCTGATGAGTCTCATTGTTTGTGCAAGCTTACTGTGCACAAATTGGCTGCTGCATTTCCCACATAACAGGTGGCTTCATTGACTACCTCCCAAAGTGCCTTGTAGCCAAAGAGATCTAGGCACAGTGAACAAGGCTTCAACACCAGGATTCCCAGAACTTCACTTCCAGTTAAAGAGAAAGCTAGTGAGGACCTGCCAACATGTCACTCACTACAGTCACCCCACTGAAACTGAACTTTGTCTCATGTCAACAAGCACCAACAGTCACTTGACCAGGTTTGTGCTCTTCTGTTACAAACTCAGGCAGCAGCTGAGCTAGTTCCATATATTAAACCTGGTCAACAGAGTGCAGCTGCTACAAGGAGCAGGCCATCAACACAACAAGCTCACCCTGAAGTACTCACTGCTCAAAGATTGCTTCCCCAGGTAAGGAAGTCAAGAGAAATATAGTTGAAAGCCAGTTCATGGAACTACAGAATGTCCAGCTTTTAAGAATACAGCAACAAGGAATACAAGACTCACCATGGAAAGATAAACATAGGAGGAATAGAGCTCCATGTTAATTTGCTTGTTGACAGCATCCTCACAGTCCTTGTGGTAGTTCTGACGTACTTGGGAGGCCATCTTCACTATTTCCTGTTATACTATTACTGCTCACTAGCACCTAGAAAGTTCAAAAACTAACCCTTTCTAACTCAAGCTCTTGTATTTATACTACTGGGACAGCCTGCATTCAAACAAGGAATGACATCACCAATGATGATTGACAATCCCTGAGAGCCAATCAGGAATCTTTCCTGAATCCAGGCACCAATTAACAAAGGAGAGGGGGTGTGGGGGAGGAGGGGGTGAGACCCAGAGCCAATCAGAGCTATGGAAAACCGGCAGGTTTGGGAGATCAGTCTCGGTGATGTCATTGCTTTTGGGTTCCTTGACCTTCTTCAAATCGGAAAGTCTCTCGTTGTTTGATGCTCTCATTTGAATTAAATGACAATTTGCTGCTTTCCAAAAGCTCAAGGTGCTGAGAATCATCCTTCGCTATCGATGAATTTTCCTACAATTGTTCCTTCATCGTCGCTGGGTCAAAATCCTGGAACTCACTGCCTAACAGCATTGTGGGAGTACCTTCACCGCACGGAGTTCAAGAAGGCGGCTCACCCCCACCTTCTCCAGGGCGACTCGCGCCGAGCAATACATTCTGGCCGTTGACAGCGACGCCCACATCCCGTGAATTAATATTCTAAAAATGGAATCAATTGATTGGAAACATCTTTGTGTGTTATGGAACATACACCAGAGTATTATTCATTTCACATTTTCAGATTCTGTAGAACCGGGACCCATGAGGCTTGACTTTCCATTAAATATTTCTCCCCATCACACAATCCCTTCGAATGTAAAGACAGAAATTTCTCTTCCAGAAAAACAGGCATGTTCCCGATGGCGGGGAGTCCAGAACCAGGGGTCACAGTCTAAGGATAAGTGGGAAGCCATTTAGGACTGAGATGAGGAGGAATTTCTTCACCCAGAGAGTGGTGAACCTGTGAAATTCTCTGCCACACAGGGCAGTTGAGGAAAATTCATTAAATATATTCAAGAAGGATTTGAATATATTTCTTGAGGCTAAATGGATCAAGGGATATGGGGAGAAAGCAGGGACAGGGTACTGAATTTGGATGATCAGCCGCGATCTCATTAAATGGCTGAACAGGCTCGAGTTGCTGAATGGCCGACTGATGCTCCAATCTTCTATGTTTCTCTGTGTATTTTCTAGCCCGTCACTCGGGGAGCTGCTACCAGGGCTGTGCTTCTTTGTAGTCAGACTGTAGGAAATGTATCGGCACGGAGCGGGGTGAACGTCGACCTCATAGATTTTGTGAGATGCAAACAGTTACCATTAGTGCCGTTCTGACCTCAGTGCGGGGAGTGCTTGCAGCCGAACCGCACCCGAGTTCAACGTGTTAAATTGGTATAGAACCTCGGTTAGACTACACTTGGAGTACGATGCACGGTTCTGGTCGTCATAGAATCATAGAATAGTGCAGCACAGAAGGAGACCATTCGGCCCATCGAGTCTGTCCCGGCTCGTTCAAAGAGCAATCCAGTTAGTCCCACTCCCCCGCTCTTTCCCCAGGAACCTGGAACTTTTTTCTACTTCAAGTATTTATCCAATTCCCTTTTGAAGGCCACTATTGAATCTGTATCCACCGCCCCATCAGGCAGCGCATTCCCAATCCTAACCACTCCTTGTGTAACAACGTTTTTCCTCCTGTCGCCTCTGGTTCTTTTGCTAATCATCTTAAATCTGTGTCCTCTGGTTATCGACCCTTCAGCCATTGGAAACAGTTTCTCTTTATTTACTCTATCGAAACCCTTCATGATTTTAAACACCTCTATCAAATCTCCCCTTAGCCTTCTCTGCTCTAAGGAGAATATTACAAAAAGGATATAGAGGCACTGGAGGAGGTGGAAATTTGATTTACAAGGATGATAGCAGAACTGAGAGGTTATATCGATCAGGAATGACTGAACAGGCTGGGGCTCTTTTCTCTAGAAATAAGAAGGCTGAAGGGTGACCTAATAGAGGTCTTTAAAATTATGAAGGTGTTTTGATAAGGTAGATGGAAAGAAAATGCTTTCACTTGTGGGGGAGTCCAGAACTCAGGGCCATAAATATAAGATAGTCACTAATAAATCTAACAAGGGATTCAGGAGCAACTTCTTCAGTGGTGAGAATGTGGAACTCGCTACCACATAGGAGTAGTTGAGGCGAAGAGCAGAGATGCATTTAAGGGGAAGTTTGGTAAGAAGGGAATAGAAAATATGCTGATCGGATTAGATGAAGAAAGGCAGGAGGAGGCTCGTGTGGAGCATAAACACCGGCACGGAGCAGTCGGGCCGAATGGCCAGTTTCTGTGCTGTAAATTGAATGTCATTCTTAAAACACGGGCGCCTGTAAAGTTTTTCACATCGAGTGAGCTGAAGACTTTGTTTTGTCTGAAACATGAAGCCGTCAAACCCGTCAGCACGCAAACCCATCCCGACTCGTAGAATTGCGGCTCATCGTCGTGTGAAATTTGGGGACTCAGATACCCCAGAAATGCCTCCGAGAGATGCAAAGACATCAATGTGGAATGGCTGAAGACGGCAATTTCATTGCACCCGCTGCAGTTCTCAGCGAAGTTCCTAAATTAGCTTGTCAACACTGGCGTGTTGCAGCTGCAGCATCATCAACGGATGAATTCATTCCTGGGGGTGAAGGACACAAATGGAGATGCAGTCGGATTTGGAAAGGATGATTGCTATTTGGTATGAACTGCACAATGGGCCTGAATACCAATCAATACATTTATGGAGGAGCTGCCGGTATTGGGTTTATACATTGATGGAACAGGCAGGGAGGGGGAAGAGAGTTTCAGGAGAAGTATCTATTTAACTTGGGGGTTTCACTTTGTGCATTTAATGAAATACATTTACTCCTTCCGGAAGGATTATATTTTGTGGGAATACAGTTCCGCACGTATTCCTCGTCCTTCAATACCTTACCCAAGACCATGAGTGTTGGCAGGTTAGTCAAACATGGTGGGGGAGGGGGAAGGAGAGTGGTCCCAGAACAAAGCCCAGTAGGGTACTCACAGTTTCCCAGTAAGATATTTTCAAATTCTCTACCCCAAAGGGCTGTGGATGCTGAACCATTAACTATATTCAAGGCTCAGATAGATTTTTAGATTGTAGTGGGATCAAGGGATATGGAGATCGGGCTGGAAAGTAGAGGTGAGATTGAAGATCAGCCATGATTTTATTGAATGGTGGAGCAGGCTCAAGGGCCGCATGGCCTACTCCTGCTTCTAATTATGTTATGTGGATAGCAAGCCGATATGGCAATTGTTGATTCTCCTCCACCACCACATCAATTGTAATCCCCTTATCATGAGTTCAGTGAGCTCCAACATTGCTGGTCTGTGCAGCAGTTATTTGTTTCTCTGCCCAGAAAGGCTATAGCGGCAGTGGTGAGTTTGTTAACGGAGTTACCCCCGCTAATGACTGATGGGGATCTGTAGCAGTTTACTGAATACAAACTGCTCTTCCCCAGGGAAAATATAATTCTTAGAGAATGCGAAACCAGAGCTTTCTCTTCATTGGACTGAAATGACAGAACACAGTCACAGCAAATCATCCTTGTGTTTATTATAACTTGTATTTCATTGTAATGGCTAAATTATAACTCTCTTCAAGCTCTCAAGGGCAGGGGGGAATATTCATCACCATGGCAGCAAGTACTTCTATTTAACTGCCTAGAGCCCAAGCTTTGGAATGCCCTCCCTAAACCTCTCTGCCTCCTTTAAGACTCTAAAACCTACTTCTTACCAAGCTTCAGGGGTCCCTGGTCCCATTAGCTCATTTGGCTGAACACACCTTTGTACATTAAGCTGTTGCATTACAGCATTGCAGTTTGTTTGCAACACAAGATCGACAAATTTCCAAGAAATACATAGAATATCAAAGTTAAATAGATTAAAATTACCCTGCCAAAAAAAGTAATAGAACTGTTCCCATTGGTGGAAGGGTCGAGAACCAGAGGACACAGATTTAAGGCGATTGGAAGGGGGCCCAAAGACAACATGAGGAAAAACTGAACGCAGCGAGTGGTTAGGATGTGGAATGCACTGCCTGAGAGGGTGATGGTGGCAGACTCAATCTCTGTTTCCAAAAGGGAATTAGACAAGTACCTGAAGGATAAAATGGCAGGGCTCCACAGAAAGGGCAGGGTATAGTACTAGCCAAAGTGCTCCTGCAGTGAGCCAGCATGGGCTCGACAGGCCGAATGGCCTCTTGTGCTGTAACCATTCTATGACCAAATCCCATGACAACGCTGCTGCACAGCCCAGTGTAATACTGGAAATGTAACCAAGTTATGTTAACTGGAACAAAAACCACTAAAATTTAGAAGGAGACAAAATCCAGTCAAAATATAGAACAGTTTATTTACAGTTAGTGACATTTCACATTAAGAGCCCAGGTCTCTCAGCTCTTGCACAAAGTCACAAACAATCATTCCCTACAGGACAGGAGTCTCGCACACAATTACAAATACAAGTACTAAACACAATAGGCTTCATCCCTGCAGTCAGTTTAGTCACTCTTCCCCCAGGGTGTGCTTGTCAAACAGGTACTCTCCCATGCCATTCTCAGGGGCTCCCAGTCTCTTCAGGTTGGTGATGTGATCTCCAAGCTTCTTGATCATCTTCACTTGCTCATCCAAGTAGTGGGTCTCCAGGAAGTCACACAACTGGAAAAAGAGGGAAACTAGTTATGTCCAGCAGCAGATTTCAAGGAACATCCTAGCTTCCCGAAAGAGTTCAATCCACTTGGACTGCAGGATAGTGTTGTGGTGCAATTGAGATTAATGGAATTACTGCATCATTAGATTAAACTTCCTGCAGAATAGGGGCATAGATCCTAAAATCACTGGGACACATTCACTAGTCAATGTCCACAGTAGGCCAACCTCCCACCACTCAAAAACCTAAAAGGCACCAACACAAAGCTATTGGGCGTGAAGATCTTTTGAATAGGCTCACGGTACCACCACCTCCAACTTAACAAATGCCCACATTACAGCTTCAAGAACTTACATGAGGGTCAGTCCTAACAGTGGCGAGTTTGTGCAGATCCAGCAGACTCTGGTTGACATTCTTCTCCAGCTGCAGAGCTCTCTGCATCGCCTCCAGACCATTGCTCCACTCATCCTGCTCTGGTTTCTGGAAAGGGAAATTCAGACAATTCACTGTACAATGGAATAAACAAACAAAGTATTGAAGGAAATTAGGGGTGCAAATATCTAATGTTACCATGAACCAATGTGTTAGAAGAAAATAGAACTACAGCATTAAGCCAACACAACTACTGGAGTCAAATAACAGATGTAGTTAAGGGGAAGCTAGATAAGTACTAGGGAGAGGTGTATAGAAGGATATGCAGATAGGGCTAGATGAAGCACAGTGGGGGGTGGCTCGTGGAGTATAAACTCTGTCATAGACCCACTTGGACAAATGGCCTGTTTGTTATAAATTGGAACCAATGGCTTTAGAAAGTATTTGAAACAATCAGTCTACGGGTCCCAGACAGAAGGTCACTTGTTCATCGAGCCAAACCTTGATGTCCTCCAAGATGATTCGGCCTCCACGCCGATTCTGGAATTTCATCAGTTTCTCAGCGTGCTCCCGTTCCTCGTGCGACTGCTCCTCGAAGAACTCGGCAAAGTGACGCAGGGCAACATCATCCCGGTCAAAGTAGAAGGACTATGGAGAGATCAGAAAAGTCGTTGGGTATCCCATGGCAGATCTATCATGGGTATTGTACATAAAGCCAACCTGGATTTTGCTTTAATTCAAAGGGTTCAATTCTCACTGAACTTGTGGTACATGGAAACTAGCACAGGCCTACTTACTTCACTAACCTGGTAGCAAGTGGACAATCTGACCCCTAGCAATAGGGAAACTGGCCAATGGAAATGGCAAAAGAACCAGAGGCTACAGGAGGAAACTCAAGTGCATGCACTGCCTGAAAGGGTGGTGGGAGCAGATTAAATAGTAACTTGCAAATATTGGCCCAGATCTATTGCCAAGGGGCACTAGAAACAAACCCATTAAAGTAGAGTCTAGTCACAGTGCACAATTCATGTAGTACATCAAAGAGGAGACACTGGTCTGAATCTTACTGGCTACATTCATCCCATGGAACTAAAATTACCACAAGCAGCATTAATTTGGCACCTTCAACACTAATCAAGGCATTTCAGAGGAGAACCACATACCAAGGAATAAAGGTTCATAAACCTTCAGAATTTGAAGTGCTTGGTCAAGGTCAAGAAGTAGGAAAGCAGAGTTAAGGGAGAGTTCCCGAGTAGGGTCAAAGTGGCTGACGGATTTACCACCAGTACGGCAAAGGGAGTTAGAGAAAAGACAGAAGGGCACAAACTGAGAGTTAAAACTAAGGTTAATATTAGGAACAGGAGTGGGCCATTCAGCCACTCGAGCCTGCTCCACCATTCAATTTGATCATGGCTGACCTGTAGCTTTACTCCATCCCCCTTGAGGCACTTACCCAAGAAAAGCATCTGTCTTGAAAGCTCCAATTGTCCCAGCATCCACAGCTGGGGGGAAAAGCAGGTAAAGAAAAAAAAAAAGTGTTCCAGGTCTCCACCACCCTTGTGAAAAAGTGCCTCCTGACTTCCCTCCTAAATGGGCTATTTCTAATTTTAAGATTACATCCCCTTATTGCAAAAGCAAAGTAGGGAAAGGCCATGGAATGATTTAGAAGTGAGGATAACAATTCTGATTTCCACACATTGAATGCAGAGTGTATTCCAAATATAAACTTCAACAACACACTCAAGAGCCCAGGAAAGAGAGTCATTAAGATACTCAGAATATGGTTCAGTTACTGCAAGGACCAGAGAGGCAGTTTGTTAATGGACACACAAGATGATAAATTGCATTATATTTTAGCTTTAAAAAATGAATTTACTGTGCATAGATTGAGGGGTGGGCTAGACACAGCACAGAATTTAGTAGTGTCACATTACATAGTCTCCATTGTGAAGTGGTCAGAAATACAAGACTCACCATGGAGAGATAAACATAGGAGGAATAGAGCTCCATGTTGATCTGCTTGTTGACAGCATCCTCACAGTCCTTGTGGTAGTTCTGACACACTTGAGAAGCCATCCTAATTATTATTTTTTGCTAAATCTAAACTTTGTTGAAATAAGAAGCTGGAATTTAACCAACCCCCCAAACTCCTACTATTTATACCGCTGGATAATCCAGGGCGTGGCCGCCTAGATGATGAGTGACATTCCTCAATACCCAATCAGAAGTGGCAGCCTCTCTCAGAGCACCAATCAAGTAAAGGGAGGAGGGGAGATGACTCCCAGAGCCAATCAGAACTTTGAAAGGGGGTCGTCCGGCCGGATTGCCTCCCTCTCTTCCGTGGCCATGTTCGCGCCCGGGTGGCCCTGGAGCTGGAGCACGCGGTGTCCGCCGGCGCGCTCGATCACTTTCGTGACCGGTGGGCGCCGCGGGGACTGGAGTGCTTAATTGGGCTGGAGAACCAAATTTTAATTTGATTATTAAGGTTTATTTGAAGTTTTATTGGTTTATTACAGTTTGATTGGTTTATTTACAGTTTTAATGGTTTATTTACAGTTTTTATGTGTCTAAATTTATGGTTTTACCAAAAGAGGATCAAGTAAAGGGAGGAGGGGAGATGACTCCCAGAGCCAATCAGAACTTTGAAAGGGGGTCGTCCGGCCGGATTGCCTCCCTCTCTTCCGTGGCCATGTTCGCGCCCGGGTGGCCCTGGAGCTGGAGCACGCGGTGTCCGCCGGGGCGCTCGATCACTTTCGTGACCGGTGGGCGCCGCGGGGACTGGAGTGCATAATTGGGCTGGAGAACCAAATTTTAATTTGATTATTAAGGTTTATTTGGAGGTTTTATTGGTTTATTTACAGTTTTATAGTTTATTTACAGTTTTTATTGTCTAAATTTATGGGTTCAAAAAAAAAGAGGATCAGAACTTTGAAAAATGAGTGTCATTGGCTGACAAGGCAATAAGGACCCCAAGGGCAGGGGATGGTAGCCTAGTGGTTAAGTTACTGAACTAGTCATCCAGAGGCCTTGAACTAATGATCTGCAAGACCTGGGTTTAAATTCCCACAGCAGCTGGGGAATTTAAATTTATAGAAAAAAAAGAAGGATCCCAATCGCCCTGACTTTTCTCAAACACGGTTTGAATATCTGGAATCACAGGCTTATCTTTAGGCTAATCGATTGGGACGATTAAATCATCAATCAGAAACACTTAAACCATAAGTGGCCCCTTTTTAAAGGGGCACAAACAATAAGTTCCAAATTATGACAAAACCAACATAAAAACCTTTAAAATTATAATTGAGTTCCCTGGATCCACTCTGCACTCCAGTCCCTCTGGTGCCCACCGGTTATGGAAAGCCTCAAAGGGAACCGTCAGACACCGCGTGCTCCCTCTTCAGGGACACCCAGGCATTGGTTGTAGCCGCGGAAGGGAGGCGGGCAGCTGGAGCGAACACCCCCCCCATCGACCGCACTCTGCCTGGACCAGTTGAGGGCCACCTTGCCCAGGTTAATTGAATCCTCCGTTGTTTGCGAGTCAGTGTCTTTTTAATAGTTCTGCGTGGTTCAGTGGGTTGGTCATTTTCAGGTATCTGCGGGTTTGAGGCAACATCCAACCAGATCAGTGAGTCTGCAAAGCGGGTCAGGTGAAGTGAAAGAGCGTGTGGTGAATGTGACAAACACAAGCGCTCAGAAGTAAGAGAGGAAATAGCAGAGGCTCTGACCATCATTTTCCAATTTTCTCTGGCAGAGGACTGGAGGACTGCTAACGTGATACCGATGTTTGAAAAGGGACCATGTACAGCAGTCACCTCAAAGCACGGGAGAGGTACCACCAACGCTGCCTCTGCAAGATCCTGCAAATCCATTGGCAGGAGAGGCGCACCAACGTCAATGATCTCGCTCAGGCCAACATCCCCAGCATCGAAGCTTTGACCACGCTCGATGAGCTCCGATGGACGGGTCACATTGTCCGCATGCCCGATACGAGACTCCCAAAACAAGCGCTCTACTCGGAGCTCCGGCACGGCAAGAGAGCCCCAGGTGGGCAGAGGAAAGGCTTCAAGGACACCCTCAAAGCCTCCTCGAAAAAGTGTCACATCCCCACCGACACCTGGGAATCCCTGGCCCAAGACCGCACAAAGTGGAGTCGAAGAATCCGGGAACGCGCCGAACACATCGAGTCTCTTCGCCGGGAGCAAGTGGAAGCCAAGCGCAGGCAGCGCAAGGAGCGCACGTCAACCCAAGCACCCCACCCACCCGCCCCTTCGACCACCGTCTGCCCCACCTGTGACAGAGACAGTAGGTCCCGCATTGGACTCATCAGTCACCTGAGAACTCGTTTTTAATGTGGAAGCAAGTCATCCTCGGTTCGGAGGGACTGCCAAAGAAGAAGAAGAAGAAGTTTAAAAATGGAGAATGGGATAGACTGAATAATTACAGGTCAGTCAGCCTAACCTCGGTGTTGGGAAAATTATTGGAAACATTTCTGAGCGACAGGATAAATCTTCATTTAGAAAGACACAGATTAATCAGGGACAGTCAGCATGGATATGTTAAGGGAAGGTCATGTCTGACTAACTTCATTGAATTGTTTGAGGAGGTAACAAGGAGGGTCGATGAGAGTAGTGCGTTTGTTGTAGCCTATATGGATTTTAGCAAGGCTTTTGATAAGGTCCTGCAAGGCAGACTGGTCACAAAAGTAAAAGCCCATGAGATCCAAGGCAAAGGGGCAAGTTGGATCCAGAATTGGCTCAGAGGCAGGAAACAAAGGGTAATGGTCGAAGGGTGTTTTTGTGACTGGAAGGCTGTTTCCAGTGGGGTTCCGCAGGGCTCAGTAATGGGTCCTTTGCTTTTTGTGGTATATATCAATGATTTAGACTTGAATGTAGGAAGTATGATTAAGAAGTTTGCAGATGATACAAAAATTGGCTGTGTGGTTGATAATGAAGAAAGCTGAAGACTGCAGGAAGATATCAATGGACTGGTCAGGTGGGCAGAACAGTGGCAAATGGAATTCAATCTGGAGAAGTGTGAGGTCATGCATTTGTGGAGGGCTAACAAGGCAAGGGTTAAATGGTAGGACACTGAGAAGTGCAGAAGATCAGAGGGACCTTGGAGTGCATGTCCACAGATCTCTGAAGTTAGCTGGACAGGTAGATAAGGTGGTTAAGAAGGCATACGGGATACTTGCTTTATTAGCCGAGGCATAGAATATAAGAGCAGGGAGGTTATGCTTGAAATGTATAAAACACTGGTTAGGCCGCAGCTAGAGTACTGCGTGCAGTCCTGGTCACCACATTACAGGAAGGATGTGATTGCACTGGAGAGGGTACAGAGGAGATTTACGAGGATGTTGCCTGGGCTGAAGAATTTTAGCTATGAGGAAAGATTGGATAGGCTGGGTTGTCCTATTTATCCCTCAAATAAAAACAGAAAATGCCGGAGACACTCGGCAGGTCAGGCAGCGTCTGTGAAGAGAGAAACAGAGTCAACGTTTCAGGTCGATGACCTTTCGTCAGAACTGGAAAAAAGCCGGAAATGGAACAGATTCTTAAGCAAGTGAAGAGGCTGGGAAAGGGGGGAGGGGAGGAAAGAACAAAAGGGAAGGTCTGTGATAGGATGGAAGGCAGGAGAGATTAAGAGACATTGAGAGATATTCAAGGCAAAGGGAGATGGTAATGGGACAGGTTAAGAAACAAAGGATGGCTCTAGATGAAGTGTAAATTGTGCTTTCTTTTAATATTAATCCCTCAACCAACATAACAAAAACAGATGATCCAGTCATTATCACATTGTTGTTTGTGGGAGCTTGCTGTGTGCAAATTGGCTGCTATGCTTCCTACATTACAACAGTGACTACACTTCAAAAAGTACTTCATGGGCTGTAAAGTGCTTTAAGACATCCGGTGGTCGTGAAAGGCGCTATAGAAATTCAAGTCTTTCTTTTCCCTAGTCTCATTCTTTTGTATTTTCCCACATTATATGCCATTTTCCACCCACCTATCCCGATCCCTTTGTATTTGTAGGTCCGCCTCACCCCCATTATTAGATTTATGCCAGCTTTAAATGATGGTTAACTGTGTATGTGTGTTTTTGTAATGTTTTAAATATTACCTTTTGCACGAGTACATTCCATGTATTTGACATGTACTGGGGTAAGTCTGGTCTATCCGCCAGGGAAAGGATGTTTGAGTTAAGCTGACGGGATTGGGGGGATTGCAGGAAGAGAGAGGCAATCACTGGGTGTACTCTTTTTGAGCAACCCATAAACAAACAGACTGTAACTAAACACAAAACAATAAGTGAAACTTAACAAATTAAATTGAAATTTGGTTTGCCGGGGGGTGACGATGCACTCCAGTCCCCGCGGCACCCACTGGTCGCGGGAGGCCTCAAGCGTGCCGGGGACACTACGTGCTCCATCTCCAGGGCCACCCGGGCACGAACAAGAGACAGGCAGTCGGGCCGAACGACCCCCTGCTGTCTGGACCCAGTTGCTGGCAATCACTGTGTGTAGTGCTGGTTGTGTAGATATTGTCCCACTTGTGAGAAGAGACTATCTGGTATAGACTTGTTTCAGTGATTAATCTCTTGATGTTTGACTGTCCAGGAGGAAAGTACAAATGCAAAGAGGCGAGGAGACTGTTGAATCTTCTCTGGTGGAACAGGAAGTCCAGTAAATCATTGAGATGAGAGTTACTGGCGTTTCCCTAAATCTTGCGAGGGAAGGACAGTGCTGGGATTCCGTGGATACCTCGTGCTCCCGCTAGGATCAAAACACTGTGGGATCAACAGCAAAGAACAGGCTAAGAAAGTGCATCAAAGGTGGAATACTATTGAATTAAAGATGAAGTAAGGAAAAGTGGGACTGGTGGACTGACACGTATTCATGTGATACAGGCATGTTGAGAATAACCTTGGATTTTCACCCAAGGTAGGTCAAAACTCAAAGCTCTAACACTGTGACCAAGTCTCTAATTGGTTATCCTGTAGTTACCTTGCTCTATTCTCCAACTCTCCATTAGGCTTAGAAGTGGCAGCTTTGGCAGTTGGAACATAGTCCAGTGTGGTTCTAGGCCAATGGGACTCCATGAAGAGAGTATTCATCTCTCCCCCCCCACCCCCACAAATTTTCTTCAAAGAAAGGAATCGCATAAAGGCCAGTTGGAACTCCGATTTGAATTAGAACAATGCCGCTAGACTAGATTGGGTGTTTAAACAAATTGTCTGCAACTTAAAACATCAAATGAAACTTAATTAAAAATTGGTTGTTGGGCATGATGATGCACTCCAGTCCCTACCGGTCATGGAAGGGCTCGAGCGCGCTGGCAGACACCGCGTGCTCCATCTCCAGGGAGAACCGGGCACAAACATGGCCACAGAAGAGAGGAAGGCAGGTGAGCCGAAGAACTCCCTCGACCGCCCGCTGCTTGGACCAGTTAATGGCCTTTTTGGGAAGGCCCAGGAATAGTCCTACGAGGAGGTGCTCCAATCTGCCTGCTCCCTCCGCACCGGGTGACCGAAGATCAAGAGCGTGGGACTGAAGTGCAGCCAAAAATTGAGCAGCCCCTTCAAATAATGAAAGAGGGGCTGCAACCTCTCGCATTCTGTGTAAACACAGCCCAGTGTAGCTCTTGTCTGAAGACAACCAAATGTTAATCAGAAAATAAGCAACCACTCAAATTTACAAGGAGACAAAATCCAGTCCAATGTTGAACAGTTTATTTATAGTTAGTGACAGTCTCACAGCTCTTTGTACAAAGTCACACAACCCATCCCTGAAGGACAGGGTCTCCCCCACAATTATACAAACACAAGTACTGAACACAATAAGCTTCAGTCACTCTCCCCCAGGCTGTGCTTGTCAAACAGGTACTCTCCCATGCCATTCTCAGGGGCTCCCAGTCTCTTCAAGTTGGTGATGTGATCTCCAAGCTTCTTGATCATCTTCACTTGCTCATCCAAGTAGTGGGTCTCCAGGAAGTCACACAACTGAAAGAAAGAAACAAAGTGAAACTAGTTATGGCCAGTAGCAGATATCAAGGAACATGATCTCCCCCCCCAACCACTCCCCCCACCCTAGAGTTGGGATTTTAATCCTCTTGGACTGGAGGATAGTCAAGTGGTGTAATTGAGATGATGTAAATTTGCTCCAATGAACCAGTAATTCCTGTACAATAGATGCTAAGAACACCAACAGCTTTATTCTCAATGTCCACATTAGGCCAACTGTCCAGTCCTCTCCCCAACCCACTTAAGGACCCAGGAGAGACACCAACACAAAACGATTGGGCATGGGGAATATTGAATAGGCTCAAGGACAGCAAGGTTCCACCACCTCCAAAAACCCACATTAAGAACTTACATGAGGGTCGGTGTGCCCAGTGGAGAGTTTGTGCAGATCCAGCAGACTCTGGTTGACATTCTTCTCCATCTGTAGAGCTCTCTGCATCGCCTCCAGACCATTGCTCCACTCATCCTGCTCTGGTTTCTGAAGGGGAAAGTCACAGTTCACTTACAATGAATTAAACAAAAATACACAAGACAGCACAAGGAAAACAGGGGTGAAATGCAGCCAGAATTCCATGTTACCATGAACCAATGTGTCACAGGAATATAGAATTACTGCATTAAGCCACCAGAACCATGGAATCAAATTGGAACCAATTGCTTTAGAAAGTATTGGAAACAAGGGGATCCCAACAGAAGGCCACTCATTTATTGAATCCAACCTTGATGTCCTCCAAGATGATTCGGCCTCCACGCCGATTCTGGAATTTCATCAATTTCTCAGCATCCTCGTGTTGCTCATGTGACTGCTCCTTGAGGAACTCGGCAAAGTGACGCAGGGCAACATCATCCCGGTCAAAGTAATAGGACTGTGGAGAGAATTTTAAACAGCTTCATCAGACCTAGATCTTCAAATACAATGCAAGATTATTATGTTTATCTAGTTAGAGAGTTCTTAATCTTGCAAAAAAAGAGATAAAAAAGATAGGAGCAGTAGTAGGCCATTCGGCCCCTCGAGCATGTTCCGCCATTTAATGAGATCATGGCTGATCATCCAAATTCAGTACCCTGTCCCTGCTTTCTCCCCATATCCCTTAAGCCTCAAGATGCCATTGGTTAACTAGCAAAATACAATTCACTTCACTAATCTGAACATGTTGGACAGCTTCTCCTCCCAATAAAAAAACCAGGATGAAAGATTCAACTAGCAAATAACACAAAACTATAAACTAATGTGGAGGATTATATTTCATGTCCAGTCAAACTAAACTCTACTGCTGGGTAAGTAGTCCCTCCTCTACTTCCCATCATTCAGATGAGATGTTAAACAGAGGCCCTGTCTGTCCTCAGGTGGATGTGAAAGATCTCAAGGCACTACTTCAGAGAACAGGGGAGTTCTCTCCAGTTTCCCAGGACAATATTTATCCCTCAACCAACACCACTAAAACAGATGATCTGATCATTCTCATTGTTTGTGGGAGCTTACTGTGCACAAATTGGCTGCTCCATTTCCCACATAACAGGTGGCTACAAAAGCACTTTGGGAGGTAGTCAAAAGGCACTATATAAATGCTTATTTTTCCAAATCTAAACTAACATTGGGCATGGAAGGAGAAACTTCCTCAATTCCAGTAGTTTTACACTACAATGTAGTGCAAAAGATCTAGGCTCAGTGAACAAGGCTTCAACACCAGGATTCCCAGGACTTCACTTCCAGTTAAAGAGAAAGCCAGTGAGGACCTGCCAACATGTCACTCACTACAGTCACCCCACTGAAACTGAACTTTGTTTCATGTCAACAAGCACCAACAGTCACTTGACTAGGTTTGTGTTCTTGTTACAAACTCAGGCAGCAGCTGAGCTAGTTCCATATATTAAACCTGGTCAACAGAGTGCAGCTGCTACAAGGAGCAAGCCATTAACTCAACAAGATCACCCTGAAGTACTCACTGCCCAAAGATTGCTTCCCCAGGTAAGGAAGTCAAGAGAAATATAGTTTAAAACCAGTTCATGGAACTGCAGAATTTCCAACTTTTCACAATACAGCAACAAGGAATACAAGACCCACCATGGAGAGATAAACATAGGAGGAATAGAGCTCCATGTTGATCTGCTTGTTGACAGCATCCTCACAGTCCTTGTGGTAGTTCTGACGCACTTGGGAGGCCATCTTCACTATTATCTGTTATACTATTACTGCTCACTATCACCTAGACAATTCAAGAACTGACTCTTTTTAACCCAAGCTCTTGTATTTATACTAGTGGGGCAGCCTGCATTCAAACAAGGAATGACATCACCAATGATGATTGACAATCGCTGAGAGCCAATCAGGAATCTTTCCTGAATCCAGGCACCAATTAACAAAGGAGAGGGGGTGTGGGGGAGGGGGGTGAGAGACCCAGAGCCAATCAGAGCTATGGAAAACCGGCAGGTTTGGGAGATCAGTCTCGGTGATGTCACTGCTTTTGGGGTCCTTGACCTTCTTCAAATCGGAAAGTCTCTCGTTGTTTGATGCTCTCATTTGAATTAAATGACAATTTGCTGCTTTCGAAAAGCTCAAGGTGCTGAGAATCATCCTTCGCTATCGATGTATTTTCCTACAATTGTTCCTTCGTCGTCGCTGGGTCAAAATCCTGGAACTCCCTCCCTAACAGCATTGTGGGAGTACCTTCACCGCTCGGACTGCAGCGGTTCAAGAAGGCGGCTCACCACCACCTTCTCCAGGGAGACTCGCGCCGGACAAGAAATTCTGGCCGTTGACAGCGACGCCCACATCCCATGAATTAATATTCAAAAAATGGAATAAATTGATTGGAAACACCTTTGTGTGTTATGGAACCTACACCAGAGTATTATTCATTCACATTTTCAGATTCTGTAGAACCGGGACCCATGAGGCTTGACTTTCCATTAAATATTTCTCCCCATCACACAATCCCTTCGGATGTAAAGACAGGAATTTCTCACAGAAAAACAGGGGTGTATTTTCTAGCCCGTCACTCGGGGAGCTGCTACCAGGGCTGTACTTCTTTGTAGTCAGACTGTAGGAAATGTATCGGCACGGAGCGGGGTGAACGTCGACCTCATAGATTTTGTGAGATGCAAACAGTTACCATTAGTGCCGTTCTGACCTCAGTGCGGGGAGTGCTTGCAGCCGAACCGCACCCGAGTTCAACGTGTTAAATTGGTATAGAACCTCGGTTAGACTACACTTGGAGTACGGTGCACGGTTCTGGTCTCCATAGAATCATAGAATAGTGCAGCACAGAAGGAGGCCATTCGGCCCATCGAGTCTGTCCCGGCTCGTTCAAAGAGCAATCCAGTTAGTCCCACTTCCCCGCTCTTTCCCCAGGAACCTGGAATTTTTTCTACTTCAAGTATTTATCCAATTCCCCTTTGAAGGCCACTATTGAATCTGTATCCACCGCCCCATCAGGCAGCGCATTCCCAATCCTAACCACTCCTTGTGTAACACAGTTTTTCCTCCTGTCGCCTCTGGTTCTTTTGCGAATCATCTTAAATCTGTGTCCTCTGGTTACCGACCCTTCAGCCATTGGAAACAGTTTCTCTTTATTTACTCTATCGAAACCCTTCATGATTTTAAACACCTCTGTCAAATCTCCCCTTAGCCTTCTCTGCTCTAAGGAGAATATTACAAAAAGGATATAGAGGCACTGGAGAAGGTGCACATTTGATTTACAAGAATGACAGCAGAACTGAGAGGTTATATCGATCAGGAATGACTGAACAGGCTGGGGCTCTTTTCTCTAGAAATAAGAAGGCTGAAGGGTGACCTAATAGAGGTCTTTAAAATGATGAAGGTGTTTTGATAAGGCAGATGGAGAGAAAATGCTTTCACTTGTGGTCTTTTGTGGTTGCACAATTTATCTGCAGCTTAAGAAAATGTCAAATAAAGTTTATCAACTTAAATTAAAGTAACATCGGCCAGGGATCAGTTGTCCCTCCTTTTGGTTGTACAATTTATCTGCAAATTTAAGGAAAACGTCAAATAAGGCTTATCAACTTAGATTAGAATGACATCGGCCGGGGTGACGATGCACTCCAGTCCCCGCGGCGCCCACCGGTCTCGGAAGGCCTCGAGCGTGCCGGCGGACACCGCGTGCTCCATCTCCAGGGCCACCCGGGCGCGAACATAGCCGCGGAACGGAGGCAGGCAATGCTTTCGCTTGTGGGGGAGTCCAGAACTCAGGGCCATAAGTATAAGATAGTCACTAATAAATCTAACAGGGGATTCAGGAGCAACTTCTTCAGTGGTTAGAATGTGGAACTCGCTACCACATGGAGTAGTTGAGGCGAAGAGCAGAGATGCATTTAAGGTGAAGTTTGGTAAGAAAGGAGTAGAAGAATATGCTGATCGGATTAGATGAAGAAGGGCGGGAAGGAGGCTCGTGTGGAGCATAAACCCTGGCACGGAGCAGTCGGGCCGAATGGCCTGTTTCTGTGCTGTAAATTTGATGTAATTCTTAAAACACGGGTGCCTGTAAAGTTTTTCACATCGAGTGAGCTGAAGACTTTGTTTTGTCTGAAACATGAAGCCATCAAACCCGTCAGCATGCAAACCCATCCCGACTCGTAGAATTGCGGCTCATCGTCGTGTGAAATGTGGGGAACTCAGATACCCCAGAAATGCCTCCGAGAGCTGCAAAGACATCAACGTGGAATGGCTGAAGACGGCAATTTCATTGCACCCGCTGCAGTTCTCAGCTAAGTTCCTAAATTAGCGTGTAAACACTGGCGTGTTGCAGCTTCAGCATCAACGGTTGAATCCATTCCTGGGGGTGAAGGACACAAATGGAGATGCAGTAGGATTTGGAAAGGATGATTGCTATTTGGTGCGAACTGCACAATGGGCCTGAATACCAATCAATACATTTATGGAGGAGCTGCTGGTATTGGGTTTATACATTGATGGAACAGGCAGGGAGGGGGGAAAAGAGAGTTTCAGGAAAAGTATCTATTTAACTTGGGGGTTGTACTTTGTTCATTTAATGAAATACATTTACTCCTTCCAGAAGGATTATATTTTGTGGGAATATAGTTCCACATGGATTCCTCATCCTTCAATACCTTACCCAAGACCATGAGTGTTGGCAGGTTGGTCAACCATGGTGGGGGAAGAGAGGGGTCCCAGAACAAAGCCCAATAGGGTATTCACACTTTCCTAGTAAGATATCTTTGGAATTCTCTACCCCAGAGCACTGTGGATGCTGAATCATTGCCCTTCGTTTGCAACACAAGATTGAAGTATTTGCAAGAAATACCTACAATTGAAAGGAGATCTTTCAACCTGTGTCTGAATATCCAAGTTAAATATAGTCAAATTACAGCAGCAAAAAAAAAATTCATATGACTGTTCCCATTGGCAGAAGGTTCAAGAACCAGAGGCCACCAATTGAAGGTGATTGGCAGGAGGCCCAAAGGCAACATGAGGAAAAACATTTTTATGCAGGGAGTGGTTAGGATCTAGAATGCACTACCCGAGGGTGGTGGAGGTTGATTCAATCGTGGCTTTCAAAAGGGAACTAGAAAATACCAGAAAGAAAAAAATTGCAGGACTACAGGAAGAAAAGGGTGGGGGAGTGGGATGAGCTGAAATGCTCCTGCAGAGAGCCGTACGGGCTCAACGGGCCGAATGGCCTCCTGTGCTATAACCATTCTATGACCAAATCCCATGACAACACTGCTGCACAGCCTAGTGTAATACTGGAAATGTCACCAAGTTATGCTAACTGGAACAAAAACTACTAAAATTTACAAAGAGTCAAAATCCAGTCCAATATTGAACAGTTTATTTACAGTTAGTGACATTTCACATTAAGAGCCCAGGTCTCAGCTCTTGTACAAAGTCACAAGCCATCATTCCCTACAGGACAGGAGTCTCGCACACAATTATAAATACAAGTACTAAACACAATAGGCTTCATCCCTGCAGTCACTTCAGTCACTCTTCCGCCAGGCTGTGTTTGTCAAACAGGAACTCTCCCATGCCATTCTCAGGGGCTCCCAGTCTCTTCAAGTTGGTGATGTGATCGCCAAGCTTCTTGATCATCTTCACTTGCTCATCCAAGTAGTGGGTCTCCAGGAAGTCACACAACTGGAAAAAGAGGGAAACTAGTTATGTCCAGCAGCAGATTTGAAGGAACATCCTCGCTTTCCCCTGAGTGTTTAATCCTCTTGGACTGCAGGACAGTCTAGTGGTGCAATTGAGATTAATGGAATTACTGCATCATTAGATTAAACTTCCTGCACAATAGGGGCATAGATCCTAGAATCACTGGGACACATTTACTAGTCAATGTCCACAGTAGGCCAAGCTCCCACCAATCAAAAACCTAAGAAGCACCAACACAAAAGCTATTGGGCATGGAGATCTTTTGAATAGGCTCAAGGTTCCACCACCTCCAATTTAACAAATGCCCACATTACAGCATCAAGAACTTACATGAGCGTCAGTCCTCTCAGTGGAGAGTTTGTGCAGATCCAGCAGACTCTGGTTGACATTCTTCTCCAGCTGCAGAGCGCTCTGCATCGCCTCCAGACCATTGCTCCACTCATCCTGCGCTGGTTTCTGGAAAGGGAAATACAGACAGTTCACTGTACAATGGATTAAACAAACAAGCATTGAAGGAAATTAGGGGTGCAAATGTCTACTCTTACCATGAATCAATGTGTTTGAAGAAAATAGAACTACTGCATTAAGCCAACACAACTACCGGAGTCAAATAACAGATGTATTTAAGGGGAAGCTAGATATGTACTAGGGAGAGGTGTATAAAAGGATATGCAGATAGGGTTAGATGACACACGGTGGGAACTGGTTCGTGGAGTATAAACTCTGTCATGGACCCACTTGGCCTGTTATAAATTGGAACCAATTGCTTTAGAAAGTATTTGAAACAATCAGTCCGAGGGGTTCCAGACAGAAGGTCACTCGTTTATTGAGCCAAACCTTGATGTCCGCCAAGATGATTCGGCCTCCACGCCGATTCTGGAATTTCATCAGTTTCTCCGCGTGCTCCAGTTCCTCGTGTGACTGCTCCTTGAAGAACTCGGCAAAGTGACGCAGGGCAACATCATCCCGGTCAAAGTAATAGGACTATGGAGAGATCAGAAAAGTCGTTGTGTATCTCATAGCAGACCTATCATGGTTATTGTACATAAAGCCAACCTGGATTTTGCTTTCTTTCAAAAGGGTTCAAGTCTTACTGAACTTGTTGTACATTAGCACAGGCCTACTTACTTCACTAACCTGGTAGAGTGGACAATCTGACCCCTAGCAATAGGGAAACTGGCCAATGGAAATGGCAAAAAAGAGGCAACATGAGCAAACTCAAGTGCATGAACTGCCTGAAAAGGGTGGTGGGAGCAGATTAAATAGTAACTTACAATTATTGGCCCAGAGCTATTGCCAAGGGGCATTAGAAGCAAACCCATTAAAGTCTAGTCACAGTGCACAGTTCATGTAGTACAAAGAGGAGACACTGGTCTGAGTCTTACTGGCTACATTCATCCCATGGAACTAAAATTACCACAAGCAGCATTAATTTGGCACCTTCAACACTAATCAAGGCATTTCAGAGGAGAACCAGATACCAAGGAATAAAGGTTCATAAGCCTTCAGAATTTGAAGTGCTTGGTCAAGGTCAAGAAGTAGGAAAGCAGAGGAGTTAAGGGAGAGTTCCCCTGAGTAGGGTCAAAGTGGCTGAAGGATTTACCACCATTAAAGCAAAGGGAGTTAGAGAAAAGACAGAAGGGCACAAACTGATACTTAAAACTAGGAGATTAAGAATATTAGGAACAGGAGTAGGCCATTCAGCCACTCAAGCCTACTTCACCATTCAATTTGATCATGGCTGACCTGTAGCTTTACTCCATCCCCCTCGAGACCCTTACCCAACAAAACCATCTGTCTTGAAAGCTCCAATTGTCCCAGCATCCACAGCTAGGAGGTGGGGGGAGGAGAAAGCAGGTAAAGAAAGTGTTCCAGATTTCCACCACCCTTGTGAAAAAGTACCTCCTGACTTCCCTCCTAAATGGGCTACTTCTAATTTTAAGATTACATCCCCTCATTGCAAAAGCGAAGTAGGGAAAGGCCATGGAGTGATTTAGAAGTGAGGATAACAATTCTGATTTACACACTTTGAATGCAGAGTGTATTCCAAATATAAACTTCAACACCACACTCACAAGAGCCCAGGAAAGAGAGAGTCATTAAGATACTCAGAATATGGTTCAGTTACTGCAAGGACCAGAGAGGCAGTTTTTTAATTAATGCACAAGATGATCAATTACATTATATTAATTATAGCTTTAAAAATGAATTTACTGTGCATAGATTGAGGGGTGGGCTAGATACAGCACAGAATTTAGTAAAGTAACATTACATAGACTCCACTATGAAGTGGTCAGAAATACAAGACTCACCATGGAGAGATAAACATAGGAGGAATAGAGCTCCATGTTGATCTGCTTGTTGACAGCATCCTCACAGTCCTTGTGATAGTTCTGACACACTTGCGAAGCCATCCTAATTATTATTATTTATTGCTAAATCTAAACTTTGTTGAAGTAAGAAGCTGGGATTTAACCAACCCCCCGAACTCCTAGTATTTATACTGCTGGATAATCCAGGGCGTGGCCGCCTAGGTGATGAGTGACATTCCTCAATACCCAATCAGAAGTGGCAGCCTCTCAGAGCACCAATCAAGTAAAGGGAGGAGGGGAGATGACGCCCAGAGCCAATCAGAACTTTGAAAGGGGGTCGTCCGTCCGGATTGCCTCCCTCTCTTCCGTGGCCATGTTCGCGCCCGGGTGGCCCTGGAGCTGGAGCACGCGGTGTCCGCCGGCGCGCTCGATCATTTTCGTGACCGGTGGGCGCCGCGGGGACTGGAGTGCATAATTGGGCTGGAGAACCAAATTTTAATTTGATTATTAAGGTTTATTTGAAGTGTTATTGGTTTATTTACAGTTTTAATGGTTTATTTACAGTTTTTATTTGTCTAAATTTATGTTTTCACAAAAAGAGGATCAGAACTTTGAAAAATGAGTGTCATTGGCTGACAAGGCAATAAGGACCCCAAGGGAAGGGGACAGTAGCCTAGTGGTAAATTTAGTGAACCAGTAATCCAGAGGCCTGAATCATTCTCTGCCTTGCTCTGAGTGCTGCAGGTTGTCTCTGGCTTCCTCAGAGTGCTGCAGGAGGAAAGAAGAGCGTGGTGGCCTCCTGACCTGGCAAGAAGGAGAAGCACCAGTCCACCAACAGCCAGACCATCTACAACTGAGGTGCCTGGAGGGAGAGGAGGAGAGGAAAGGCCTCCATCTCAGGAGAGGGAGAGAGGGGAGAGGAACACCAGCCAACTTCTACTTGGAAGGAGGGGAGGAGCTGCATCGTTACTTCCAACATCTGCAGGTGGGTGTCTTTTTTGGGCATTCCCCAAAAGACTGTGTATTCTAGGCGGGGGGAGGAAAGAAGACGGGCCGGAAAGCCTGGCCTGGGTCGGCTGGAGCTGCCCAGGTGAAGCCTCTTACTCGCTTACCTGCATCGAGAAGACCTGGTGTGGGGCTGAGCCTGGGCTTTTTCCAGCCTACCCAGGCGAAGACATCTTCTCCCCCTGCCCGAAGATCATCTTCATAGACTTTGTTACCATCGGGGAGTGCACCCCCTGCTGACACCCACCCACCAAATACCACCTAGAGTGGTGACCCTGCCTTTGCGGGCCCCCCCCCTCCTTCTCACCCACCCCCCCTCTCTCTCTCTTTATCCCTCTCTTTTGTCTCTCTCAAAGGGCACCTCCCTTAAAATCACCAATAGCCACTTTGAGCAGAGAGGAGGAGGCCCCTCTCCCAATCATTCCATCAAGGGGAGAGGTGGGCCATTGGCTTTAAACTCCCTCTGCTCGGTGGCAGACCTTACATTTTTACTGAGGCCACTTAATACCACACGGCCTGTGACTTGGGGTGTGTGTAGCTCCCAAAAAATCACCCCAGTATGGCTTCGACGTCTTCGGCGGTGACGGGGCCAGCGAGAACGTATGCGGCGGTGACGGCCAAAGCCGCGGCTGCTCCCGCTCCTTCCGCTGCCCTGTCACCGTTCCGACTTATTACGAAGAAGCTCGGGGTGAAGAGCTACACTCACCCCAACATGACTATCGAGGAATGTGTGAAGGCGATGGCTGGGGTTGTCGGCCCTTCAGCCATCCTCGCCGCCTCGAGGATGTATGGGAAGGCTGTGTTCTTCCTGGAGTCCGAGCGGGCGGTGGCCCTGGCCATCGCCCAGGGGCTCACCGTGGGCGGGACCTTCCTGCCGGTGGACCCTCTTGAGGCCACCGCGCAGAGGGTCGTGTTGTCTAACGTCCCGCCCTTCATCTCCGGTGAGCTCCTCCTCCCCCACTTGCACCAACTTGGGGAGGTGAGGTCGGGGATTACGCCGATCCCGCTCGGATTCTGGGAACCCAGCCTTCGCCATGTCTTCTCCTTCCGGCGCCAGGCCTTTATCCAGCTGGCGCGGGAGGGGGAGATGGACGGGGCCTTTTCCGTCCTCCGCGAGGGGACCCCGTACCGCGTCTTCTATACGACGGACGGCGTGCGGTTGCACGCCTGCAAGGAGGTGGGGCATATCCGTAAGAACTGCCCCGCCTCCAAGGCCGCCAGATCGTCTGGCGTGGCCGTAGCTGGCGCCGCCGCCGCTCCTCCCCCCGGGTGTAGCCGTGCCCCCCCTCAAACAAATACCACCGGGGTGCGGTCGTCGTCGGAGGTCGATGCCATCCTGGCCTCCGGCGGGGGGGGAGGAGGGTTGTCCGGTCGGGAAGAAGACGCGGGGGAAAAGTAAATACCGGAGGGCGGGTCCCCCCGAGGAGGGCGTGCCCCACAATATGGAGCCCCTGACGCCAGAGAGCGTCGCCGCGTTAATCGCGGAGTGCGGCGGCGGGGGGGACCTCGTGCCCGAGCCTGTGGCCGCGACCGCCGAGGCGGTAGCGCCAGAACCTGCGGCCGGGCTTGGGCCCGAGGGACCCGAGAAACCCGCTCCACCGGGGGGAGCGGGGGAGGCCTGTGCGGAAATGGAGGTTTCCCTCTACCCCTCCGCACTTAAAAGAAGGCGCGACCCCCTGGATGAGGAGGAGGACCGGGAGGAGGAAGGTCCCTCCGGTCAGGAGGCGTCGTCGCCCGCCGCGGGTACTGCACCACACCCCACCGCTAATACCATCACGGGCGAACGGCAGGGGTCGCCTGTCCCTAGGGGGGCTGAGGCAGAGGTGTCTGCCCAGCTCGTGCCTCCCGGGGATGGGGACGAGACCCTGCCCGTGGGGGGGGTCGCGGAGCAACCCGCGGCAGAAGTAGATCCTCTTTCAGTACCGTTACCTCTCGACGGGTCGGGCGGCCTGGGGTCCGGGTCGGGCGAGTCCTCGGATAATGAGCTCGCCCAAAGTGACCCGGTCATCTCCCAGGTGCTGCTCGACCTCGTCGAGGGGTTAAATGAGATTACCCCATCCGCTGGGTCGGAGGCCGGTGGCGCAGAAGAGGAAGGCCCTCTGTCTCTGTCTCCGGTGCCGGGCGACATGGAGGAGTTCGTTTTTACGTACTCTCTGATCTCTCCGGTCGTTCCGGCGCCCGGGGCAGGGGGGGACTCTGAACCGCCGCCGTCTTCTGGCCCGGCGCCCCTAGAGGAGCCCAGGGAGGAATCCTCCGCTACCGATCCTGGGGGTGGGATCCGGGCGGAGGCGGGGCCGGCCGTCGCGGCCGAGCCGCTCGCTGCGCGCCGCGTGGCGGACGGGTCGGCCGCCGGTGGCGACCCCCCGGAGGAGGACGGGGACTCGCTGGTGGGGGCGGAGGAGGAATGCGATTCCATCGCTGATGAGGAGATGGAGGACCTCGCGCCCCTCGCCGGGACCCCCCCTCATTCCCATTGAGGATCTCCGGGACTTTGTGGCCACGTGCCAGGGTCGTCAAAGGACCCGGCTGGCCCTCGATAGATGGTCGGGGCTGGCGCTGCTCGTCGGGTCGGCCCGCGTCGCCTTCAAGACCATGGTCGCGGACGCGGGCGTGGACCCGCTCGAGCTGCGTCAGTTCCGGTCCTTCCTCACTGGGCTGCAAAGGGAGTGGCGGTCGACTAGCGGCCGCCCTCCCTTCCCCCATTAGTGATAAGTAGGGGTTGGATTATGCTTCTGAAATGAAGATAAACATAGCCAGCCTCAAGATCAACGGCGGCAGGGAAGCTAGCCGCAGATTTAATAACTTTTCGGTCCTTCGGGACGGGAAGTATGCGGTGTGCTTCCTGCAAGAAACCCACACCGTTCCGGGAGACGAGGCCACGTGGCTCCTGGAGTGGCAAGGAGGGGTCAGCATGAGTCACCTCTCCAGTGTTTCCAGTGGGGTGGCTATCTTGCTGGCCCCGCATTTTCAGCCGGAGATCTTGGGGGTCAAGGAGCTCGTGCCGGGCCGCTTGCTCCAGGTCACTGTTCGCCTGGGGGGCGTGCCGCTCCATCTAGTGAACGTGTACGCCCCTCAGACCGGTGCGCAGCAAGCGCGCTTCTTTGAAGAAGTGTCCACTCTTCCGGGCTCCATCGACGCGGGCGAGTGCGTCGTCCTCGGGGGGGATTTTAACTGCACCCTCGAGGCAAAGGACCGCACGGGCGGCCTGCGAAGCCCGGCGGCGATGGAGAAGTTGAGGGACCTGGTCGGGTCCCTCGACTTGGTGGACGTCTGGCGAAATCTCCATCCCGACTCCAGCGCCTTCACTTGCGTGAGGTCTGGGAGAGGAGCATCCAGAATCGACCGCCTCTACATTTCCCGGGCATACGTCTCCTGCGTTCCGGCGGCTTCCATGCGGCCAGTGCCATGCACAGACCACCACCTGGTGTGGGCGGAGCTCGTTCCGCTGCGCGCGCGGGGGGGGTCCGCGTACTGGCACTTTAACAACCTGCTGCTGGAGGACGCACGGTTCCGGGATTCGTTTAGTCGGTTCTGGGCCGGCTGGAGAAGGAAACAGGGGGGCTTCCCCTCCTTGAGGCTATGGTGGGACGTGGGCAAGGCTCACGTCCGTCTCTTCTGTCAGGAGTATGCGAGGGGGTTGACCAAGAGGCGGGAGGCCCGGGTCGGGCGGTTGGAGAAGGAGGTGCTCGACCTGGAGTCCCGTCTCGGTCAAGTCGTCGAGGACCCGGCCCTGCGGTTGGTGTACGAAGAGAAGAAGGGCGCGCTGAAGGACCTGCAGCTCGTCGGGTCCCGAGGCGCGTACGTGAGGTCGCGGATCCAGTTCCTGCGGGACCTGGACCGCGGCTCCCCCTTCTTCTACTCGCTGGAAAAAAGACGGGGGGTCCCTAAGCAGCTCTTGGAGCTGCTGGCCGACGATGGATCTCTGGTCTCGGATCTGGAGGGAATCCGCGCGGAGACCCGCGCCTATTACGGGGCTCTGTTCTCACCGGATCCGTCCAGCGAGGATGCGCGCAGAGTTTTGTGGGAGGACCTGCCGAAGGTCGGCCTGGAGGGCACCGAAAAATTGGACGCTCCTCTGAGTCTGGAGGAGCTGACCAGCGCCCTCCGCTAGCTCTCTAGGGGGAAGTCCCCGGGGCTGGACGGGCTGACCGTGGAGTTCCACAGGGCGTTCTGGGACGTCTTGGGGGGTGACTACGCGCGGGTCCTGGGGGAAAGTTTGGCGACCGGGGAGATGCCCCTCTCTTGGTGCAGGGCGATGATTGTCCTGCTGCCAAAGAAGGGCGATCTCCACCTCCTTAAGAACTGGCGCCCGGTCTCCCTCCTCAGCACGGATTACAAAATTTTTGCCAGGGCCATGTCTGCTCGCCTTGGCGCCGTGCTGGCCCACATGATCCACCCCGACCAGTCCTACACGGTCCCGGGCCGGTCTATCCATGATAACATCCATCTGGTCCGGGACCTGGTCCACCATTCCCAGAGGGCTGGTCTGTCGGTTGCCTTCCTTTCCCTGGATCAGGAGAAGGCGTTCGACAGGGTGGATCACGAGTATCTTTTCGGGACTCTGCGCGCATTCGGGTTCGGGACGCATTTTGTCGCCCGGATCCGACTTCTGTACGCTGCCGCGGAGTGTCTGATTAAAGTTAACGGGTCCTTGACGGCGCCCCTTTGCTTCAGGAGGGGGGTGCGTCAGGGATGCCCCATGTCCGGCCAGTTATATGCCATTTGCGTAGAGCCTTACCTGCGTGTCTTGCGGAAGAGGTTGGCGGGACTGGCTCTGCAAGGGCCGGGCGTGGAGGTGGTCCTCTCGGCTTACGCCGATGACGTGCTCCTCATGGTCACGGATCCCGTTGACTTGCGGAGGATGCGGGAATGCCAGCAGATTTACTCGGACGCATCCTCCGCCAGGATCAACTGGGGGAAATATTCCGGACTCCTGGTGGGTCAGTGGCGGGTGGACTCCCTGCCGGAGGAGTTCAGGCCCTTCGCCTGGAGCACTACGCACCTCCTCTACTTGGGAGTCTACCTCAGCCCGGCCGAGGACGCCTGGCCGGCGAACTGGCACGAGTTGGAGGCCAAAGTCGCCACTCACTTAGGACGCTGGACAGGATTGCTCCGAGTGTTGTCCTACAGGGGTCGGGCATTGGTCATAAACCAACTGGTGGCCGCCATGTTGTGGTACCGGTTGGTTACTCTGATCCCTGCGTTTGTCACCAAGATACAGAAGAAGCTCGTCGACTTCTTCTGGAACAACAGGATGCACTGGGTCTCTGCCGCGGTTCTGAGTCTCCCGCTTAGGCAGGGCGGTCAGGCGCTGGTGTGCCTTCACACCCAGGCTGCGACTTTCCGTCTTCAGACGCTGCAGAGATACCTGTACATTGAGATTCCTCCAAGATGGTGTGCGCTGGCGACGTATTTCTTCCGCCAGCTGCGCGGCCTCAATTATGACACGCAGCTCCTGTTTGTGAATGTGGGTGGCACGCGTGCCAGCCTGAGAGAGCTGCCTGTCTTCTACCAGGAACTGCTATGGGCTTGGAATCAGGTCGCTTCCAGGCGCAGCTCTCCCCCGACAGGAATGGTGGCTGTCCTTCGGGAGCCACTGTTCAGGAATCCGCACCTCCACGTCCGCAGGTTCGGGTGGCTGGCGGAGCGCAGAGCTGTGGCTGGCAAGGTGACTCGAGTCGGGGACCTGCTCGATGGCGGAGGAGCGGGCTGGATGGCGCCGGAGGAGTTGGCGAGGCGCATGTCTTGGGTCAACGTCCAGCTCGCGGCCGATGCCATCGAGTCGATAAAGGCAAAAGTGCGCCCCGGCACCACGAGGCGTATCGAGGTGGCTCAGGCGTGTGGGGCGATCCCGTCTGAGCTTTCCCCCGTTCAGACGGAATTCCTTGTCGGCGCCCAGCCCCGAACCCCCCCTCGGGAGCCGGCGCCTCACAACTTGAGCCGTCTCGAGGAAATACCCTCCGTGCCTTTTCATTCTGCACGGAGGGGTTTCCTGTACGGGCTGCTCCTGCACACCTTCCACTTTGCCATCTTCGCCTGCCGTCCGGACACGCCGTGGCGTGCCGTTTTACCTTCCGACGGAGGCGGAGGTCCCCAATGGGGGGCTCTCTATGCGGGAGTCCTCCCTTGTTCTATTGGGGACTTGGCCGGGAGGGTGTTGCACAGGGCAGTCCCGTGCAATAGGTATTTAAGTAGGTTCACGGACTCCCGGACCGCATGTTTGTTCTGCGGTTTGGAGGAGTCCGTATTTCATATATATATCGAGTGTGAGAGGTTGCAGCCCCTCTTCCATTATTTGAAGGGGCTGCTCCTCAAGTTTTGGTTGCACTTCAGCCCCACGCTCTTGATCTATGGTCACCCGGTGCGGAGGGGAGCGGGCGGTTTGGAGGACCTCCTCGTGGGTCTGCTCCTGGGCCTGGCAAAGAAAGCCATTAATTGGTCCAGGCAGCGGGCGGTCGAGGGGGTCGTCCGGCCGGATTGCCTCCCTCTCTTCCGTGGCCATGTTCGCGCCCGGGTGGCCCTGGAGATGGAGCACGCGGTGTCCGCCGGCGCGCTCGATCACTTTCCTGACCGGTGGGCGCCGCGGGGACTGGAGTGCACAATTGGGTTGGAAAACCAAATTTTAATTTGATTCTTAAGGTTTATTTGAAGTTTTAATGGTTTATTTACAGTTTTTAGTTGTCTAAATTTATGTTTTCACAAAAAGAGGATCAAGTAAAGGGAGGAGGGGGAGATGACTCCCAGAGCCAATCAGAACTTTGAAAAATGAGTGTCATTGGCTGACAAGGCAATAAGGACCCCAAGGGAAGGGAACAGTAGCCTAGTGGTAAATTTACTGAACTAGTAATCCAGAGGCTTTGATTAATGGGACGTGAGTTGAAATCCATCCACAGCAGCTGGGGCATTTAAATTTATAGAAAAAAAATAAGGATCCCAATCGCCCTGACTTTCCTCAAACACAGTTTGAATATCTGGAATCACAGGCTTATCTTTCGGCTAATCCATTGGGACGATTAAATCATCAATCAGAAACATTTAAACCATACGTTAACCACTTTTTAAAGGGGCACAAACAATAAGTTCCAAATTATGACAAAACTAAAATAAAAACCTTTTAAATTATAATTGAGTTCCCTGGATCCACTCTGCACTGCAGTCCCCCTGGTGCCCACCGGTTAGGGAAAGCCTCAAAGGGAACCGTCAGACACTGCGTGCTCCCTCTTCAGGGACACCCAGGCATTGGTTGTAGCCACGGAAGAGAGGCGGGCAGCCGGAGCGAACACCACCCCCCCCCATCAACTGCGCTCTGCCTGGACCAGTTGAGGGCCACCTTGCCCAGGTTAATTGAATCCTCCGTTGTTTGCGAGTCAGTGTCTTTTTAATAGTTCTGCGTGGTTCAGTGGGTTGGTCATTTTCAGGTATCTGTGGGTTTGAGGCAACATCCAACCAGATCAGTGAGTCTGCAAAGCGGGTCAGGCGAATGGAAAGTGCGTGTGAAATAGCAGAGGCTCTGACCATCATTTTCCAATCTTCTCTGGCTTCAGGTGTGGTGCCAGAGGACTGGAGGACTGCTAACGTGGTACCGTTGTTTAAAAAGGGACCATGTACAGCAAGCACCTCAAAGCACTGGAGAGGTACCACCAACGCTGCCTCCGCAAGATCCTGCAAATCCATTGGCAGGATAGACACTCCAACGTCAGTGATCGCGCTCAGGCCAACATCACCGGCATCGAAGCTTTGACAACGCTCGATCAGCTCCGATGGACGGGTCACATTGTCCGCATGCCCGATACGAGACTCCCAAAACAAGCGCTCTACTCGGAGCTCCGGCACGGCAAGAGAGCCCCAGGTGGGCAGAGGAAATGCATCAAGGACACCCTCAAAGCCTCCTTGAAAAAGTGTAACATCCCCCACCGACACCTGGGAATCCCTGGCCCAAGACCGCACAAAGTGGAGTAGAAGAATCCGGGAAGGCGCCGAACACATCGAGTCTCTTCGCCGGGAGCAAGCGGAAGCTAAGCGCAGGCAGCGCAAGGAGCGCACGTCAACCCAAGCACCCCACCCACCTGCCCCCTTCAACCACCGTCTGCCTCACCTGTGACAGAGACTGCAGGTCCTGCATTGGACTCATCAGTCACCTGAGAACTCGTTTTAAATGTGGAAGCAAGTCATCCTCGGTTCGGAGGGACTGCCGAAGGAGAAGAAGAAGTTTAAAAATGGAGAATGGGATAGACCGAATAATTACAGGCCAGTCAGCCTAACATCAGTGTTGGGAATATTATTGGAAACATTTCCGAGCGACAGGATAAATCTTCATTTAGAAAGACACGGATTAATCAGGGACAGTCAGCATGGATATGTTAAGGGAAGATCCTGTCTGACTAACTTGATTGAATTTTTTGAGGAGGGTCGATGAGGGTAGTGCGTTTGATGTAATCTATATGGATTTTAGCAAGGCTTTTGATAAGGTCCTGCAAGGCAGACTGGTCACAATAGTAAAAGCCCATGATATCCAAGGCAAAGTGGCAAGTTGGATCCAGAATTGGCTCAGAGGCAGGAAACAAAGGGTAATGGTCGAAGGGTGTTTTCGTGACTGGAAGGCTGTTTTCAGTGGGGTTCCGCAGGGCTCAGTACTGGGTCCTTTGCTTTTTGTGGTATATATCAATGATTTAGACTTGAATGTAAGAAGTATGATTAAGAAGGTTGCAGATGATACAAAAATTGGCTGTGTGGTTGATAATGAAGAAAGCTGAAGACTGCAGGAAGATATCAATGGACTGGTCAGGTGGGCAGAACAGTGGCAAAAGGAATTCAATCTGGAGAAGTGTGAGGTCATGCATTTGTGGAGGGCTAACAAGGCAAGGGAATACACAAGGGTAGGACACAGAAGTGCAGAAGATCAGAGGGACCTTGGAGTGCATGTCCACAGATCCCTGAAGGTAGCTGGACAGGTAGATAAGGTGGTTAAGAAGGCACACGGGATACTTGCTTTATTAGCCGAGGCATAGAATATAAGAGCAGGGAGGTTATGCTTGAAATGTATAAAACACTGGTTAGGCCGCAGCTAGAGTACTGCGTGCAGTCCTGGTCACCACATTACAGGAAGGATGTGATTGCACTAGAGAGGGTACAGAGGAGATTTACGAGGATGTTTCCTGGGCTGAAGAATTTTAGCTATGAGGAAAGATTGGATAGGCTGGGTTGTCCTATTTATCCCTCAAATAAAAACAGAAAATGCCGGAGACACTCGGCAGGTCAGGCAGCGTCTGTGAAGAGAGAAACAGAGTCAACGTTTCAGGTCGATGACCTTTCGTCAGAACTGGAAAAAAGCCGGAAATGGAACAGATTCTTAAGCAAGTGAAGAGGCTGGGAAAGGGGGGAGGGGAGGAAAGAACAAAAGGGACGGTCTGTGATAGGATGGACGGCAGGAGAGATTAAGAGACATTGAGAGATATTCAAGGCAAAGGGAGATGGTAATGGGACAGGTTAAGAAACAAAGGATGGCTCTAGATGAAGTGTAAATTGTGCTTTCTTTTAATATTAATCCCTCAACCAACATAACAAAAACAGATGATCCAGTCATTATCACATTGTTGTTTGTGGGAGCTTGCTGTGTGCAAATTGGCTGCTATGCTTCCTACATTACAACAGTGACTACACTTCAAAAAGTACTTCATGGGCTGTAAAGTGCTTTGAGACATCCGGTGGTCGTGAAAGGCGCTATAGAAATTCAAGTCTTTCTTTTCCCTAGTCTCATTCTTTTGTATTTTCCCACATTATATGCCATTTTCCACCCACCTATCCCGATCCCTTTGTATTTGTAGGTCCGCCTCACCCCCATTATTAGATTTATGCCAGCTTTAAATGATGGTTAACTGTGTATGTGTGTTTTTGTAATGTTTTAAATATTACCTTTTGCACGAGTACATTCCATGTATTTGACATGTACTGGGGTAAGTCTGGTCTATCCGCCGGGGAAAGGATGTTTGAGTTAAGCTGACGGGATTGGGGGGATTGCAGGAAGAGAGAGGCAATCACTGTGTGTACTCTTTTTGAGCAACCCATAAACAAAGAGACTAACTAAACTCAAAACATTAAGTGAAACTTAACAAATTAAGTTGAAATTTGGTTGCTGGGTGATGAATCACTCCAGTCCCCACGGGGCCCACCGGTCGCAGGCGGCCTCGAGCGTGCCGGGTTCACCGCGTGCTCCATCTCCAAGGACACCCGGGCACGAACGTGGCCACGGAAGACCGGCAGTCAGTCGGCCGAATGACCCTCTGCTGCCTGGACCCAGTTGCTGGCAATCACTGTGTGTAGTGTTGGTTGTGTAGACTTTGTCCCACTGATGTGAAGAGACTATCTGTTATAGACTTGTTTTAGTGATTAATCTCTCTTGATGTTTGACTGTCGAGAAGGAAAGTACAAATGGAAAGAGGCGAGGAGACTGGTGAATCTTCTCTGGTGGAACAGGAAGTCCAGTAAATCATTCTGAGATGAGAATTACTGAGGTTTCCCTCAATCTGGTCAGGGAAGGATGGTGCTGGGGTTCCATGGATACCTTGTGTTCCTGATTGGACCACAACACTGTGGGATCAACAGGAAGGAACAGGCTAAGAAAGCACATCAAAGGTCTAACACTATTGAATGAAAGATGAAGTAAGGAAAAGTGGGACTAGTGGACTGACACACGTGTTCATGTGATACAGGTATGTTGAGAATAGCCTCAGATTTTCACCCAAGGTCAAAACTCAGATAAAGCTCTAACACTGTGACCACGTCTCTAATTGTTTATCCTATAGTTACCTTGCTCTATTCTCCAACTCTCCATTAGACTTAGAAGTGGCAGCTTTAGCCGTAGGAACCTAGTGCAGTGTGGTTCTCAGCCAATGGGACTCCATGAAGAGAGTATTGTTCTTCACCCCCTCCCCACCAACAGAAATGATCTTCACCAAGAAAAGTATCCCATAAAGGCCAGTTGGAACTCCCAGATTTGAATTAGGACAATTCTACTAGACTAGATTGGGTGTTTAAACAAATTGTCTGCAACTTAAAACATCAAATGAAACTTAAAATTTGGTTGCTGGGGTTGATGATGCATTCCAGTCGCTGCGGAGCCTACCCGTCACAGAAGGGCTCGAGCATGCTGGCCGACACCGCGTGCACCATCTCCAGGGAGAACCAGGCGCAAACATGGCCACGGAAGACAGGCAGGCAATCGGGCCGAACAACACTCAACCGCCCGCTGCTTGGACCAGTTAATGGCCTTTTTGGGAAGGCCCAGGAGCAGTCCTCCGAGAAGGTCCTCTCATCTGCCTGCTCCCTCCACACTGGGTGACCGAAGATCAGGAGCGTGGGACTGAAGTGCAACCCAAAATTGAGCAGCTCCTTTCACATAATGAATGAAAGGAGGGCTGCCACCTCACATTCTGTGTAAACACAGCCCAGTGTACTCTTTTAGTTGGGACCAACAACAAATTTGACTGTAAATTAACAAAAGTTCAACTAAAACTTAAATCAAATTAAAATTTGGTTTTCCGGGTTGACGAGGCACTCCAGTCCCCGCGGCGCCCACCGGTGGCGGAAATACTCAAGCGTGCCGGCGGACACCGCGTGCTCCATCTCCAGGGCCACCCGGGCGCGAACATGGCCGCGGAAGAGAGGCAGGCAATCCGGCTGAACGACCCCCTGGACCAATTGATGGCTTTTTTAGCCAGGCCCACAAGGGTGACCGTAGATCAGGAGCGTGGGACTGAAGTGCAACCAAAAATCGAGGAGCAGCCTCTTCAGGTAATGAAAGAGGGGCTGCAACCTCTCACATTCTATGGAAACGTGAAACACGGACTCCTCCAGGCCGCAAAAAATGCAGGCGGCCTGGGGGTCCGTGAACCTATTTAAAACCATATTGCACGGGACCGCTCCGTGCAACACCCTCCAGGCCAAGTCCCCGATGGAACAAGGGAGGACTCCCGCATAGAGAGCCCTCCATTGGGGACCTCCGCCACCGCCGGTCAGCAAGACGCCACGCCAAGGCGTGTCCGGACGGCAGACGCAGACAGCAAAGTGGTGTCTGCGCAGGAGCAGCCCGTACAGGAAACTCCTCCGCGCGGAATGAAAAGGCACGGAGGGTCTTTCCTCGAGACGGCGCAAGTTGTGAGGAGCCGGTTTCCGAGGGGAGTTTCGGGGCCGGGCGCCGATTAGGAACTCCGTCTGAACGGGGGCAAGCTCGGACGGTATCGCCCCACGTGCTCAAGCCGCCTCGATACACCTAGTGGAGCCGGGGCCCAGTGCCACTTTCACCGACTCAATGGCTTGGACCGCGAGCCGGACGTTGGCCCAGGACAGGCGCCACGCCAGCTCCTCTGGCGCCATCCAGCCCGCTCCTCCGCCATCGAGCAGATCCCCGACTCTGGTCACCTTGCCAGGCACAGCCCTGTGCTCCGCCAGCCACCCGAACCCACGATCGTGGAGGTGCGGATTCCTGAGCAACGGCTCCCGAAGGAGAGCCGCTGCTCCTGAGAGGGGGAAGAGCTCCGCCTGGAAGCAACGTAGTTCCAAACCCATAGCAGTTCCTGGTAGAAGACAGGCAGCTCCCGCAGGCTGGCACGCATGCCGCCCACTTTCACAAACAGGAGCTGCGTGGCGTAATTGAGGCCGTGCAGCTGGTGGAAGAAATACGTCGCCAACGCACACCATCTCAGAGGACACAGCCCAGCGTAGCTCTTGTCTGAAGACAACCAAATGTTATCAGAAAATAAGCAACCACTCAAATTTACAAGGAGACAAAATCCAGTCCAATGTTGGACAGTTTATTTACAGTTAGTGACAGTTGATATTACATAGAGCCCAGGTCTCACAGCTCTTTGTACAAAGTCACACAACCCATCATTCCCTGAAGGACAGGGTCTCCCACACAATTATATAAACATGAGTACTGAACACAATAAGCTTCAGTCACTCTCCCCCAGGGTGTGCTTGTCAAACAGGTACTCTCCCATGCCATTCTCAGGGGCTCCCAGTCTCTTCAAGTTGGTGATGTGATCTCCAAGCTTCTTGATCATCTTCACTTGCTCATCCAAGTAGTGGGTCTCCAGGAAGTCACACAACTGAAAGAAACAAAAAAAGTGAAACTAGTTATAGCCAGTAGCAGATATCAAGGAACATCCAAGCTCCCCCCACTTCCTCTAGAGTTGGGATTTTAATCCTCATGGACTGGAGGATAGTCAAGTGGTGTAATTGAGATGATGTAAATTTGCTCAAATGATCTAGTAATTCCTGTACAATAGATGCTTAGATCCTGGAACCACTGCGACACACTTATTCTCAATGTCCACATAAGGCCAACTGTCCCATCCTCACCCCAACCCCCTTAAGAACCCAGGAGACACCCCAACACAACTACTGGAGTCAAATAACAGATGTAATTAAGGGGAAGCTAGATAAGTACTAGGGAGAGGTGTATAGAAGGATATGCAGATAGGGTTAGATGAAGCATGGCTCGTGGAGTATAAACTCTGTCATGGACCCACTTGGCCAAATGGCCTGTTTGTTATAAATTGGAACCAATGGCTTTAGAAAGTATTTGAAACAATCAGTCTACGGGTCCCAGACTGTAGGGGGTTTCTCTTGCTCGTTCTGGTCTCCTGCCAGGCTTTGTGCAATAATTACCCTTGAGTGGTTCGACCCACTCTCCCCTACGGTTCTAGACCTTGGACTTAGATGCAGAGAACTGTAGTGCAGAGAAAGGACTCAATAGACCAGGTTGAATAGCACGAAATGGATGCTTTTATTTTTAAACAGTTTGAAGCATTACAAAATACATGTCATAGGCACAGATTAAAGTAACTACAATCATGCACAAATTTATGAACTTGACTCTATGGAAATGGGGAACACACGGCACATCGTAAAAGGGAAAACACATTACGATTACCCTTAACTCCCTCCCCTATACCTAAACTAAGTTTTGACCTGAGGAACTCGGGATCATGCTCACCACTCTCAAAATCGCGAAAAAGGGGGTTCGCAGCCTTTTGGCACAGCTTTCCGTCGTCACGTGGATTTGGAAACTTCTGGCGCAGTCGATATTCTCTCTCTCTCTCGAGGCGGCGGGGTAGACACAGCCTCGATGAGCGCTCATCAAGGTTGGATCAGCTAAAAGCTGTTGAAGAACTGGATGCAAATGGGAGAATCTGAAGGTCTCTGGCCGAATGGTATGTCGAGGACCTTTCTCGCTCCCGCCTGGCTCGGTGGCTTTCCAGAGGGTGTCTTCTCCTTCGGCCTGGGTCGTCGATGATCTCCCGACAACAGTACCCGGGCCACCCTCGTCGTCACCGAGCCTTGTCTGGCTGAACACCGACCACGTTGTCTTTTCACCGAAATTGTCCGTCCGAAGCGTCTTTAAAAAGACGAAGCGTCTTGATCGATTCCGAAGCTACTGAGGTAGAAGAGGCGCGCTTGATCCTGGATCTGTGTAACCGTCACCGTCCGTAACTTTGATGGACTTTCAATCCATAGTTATACCCTTTTGGGACAGTCTTATCTCCCGCCAAATCATAGTCTTGTCTTTGTATTAATTTTGGCGGGCAGAAATCTCTGCAGGGGCGCTTTGTCTTGTAACGGGAGCCGGTGATAACTTAACTGGCCTTCCTGGCCGATAATGTCTTTTAATGTCTTTTACATTGTCATCGTGACTCGGTTCGCATATTGATCGGTCTGGAGATTTCCCTTGATGGCTGTTAAACGGTTTCTCCTTTGTACATTAAATGGGTATAAGTGTTCGTGCATTGTCCGCCCATATCTTGATGGGCCCCATCCTGTACTTAGAATCCATTGAATATGTATGCTGTTTCCCTGAGTTTCGGTTCCCCGATACTGGCTTTCGCGGGCTTACTGTCTTCAATCCACAAGCCTGTCTGGCTTGCAGTAACAGAAATCAAATGGTCCAGAAAACTGATCACGAGGCCCGGCGGCCATTTTGTATGCCCTTTTATCAAAGGTTTTTTCCTGTGCAAGCTTACTTTGGTCAATAAACTGTCTTATTTTATCCTGTTTTCTTGCGTGATTATTGCTGAAAATTTCGAATCTTACAAGACAGAACGTCACTTGTTTATTGAGCCAAACCTTGATGTCCTCCAAGATGATTCGGCCTCCACGCCGATTCTGGAATTTCATCAGTTTCTCCGCGTGCTCCCGTTCCTCGTGCGACTGCTCCTTGAAGAACTCGGCAAAGTGACGCAGGGCAACATCATCCCGGTCAAAGTAGAAGGACTATGGAGAGATCAGAAAAGTAGTTGGGTATCCAATGGCAGATCTATCATGGGTATTGTACATAAAGCCAACCTGGATTTTGCTTTCTTTCAAAGGTTTAACGTCTCACTGAACTCGTTGTACATGAAAACTAGCACAGGCCTACTTACTTCACTAACCTGGTAGAGAGTGGACAATCTGACCCCTAGCAATAGGGAAACTGGCCAATGGAAATGGCAAAAGAACCAGAGGCTACAGGAGGAAACTCAAGTGCATGCACTGCCTGAAAGGGTGGTGGGAGCAGATTAAATAGTAACTTGCAAATATTGGCTCAGATCTATTGCCAAGGGGCACTAGAAACAAACCCATTAAAGTAGAGTCTAGTCACAGTACACAATTCATGTAATACATCAAAGAGGAGAAACTGGTCTGAATCTTACTGGCTACATTCATCCCATGGAACTAAAATTACCACAAGCAGCATTAATTTGGCACCTTCAACACTAATCAAGGCATTTCAGAGGAGAACCACATACCAAGGAATAAAGGTTCATAAACCTTCAGAATTTGAAGTGCTTGGTCAAGGTCAAGTAGTAGGAAAGCAGAGTTAAGGGAGAGTTCCCGAGTAGGGTCAAAGTGGCTGACGGATTTACCACCAGTACGGCAAAGGGAGTTAGCGAAAAGACAGAAGGGCACAAACTGACAGTTAAAACTAAGGTTAATATTAGGAACATGAGTAGGCCATTCAGCCACTCGAGCCTGCTCCACCATTCAATTTGATCATGGCTGACCTGTAGCTTTACTCCATCCCCCTTGAGGCACTTACCCAAGAAAAGCATCTGTCTTGAAAGCTCCAATTGTCCCAGCATCCACAGCTGGGGGGGAAAAGCAGGTAAAGAAAAAAAAAAGTGTTCCAGATCTCCACCACCCTTGTGAAGAAGTGCCTCCTGACTTCCCTCCTAAAAGGGCTATTTCTAATTTTAAGATTACATCCCCTTATTGCAAAAGCAAAGTAGGGAAAGGCCATGGAGTGATTTAGAATTGAGGATAACAATTCTGATTTCCACACATTGAATGCAGAGTGTATTCCAAATATAAACTTCAACAACACACTCAAGAGCCCAGGAAAGAGAGTCATTAAGATACTCATAATATGGTTCAGTTACTGCAAGGACCAGAGAGGCAGTTTGTTAATGGACACACAAAATGATAAATTGCATTATATTTTAGCTTTAAAAAATGAATTTACTGTGCATAGATTGAGGGATGGGCTAGACACAGCACAGAATTTAGTAAAGTAACATTACATAGTCTCCATTGTGAAGTGGTCAGAAATACAAGACACACCATGGAGAGATAAGCATAGGAGGAATAGAACTCCATGTTGATCTGCTTGTTGACAGCATCCTCACAGTCCTTGTGGTAGTTCTGACACACTTGAGAAGCCATCCTAATTATTATTTTTTGCTAAATCTAAACTTTGCTAAAGTAAGAAGCTGGGATTTAACCAACCCCCCAAACTCCTAATATTTATACCGCTGGATAATCCAGGGCGTGGCCGCCTAGATGATGAGTGACATTCCTCAATACCCAATCAGAAGTGGCAGCCTCTCTCAGAGCACCAATCAAGTAAAGGGAGGAGGGGAGATGACTCCCAGAGCCAATCAGAACATTTAGCCGCAGATTTAATAACTTTTCGATCCTTCGGGACGGGAAGTATGCGGTGTGCTTCCTGCAAGAAACCCACACCGTTCCGGGAGACGAGGCCACGTGGCTCCTGGAGTGGCAAGGAGGGGTCAGCATGAGTCACCTCTCCAGTGTTTCCAGTGGGGTGGCTATCTTGCAGGCCCCGCATTTTCAGCCGGAGATCTTGGGGGTCAAGGAGCTCGTGCCGGGCCGCTTGCTCCAGGTCACTGTTCGCCTGGGGGGCGTGCCGCTCCGTCTAGTGAACGTGTACGCCCCTCAGACCGGTGCGCAGCAAGCGCGCTTCTTTGAAGAAGTGTCCACTCTTCCGGGCTCCATCGACGCGGGCGAGTGCGTCATCCTCGGGGGGGATTTTAACTGCACCCTCGAGGCAAAGGACCGCACGGGCGGCCTGCGAAGCCCGGCGGCGATGGAGAAGTTGAGGGACCTGGTCGGGTCCCTCGACTTGGTGGACGTCTGGCGAAATCTCCATCCCGACTCCAGCGCCTTCACTTGCGTGAGGTCTGGGAGAGGAGCATCCAGAATCGACCGCCTCTACATTTCCCGGGCATACGTCTCCTGCGTTCCGGCGGCTTCCATGCGGCCAGTGCCATGCACGGACCACCACCTGGTGTGGGCGGAGCTCGTTCCGCTGCGCGCGCGGGGGGGGTCCGCGTACTGGCACTTTAACAACCTGCTGCTGGAGGACGCACGGTTCCGGGATTCGTTTAGTCGGTTCTGGGCTGGCTGGAGAAGGAAACAGGGGGGCTTCCCCTCCTTGAGGCTATGGTGGGACGTGGGCAAGGCTCACGTCCGTCTCTTCTGTCAGGAGTATGCGAGGGGGTCGACCAAGAGGCGGGAGGCCCGGGTCGGGCGGTTGGAGAAGGAGGTGCTCGACCTGGAGTCCCATCTCGGTCAAGTCGTCGAGGACCCGGCCCTGCGGTTGGTGTACGAAGAGAAGAAGGGCGCGCTGAAGGACCTGCAGCTCGTCGGGTCCCGAAGCGCGTACGTGAGGTCGCGGATCCAGTTCCTGCGGGACCTGGACCGCGGCTCCCCCTTCTTCTACTCGCTGGAAAAAAGACGGGGGGTCCCTAAGCAGCTCTTGGAGCTGCTGGCCGACGATGGATCTCTGGTCTCGGATCTGGAGGGAATCCGCGCGGAGACCCGCGCCTATTACGGGGCTCTGTTCTCACCGGATCCGTCCAGCGAGGATGCGCGCAGAGTTTTGTGGGAGGACCTGCCGAAGGTCGGCCTGGAGGGCACCGAAAAATTGGACGCTCCTCTGAGTCTGGAGGAGCTGACCAGCGCCCTCCGCTAGCTCTCTAGGGGGAAGTCCCCGGGGCTGGACGGGCTGACCGTGGAGTTCCACAGGGCGTTCTGGGACGTCTTGGGGGGCGACTACGCGCGGGTCCTGGGGGAAAGTTTGGCGACCGGGGAGATGCCCCTCTCTTGGTGCAGGGCGATGATTGTCCTGCTGCCAAAGAAGGGCGATCTCCACCTCCTTAAGAACTGGTGCCCGGTCTCCCTCCTCAGCACGGATTACAAAATTTTTGCCAGGGCCATGTCTGCTCGCCTTGGCGCCGTGCTGGCCCACATGATCCACCCCGACCAGTCCTACACGGTCCCGGGCCGGTCTATCCATGATAACATCCATCTGGTCCGGGACCTGGTCCACCATTCCCAGAGGGCTGGTCTGTCAGTTGCCTTCCTTTCCCTGGATCAGGAGAAGGCGTTCGACAGGGTGGATCACGAGTATCTTTTCGGGACTCTGCGCGCATTCGGGTTCGGGACGCATTTTGTCGCCCGGATCCGACTTCTGTACGCTGCCGCGGAGTGTCTGATTAAAGTTACCGGGTCCTTGACGGCGCCCCTTCGCTTCGGGAGGGGGTTGCGTCAGGGATGCCCCATGTCCGGCCAGTTATATGCCATTTGCGTAGAGCCTTTCCTGCGCGTCTTGCGGAAGAGGTTGGCGGGACTGGCTCTGCAAGGGCCGGGCGTGGAGGTGGTCCTCTCGGCTTACGCCGATGACGTGCTCCTCATGGTCACGGATCCCGTTGACTTGCGGAGGATGCGGGAATGCCAGCAGATTTACTCGGACGCATCCTCCGCCAGGATCAACTGGGGGAAATGTTCCGGACTCCTGGTGGGTCAGTGGCGGGTGGACTCCCTGCCGGAGGAGTTCAGGCCCTTCGCCTGGAGCACTACGCACCTCCTCTACTTGGGAGTCTACCTCAGCCCGGCCGAGGACGCCTGGCCGGCGAACTGGCACGAGTTGCAGGCCAAAGTCGCCACTCGCTTAGGACGCTGGACAGGATTGCTCCGAGTGTTGTCCTACAGGGGTCGGGCATTGGTCATAAACCAACTGGTGGCCGCCATGTTGTGGTACCGGTTGGTTACTCTGATCCCTGCGTTTGTCACCAAGATACAGAAGAAGCTCGTCGACTTCTTCTGGAACAACAGGATGCACTGGGTCTCTGCCGCGGTTCTGAGTCTCCCGCTTAGGCAGGGCGGTCAGGCGCTGGTGTGCCTTCGCACCCAGGCTGCGACTTTCCGTCTTCAGACGCTGCAGAGATACCTGTATGTTGAGATTCCTCCAAGATGGTGTGCGCTGGCGACGTATTTCTTCCGCCAGCTGCGCGGCCTCAATTATGACACGCAGCTCCTGTTTGTGAATGTGGGTGGCACGCGTGCCAGCCTGCGAGAGCTGCCTGTCTTCTACCAGGAACTGCTATGGGCTTGGAATCAGGTCGCTTCCAGGCGCAGCTCTCCCCCGACAGGAATGGTGGCTGTCCTTCGGCAGCCACTGTTCAGGAATCCGCACCTCCACGTCCGCAGGTTCGGGTGGCTGGCAGAGCGCAGAGCTGTGGCTGGCAAGGTGACTCGAGTCGGGGATCTGCTCGATGGCGGAGGAGCGGGCTGGATGGCGCCGGAGGAGTTGGCGAGGCGCATGTCTTGGGTCAACGTCCAGCTCGCGGCCGATGCCATCGAGTCGATAAAGGCGAAAGTGCGCCCGGGCACCACGAGGCGTATCGAGGTGGCTCAGGCGTGTGGGGCGATCCCGTCTGAGCTTTCCCCCGTTCAGACGGAATTCCTTGTCGGCGCCCAGCCCCGAACCCCCCCTCGGGAGCCGGCGCCTCACAACTTGAGCCGTCTCGAGGAAATACCCTCCGTGCCTTTTCATTCCGCACGGAGGGGTTTCCTGTACGGGCTGCTCCTGCACACCTTCCACTTTGCCATCTTCGCCTGCCGTCCGGACACGCCGTGGCGTGCCGTTTTACCTTCCGACGGAGGCGGTGGTCCCCAATGGGGGGCTCTCTATGCGGGAGTCCTCCCTTGTTCTATTGGGGACTTGGCCGGGAGGGTGTTGCACAGGGCAGTCCCGTGCAATAGGTATTTAAGTAGGTTCACGGACTCCCGGACCGCATGTTTGTTCTGCGGTCTGGAGGAGTCCGTATTTCATATATATATCGAGTGTGAGAGGTTGCAGCCCCTCTTCCATTATTTGAAGGGGCTGCTCCTCAAGTTTTGGTTGCACTTCAGCCCCACGCTCTTGATCTATGGTCACCCGGTGCGGAGGGGAGCGGGCGGTTTGGAGGACCTCCTCGTGGGTCTGCTCCTGGGCCTGGCAAAGAAAGCCATTAATTGGTCCAGGCAGCGGGCGGTCGAGGGGGTCATCCGGCCGGATTGCCTCCCTCTCTTCCGTGGCCATGTTCGCGCCCGGGTGGCCCTGGAGATGGAGCACGCGGTGTCCGCCGGCGCGCTCGATCACTTTCCTGACCGGTGGGCGCCGCGGGGACTGGAGTGCACAATTGGGTTGGAAAACCAAATTTTAATTTGATTCTTAAGGTTTATTTGAAGTTTTAATGGTTTATTTACAGTTTTTAGTTGTCTAAATTTATGTTTTCACAAAAAGAGGATCAAGTAAAGGGAGGAGGGGGAGATGACTCCCAGAGCCAATCAGAACTTTGAAAAATGAGTGTCATTGGCTGACAAGGCAATAAGGACCCCAAGGGAAGGGAACAGTAGCCTAGTGGTAAATTTACTGAACTAGTAATCCAGAGGCTTTGATTAATGGGACGTGAGTTGAAATCCATCCACAGCAGCTGGGGCATTTAAATTTATAGAAAAAAAATAAGGATCCCAATCGCCCTGACTTTCCTCAAACACAGTTTGAATATCTGGAATCACAGGCTTATCTTTCGGCTAATCCATTGGGACGATTAAATCATCAATCAGAAACATTTAAACCATAAGTTACCCCCTTTTTAAAGGGGCACAAACAATAAGTTCCAAATTATGACAAAACTAAAATAAAAACCTTTTAAATTATAATTGAGTTCCCTGGATCCACTCTGCACTGCAGTCCCTCTGGTGCCCACCGGTTAGGGAAAGCCTCAAAGGGAACCGTCAGACACTGCGTGCTCCCTCTTCAGGGACACCCAGGCATTGGTTGTAGCCACGGAAGAGAGGCGGGCAGCCGGAGCGAACACCACCCCCCCCCATCGACTGCGCTCTGCCTGGACCAGTTGAGGGCCACCTTGCCCAGGTTAATTGAATCCTCCGTTGTTTGCGAGTCAGTGTCTTTTTAATAGTTCTGCGTGGTTCAGTGGGTTGGTCATTTTCAGGTATCTGTGGGTTTGAGGCAACATCCAACCAGATCAGTGAGTCTGCAAAGCGGGTCAGGCGAATGGAAAGTGCGTGTGAAATAGCAGAGGCTCTGACCATCATTTTCCAATCTTCTCTGGCTTCAGGTGTGGTGCCAGAGGACTGGAGGACTGCTAACGTGGTACCGTTGTTTAAAAAGGGACCATGTACAGCAAGCACCTCAAAGCACTGGAGAGGTACCACCAACGCTGCCTCCGCAAGATCCTGCAAATCCATTGGCAGGATAGACACTCCAACGTCAGTGATCGCGCTCAGGCCAACATCACCGGCATCGAAGCTTTGACAACGCTCGATCAGCTCCGATGGACGGGTCACATTGTCCGCATGCCCGATACGAGACTCCCAAAACAAGCGCTCTACTCGGAGCTCCGGCACGGCAAGAGAGCCCCAGGTGGGCAGAGGAAATGCATCAAGGACACCCTCAAAGCCTCCTTGAAAAAGTGTAACATCCCCCACCGACACCTGGGAATCCCTGGCCCAAGACCGCACAAAGTGGAGTAGAAGAATCCGGGAAGGCGCCGAACACATCGAGTCTCTTCGCCGGGAGCAAGCGGAAGCTAAGCGCAGGCAGCGCAAGGAGCGCACGTCAACCCAAGCACCCCACCCACCCGCCCCCTTCAACCACCGTCTGCCTCACCTGTGACAGAGACTGCAGGTCCTGCATTGGACTCATCAGTCACCTGAGAACTCGTTTTAAATGTGGAAGCAAGTCATCCTCGGTTCGGAGGGACTGCCGAAGGAGAAGAAGAAGTTTAAAAATGGAGAATGGGATAGACCGAATAATTACAGGCCAGTCAGCCTAACATCAGTGTTGGGAATATTATTGGAAACATTTCCGAGCGACAGGATAAATCTTCATTTAGAAAGACACGGATTAATCAGGGACAGTCAGCATGGATATGTTAAGGGAAGATCCTGTCTGACTAACTTGATTGAATTTTTTGAGGAGGGTCGATGAGGGTAGTGCGTTTGATGTAATCTATATGGATTTTAGCAAGGCTTTTGATAAGGTCCTGCAAGGCAGACTGGTCACAATAGTAAAAGCCCATGATATCCAAGGCAAAGGGGCAAGTTGGATCCAGAATTGGCTCAGAGGCAGGAAACAAAGGGTAATGGTCGAAGGGTGTTTTCGTGACTGGAAGGCTGTTTTCAGTGGGGTTCCGCAGGGCTCAGTACTGGGTCCTTTGCTTTTTGTGGTATATATCAATGATTTAGACTTGAATGTAAGAAGTATGATTAAGAAGGTTGCAGATGATACAAAAATTGGCTGTGTGGTTGATAATGAAGAAAGCTGAAGACTGCAGGAAGATATCAATGGACTGGTCAGGTGGGCAGAACAGTGGCAAAAGGAATTCAATCTGGAGAAGTGTGAGGTCATGCATTTGTGGAGGGCTAACAAGGCAAGGGAATACACAAGGGTAGGACACAGAAGTGCAGAAGATCAGAGGGACCTTGGAGTGCATGTCCACAGATCCCTGAAGGTAGCTGGACAGGTAGATAAGGTGGTTAAGAAGGCACACGGGATACTTGCTTTATTAGCCGAGGCATAGAATATAAGAGCAGGGAGGTTATGCTTGAAATGTATAAAACACTGGTTAGGCCGCAGCTAGAGTACTGCGTGCAGTTCTGGTCACCACATTACAGGAAGGATGTGATTGCACTAGAGAGGGTACAGAGGAGATTTACGAGGATGTTGCCTGGGCTGAAGAATTTTAGCTATGAGGAAAGATTGGATAGGCTGGGTTGTCCTATTTATCCCTCAAATAAAAACAGAAAATGCCGGAGACGCTCGGCAGGTCAGGCAGCGTCTGTGAAGAGAGAAACAGAGTCAACGTTTCAGGTCGATGACCTTTCGTCAGAACTGGAAAAAAGCCAGAAATGGAACAGATTCTTAAGCAAGTGAAGAGGCTGGGAAAGGGGGGAGGGGAGGAAAGAACAAAAGGGACGGTCTGTGATAGGATGGACGGCAGGAGAGATTAAGAGACATTGAGAGATATTCAAGGCAAAGGGAGATGGTAATGGGACAGGTTAAGAAACAAAGGATGGCTCTAGATGAAGTGTAAATTGTGCTTTCTTTTAATATTAATCCCTCAACCAACATAACAAAAACAGATGATCCAGTCATTATCACATTGTTGTTTGTGGGAGCTTGCTGTGTGCAAATTGGCTGCTATGCTTCCTACATTACAACAGTGACTACACTTCAAAAAGTACTTCATGGGCTGTCAAGTGCTTTGAGACGTCCGGTGGTCGTAAAAGGCGCTATAGAAATGCAAGTCTTTCTTTTCCCTAGTCTCATTCTTTTGTATTTTCCCACATTATATGCCATTTTCCACCCACCTATCCCGATCCCTTTGTATTTGTAGGTCCGCCTCACCCCCATTATTAGATTCATGCCAGCTTTAAATGATGGTTAACTGTGTATGTGTGTTTTTGTAATGTTTTAAATATTACCTTTTGCACGAGTACATTCCATGTATTTGACATGTACTGGGGTAAGTCTGGTCTATCCGCCGGGGAAAGGATGTTTGAGTTAAGCTGACGGGATTGGGGGGATTGCAGGAAGAGAGGCAATCACTGTGTGTACTCTTTTTGAGCAACCCATAAACAAAGAGACTAACTAAACTCAAAACATTAAGTGAAACTTAACAAATTAAGTTGAAATTTGGTTGCTGGGTGATGAATCACTCCAGTCCCCACGGGGCCCACCGGTCGCAGGCGGCCTCGAGCGTGCCGGGTTCACCGCGTGCTCCATCTCCAAGGACACCCGGGCACGAACGTGGCCACGGAAGAGCGGCAGTCAGTCGGCCGAATGACCCTCTGCTGCCTGGACCCAGTTGCTGGCAATCACTGTGTGTAGTGTTGGTTGTGTAGACTTTGTTCCACTGATGTGAAGAGACTATCTGTTATAGACTTGTTTTAGTGATTAATCTCTCTTGATGTTTGACTGTCGAGAAGGAAAGTACAAATGGAAAGAGGCGAGGAGACTGGTGAATCTTCTCTGGTGGAACAGGAAGTCCAGTAAATCATTCTGAGATGAGAATTACTGAGGTTTCCCTCAATCTGGTCAGGGAAGGATGGTGCTGGGGTTCCATGGATACCTTGTGTTCCTGATTGGACCACAACACTGTGGGATCAACAGGAAGGAACAGGCTAAGAAAGCACATCAAAGGTCTAACACTATTGAATGAAAGATGAAGTAAGGAAAAGTGGGACTAGTGGACTGACACACGTGTTCATGTGATACAGGTATGTTGAGAATAACCTCAGATTTTCACCCAAGGTCAAAACTCAGATAAAGCTCTAACACTGTGACCACGTCTCTAATTGTTTATCCTATAGTTACCTTGCCCTATTCTCCAACTCTCCATTAGACTTAGAAGTGGCAGCTTTAGCCATAGGAACCTAGTGCAGTGTGGTTCTAAGCCAATGGGACTCCATGAAGAGAGTATTGTTCTTCACCCCCTCCCCACCAACAGAAATGATCTTCACCAAGAAAAGTATCCCATAAAGGCCAGTTGGAACTCCCAGATTTGAATTAGGACAATTCTATTAGACTAGATTGGGTGTTTAAACAAATTGTCTGCAACTTAAAACATCAAATGAAACTTAAAATTTGGTTGCTGGGGTTGATGATGCATTCCAGTCGCTGCGGAGCCTACCCGTCACAGAAGGGCTCGAGCATGCTGGCCGACACCGCGTGCTCCATCTCCAGGGAGAACCAGGCGCAAACATGGCCACGGAAGACAGGCAGGCAATCGGGCCGAACAACACTCAACCGCCCGCTGCTTGGACCAGTTAATGGCCTTTTTGGGAAGGCCCAGGAGCAGTCCTCCGAGAAGGTCCTCTCATCTGCCTGCTCCCTCCACACTGGGTGACCGAAGATCAGGAGCGTGGGACTGAAGTGCAACCCAAAATTGAGCAGCTCCTTTCACATAATGAATGAAAGGAGGACTGCCACCTCACATTCTGTGTAAACACAGCCCAGTGTACTCTTTTAGTTGGGACCAACAACAAATTTGACTGTAAATTAACAAAAGTTCAACTAAAACTTAAATCAAATTAAAATTTGGTTTTCCGGGTTGACGAGGCACTCCAGTCCCCGCGGCGCCCACCGGTGGCGGAAATACTCAAGCGTGCCGGCGGACACCGCGTGCTCCATCTCCAGGGCCACCCGGGCGCGAACATGGCCGCGGAAGAGAGGCAGGCAATCCGGCTGAACGACCCCCTGGACCAATTGATGGCTTTTTTAGCCAGGCCCACAAGGGTGACCGTAGATCAGGAGCGTGGGACTGAAGTGCAACCAAAAATCGAGGAGCAGCCTCTTCAGGTAATGAAAGAGGGGCTGCAACCTCTCTCATTCTATGGAAACGTGAAACACGGACTCCTCCAGGCCGCAAAAAATGCAGGCGGCCTGGGGGTCCGTGAACCTATTTAAAACCATATTGCACGGGACCGCTCCGTGCAACACCCTCCAGGCCAAGTCCCCGATGGAACAAGGGAGGACTCCCGCATAGAGAGCCCTCCATTGGGGACCTCCGCCACCGCCGGTCAGCAAGACGCCACGCCAAGGCGTGTCCGGACGGCAGACGCAGACAGCAAAGTGGTGTCTGCGCAGGAGCAGCCCGTACAGGAAACTCCTCCGCGCGGAATGAAAAGGCACGGAGGGTCTTTCCTCGAGACGGCGCAAGTTGTGAGGAGCCGGTTTCCGAGGGGAGTTTCGGGGCCGGGCGCCGATTAGGAACTCCGTCTGAACGGGGGCAAGCTCGGACGGTATCGCCCCACGTGCTCAAGCCGCCTCGATACACCTAGTGGAGCCGGGGCCCAGTGCCATTTTCACCGACTCAATGGCTTGGACCGCGAGCCGGACGTTGGCCCAGGACAGGCGCCACGCCAGCTCCTCTGGCGCCATCCAGCCCGCTCCTCCGCCATCGAGCAGATCCCCGACTCTGGTCACCTTGCCAGGCACAGCCTTGTGCTCCGCCAGCCACCCGAACCCACGGTCGTGGAGGTGCGGATTCCTGAGCAACAGCTCCCGAAGGAGAGCCGCTGCTCCCGAGAGGGGTAAGAGCTCCGCCTGGAAGCGACGTAGTTCCAAACCCATAGCAGTTCCTGGTAGAAGACAGGCAGCTCCCGCAAGCTGGCACGCATGCCGCCCACTTTCACAAACAGGAGCTGCGTGGCGTAATTGAGGCCGTGCAGCTGGTGGAAGAAATACGTCGCCAACGCACACCATCTCAGGACACAGCCCAGCGTAGCTCTTGTCTGAAGACAACCAAATGTTATCAGAAAATAAGCAACCACTCAAATTTACAAGGAGACAAAATCTAGTCCAATGTTGAACAGTTTATTTACAGTTAGTGACAGTTGATATTACATTAAGAGCCCAGGTCTCACAGCTCTTTGTACAAAGTCACACAACCCATCATTCCCTGAAGGACAGGGTCTCCCACACAATTATATAAAACACGAGTACTGAACACAATAAGCTTCAGTCACTCTCCCCCAGGGTGTGCTTGTCAAACAGGTACTCTCCCATGCCATTCTCAGGGGCTCCCAGTCTCTTCAAGTTGGTGATGTGATCTCCAAGCTTCTTGATCATCTTCACTTGCTCATCCAAGTAGTGGGTCTCCAGGAAGTCACACAACTGAAAGAAACAAAAAAAAAAGTGAAACTAGTTATAGCCAGTAGCAGATATCAAGGAACATCCAAGCTCCCCCCACTTCCTCTAGAGTTGGGATTTTAATCCTCATGGACTGGAGGATAGTCAAGTGGTGTAATTGAGATGATGTAAATTTGCTCAAATGATCTAGTAATTCCTGTACAATAGATGCTTAGATCCTGGAACCACTGCGACACACTTATTCTCAATGTCCACATAAGGCCAACTGTCCCATCCTCACCCCAACCCCCTAAAGAACCCAGGAGACACCCCAACACAACGCGATTGGGCATGTAGATTGTTGAATCAGCTCAAGGACAGCAAGGTTCCACCACCTCCAACATACCCAAAAACCCACCAAGAACTTACATGAGGGTCAGTGCTCCCAGTGGAGAGTTTGTGCAGATCCAGCAGACTCTGGTTGACATTCTTCTCCATCTGCAGAGCTCTCTGCATCACCTCCAGACCATTGCTCCACTCATCCTGCTCTGGTTTCTGAAGGTGAAAGTCACAGTTCACTTACAATGAATTAAACAAAAAAGACACAAGGCAGCACAAGGAAAACAGGGGTGAAAAGCAGCCAGAAATCCATGTTACCATGAACCAATGTGTCACAGGAATATAAAATGACAGCATTGCTTTAGAAAGTATTGGAAACAAGGGGAACCCAACAGAAGGCCACTCATTTATTGAATCCAACCTTGATGTCCTCCAAGAGGATTCGGCCTCCACGCCGATTCTGGAATTTCATCAGTTTCTCAGCATCCTCGTGTTTCTCATGTGACTGCTCCTTGAGGAACTCGGCAAAGTGACGCAGGGCAACATCATCCCGGTCAAAGTAATAGGACTGTGGAGAGAATTTTAAACAGCTTCAGCAGACCTAGATCTTCATATACAATGCAAGATTATATTTACCCCTAGTTAGCTAGTGAGTTCTTAATCTTGCAAAAATAGATAGAACCATAGAAGATAGGAGCAGTAGGCCATTCGGCCCCTTGAGCCTGTTCCAACGTTTAGTGAGATCATGGCTGATCATCCAAACAAGTACCCTGTCCCTGGCTTCTCCCTTGATCCTTAAGATACCATTGGTTAACTAGCAAAATGCAATTCACTTCACTAATCTGAACATGTTGGCCAGCTTCTTCTCCCAAGAACCAGGATGAAACAGTCAACCAACAAATAAAAACTATAAACTACAGTTCAGGATTATATTTCATGAACAGTCAAACTAAACTCTACTGCTGGATAAGTAGTCCCTCCTCTACTTCCTGTCATTCAGATGAGATGTTAAACAGAGGCCCTGTCTGTCCTCAGGTGGATGTGAAAGATCTCAAGGCACTACTTCAGAGAACAGGGGAGTTCTCTCCAGATTCCCAGACCAATATTTATCCCTCAACCAAAACAGATGATCTGATGAGTCTCATTGTTTGTGCAAGCTTACTGTGCACAAATTGGCTGCTGCATTTCCCACATAACAGGTGGCTTCATTGACTACCTCCCAAAGTGCCTTGTAGCCAAAGAGATCTAGGCAGTGAACAAGGCTTCAACACCAGGATTCCCAGAACTTCACTTCCAGTTAAAGAGAAAGCTAGTGAGGACCTGCCAACATGTCACTCACTACAGTCACCCCACTGAAACTGAACTTTGTCTCATGTCAACAAGCACCAACAGTCACTTGACCAGGTTTGTGCTCTTCTGTTACAAACTCAGGCAGCAGCTGAGCTAGTTCCATATATTAAACCTGGTCAACAGAGTGCAGCTGCTACAAGGAGCAGGCCATCAACACAACAAGCTCACCCTGAAGTACTCACTGCTCAAAGATTGCTTCCCCAGGTAAGGAAGTCAAGAGAAATATAGTTGAAAGCCAGTTCATGGAACTACAGAATGTCCAGCTTTTAAGAATACAGCAACAAGGAATACAAGACTCACCATGGAAAGATAAACATAGGAGGAATAGAGCTCCATGTTAATTTGCTTGTTGACAGCATCCTCACAGTCCTTGTGGTAGTTCTGACGTACTTGGGAGGCCATCTTCACTATTTCCTGTTATACTATTACTGCTCACTAGCACCTAGAAAGTTCAAAAACTAACCCTTTCTAACTCAAGCTCTTGTATTTATACTACTGGGACAGCCTGCATTCAAACAAGGAATGACATCACCAATGATGATTGACAATCCCTGAGAGCCAATCAGGAATCTTTCCTGAATCCAGGCACCAATTAACAAAGGAGAGGGGGTGTGGGGGAGGAGGGGGTGAGACCCAGAGCCAATCAGAGCTATGGAAAACCGGCAGGTTTGGGAGATCAGTCTCGGTGATGTCATTGCTTTTGGGTTCCTTGACCTTCTTCAAATCGGAAAGTCTCTCGTTGTTTGATGCTCTCATTTGAATTAAATGACAATTTGCTGCTTTCCAAAAGCTCAAGGTGCTGAGAATCATCCTTCGCTATCGATGAATTTTCCTACAATTGTTCCTTCATCGTCGCTGGGTCAAAATCCTGGAACTCACTGCCTAACAGCATTGTGGGAGTACCTTCACCGCACGGAGTTCAAGAAGGCGCCTCACCCCCACCTTCTCCAGGGCGACTCGCGCCGAGCAATACATTCTGGCCGTTGACAGCGACGCCCACATCCCGTGAATTAATATTCTAAAAATGGAATCAATTGATTGGAAACATCTTTGTGTGTTATGGAACATACACCAGAGTATTATTCATTTCACATTTTCAGATTCTGTAGAACCGGGACCCATGAGGCTTGACTTTCCATTAAATATTTCTCCCCATCACACAATCCCTTCGAATGTAAAGACAGAAATTTCTCTTCCAGAAAAACAGGCATGTTCCCGATGGCGGGGAGTCCAGAACCAGGGGTCACAGTCTAAGGATAAGTGGGAAGCCATTTAGGACTGAGATGAGGAGGAATTTCTTCACCCAGAGAGTGGTGAACCTGTGAAATTCTCTGCCACACAGGGCAGTTGAGGAAAATTCATTAAATATATTCAAGAAGGATTTGAATATATTTCTTGAGGCTAAATGGATCAAGGGATATGGGGAGAAAGCAGGGACAGGGTACTGAATTTGGATGATCAGCCGCGATCTCATTAAATGGCTGAACAGGCTCGAGTTGCTGAATGGCCGACTGATGCTCCAATCTTCTATGTTTCTCTGTGTATTTTCTAGCCCGTCACTCGGGGAGCTGCTACCAGGGCTGTGCTTCTTTGTAGTCAGACTGTAGGAAATGTATCGGCACGGAGCGGGGTGAACGTCGACCTCATAGATTTTGTGAGATGCAAACAGTTACCATTAGTGCCGTTCTGACCTCAGTGCGGGGAGTGCTTGCAGCCGAACCGCACCCGAGTTCAACGTGTTAAATTGGTATAGAACCTCGGTTAGACTACACTTGGAGTACGATGCACGGTTCTGGTCGTCATAGAATCATAGAATAGTGCAGCACAGAAGGAGACCATTCGGCCCATCGAGTCTGTCCCGGCTCGTTCAAAGAGCAATCCAGTTAGTCCCACTCCCCCGCTCTTTCCCCAGGAACCTGGAACTTTTTTCTACTTCAAGTATTTATCCAATTCCCTTTTGAAGGCCACTATTGAATCTGTATCCACCGCCCCATCAGGCAGCGCATTCCCAATCCTAACCACTCCTTGTGTAACAACGTTTTTCCTCCTGTCGCCTCTGGTTCTTTTGCTAATCATCTTAAATCTGTGTCCTCTGGTTATCGACCCTTCAGCCATTGGAAACAGTTTCTCTTTATTTACTCTATCGAAACCCTTCATGATTTTAAACACCTCTATCAAATCTCCCCTTAGCCTTCTCTGCTCTAAGGAGAATATTACAAAAAGGATATAGAGGCACTGGAGGAGGTGGAAATTTGATTTACAAGGATGATAGCAGAACTGAGAGGTTATATCGATCAGGAATGACTGAACAGGCTGGGGCTCTTTTCTCTAGAAATAAGAAGGCTGAAGGGTGACCTAATAGAGGTCTTTAAAATTATGAAGGTGTTTTGATAAGGTAGATGGAAAGAAAATGCTTTCACTTGTGGGGGAGTCCAGAACTCAGGGCCATAAATATAAGATAGTCACTAATAAATCTAACAAGGGATTCAGGAGCAACTTCTTCAGTGGTGAGAATGTGGAACTCGCTACCACATAGGAGTAGTTGAGGCGAAGAGCAGAGATGCATTTAAGGGGAAGTTTGGTAAGAAGGGAATAGAAAATATGCTGATCGGATTAGATGAAGAAAGGCAGGAGGAGGCTTGTGTGGAGCATAAACACCGGCACGGAGCAGTCGGGCCGAATGGCCAGTTTCTGTGCTGTAAATTCGATGTCATTCTTAAAACACGGGCGCCTGTAAAGTTTTTCACATCGAGTGAGCTGAAGACTTTGTTTTGTCTGAAACATGAAGCCGTCAAACCCGTCAGCACGCAAACCCATCCCGACTCGTAGAATTGCGGCTCATCGTCGTGTGAAATTTGGGGACTCAGATACCCCAGAAATGCCTCCGAGAGATGCAAAGACATCAATGTGGAATGGCTGAAGACGGCAATTTCATTGCACCTGCTGCAGTTCTCAGCTAAGTTCCTAAATTAGCGTGTAAACACTGGCGTGTTGCAGCTGCAGCATCATCAACGGATGAATCCATTCCTGGGGGTGAAGGACACAAATGGAGATGCAGTCGGATTTGGAAAGGATGATTGCTATTTGGTATGAACTGCACAATGGGCCTGAATACCAATCAATACATTTATGGAGGAGCTGCCGGTATTGGGTTTATACATTGATGGAACAGGCAGGGAGGGGGAAGAGAGTTTCAGGAGAAGTATCTATTTAACTTGGGGGTTTCACTTTGTGCATTTAATGAAATACATTTACTCCTTCCGGAAGGATTATATTTTGTGGGAATACAGTTCCGCACGTATTCCTCGTCCTTCAATACCTTACCCAAGACCATGAGTGTTGGCAGGTTAGTCAAACATGGTGGGGGAGGGGGAAGGAGAGTGGTCCCAGAACAAAGCCCAGTAGGGTACTCACAGTTTCCCAGTAAGATATTTTCAAATTCTCTACCCCAAAGGGCTGTGGATGCTGAACCATTAACTATATTCAAGGCTCAGATAGATTTTTAGATTGTAGTGGGATCAAGGGATATGGAGATCGGGCTGGAAAGTAGAGGTGAGATTGAAGATCAGCTATGATTTTATTGAATGGTGGAGCAGGCTCAAGGGCCGCATGGCCTACTCCTGCTTCTAATTATGTTATGTGGATAGCAAGCCGATATGGCAATTGTTGATTCTCCTCCACCACCACATCAATTGTAATCCCCTTATCATGAGTTCAGTGAGCTCCAACATTGGTCTGTGCAGCAGTTATTTGTTTCTCTGCCCAGAAAGGCTATAGCGGCAGTGGTGAGTTTGTTAACGGAGTTACCCCCGCTAATGACTGATGGGGATCTGTAGCAGTTTACTGAATACAAACTGCTCTTCCCCAGGGAAAATATAATTCTTAGAGAATGCGAAACCAGAGCTTTCTCTTCATTGGACTGAAATGACAGAACACAGTCACAGCAAATCATCCTTGTGTTTATTATAACTTGTATTTCATTGTAATGGCTAAATTATAACTCTCTTCAAGCTCTCAAGGGCAGGGGGGAATATTCATCACCATGGCAGCAAGTACTTCTATTTAACTGCCTAGAGCCCAAGCTTTGGAATGCCCTCCCTAAACCTCTCTGCCTCCTTTAAGACTCTAAAACCTACTTCTTACCAAGCTTCAGGGGTCCCTGGTCCCATTAGCTCATTTGGCTGAACACACCTTTGTACATTAAGCTGTTGCATTACAGCATTGCAGTTTGTTTGCAACACAAGATCGACAAATTTCCAAGAAATACATAGAATATCAAAGTTAAATAGATTAAAATTACCCTGCCAAAAAAAGTAATAGAACTGTTCCCATTGGTGGAAGGGTCGAGAACCAGAGGACACAGATTTAAGGCGATTGGAAGGGGGCCCAAAGACAACATGAGGAAAAACTGAACGCAGCGAGTGGTTAGGATGTGGAATGCACTGCCTGAGAGGGTGATGGTGGCAGACTCAATCTCTGTTTCCAAAAGGGAATTAGACAAGTACCTGAAGGATAAAATGGCAGGGCTCCACAGAAAGGGCAGGGTATAGTACTAGCCAAAGTGCTCCTGCAGTGAGCCAGCATGGGCTCGACAGGCCGAATGGCCTCTTGTGCTGTAACCATTCTATGACCAAATCCCATGACAACGCTGCTGCACAGCCCAGTGTAATACTGGAAATGTAACCAAGTTATGTTAACTGGAACAAAAACCACTAAAATTTAGAAGGAGACAAAATCCAGTCAAAATATAGAACAGTTTATTTACAGTTAGTGACATTTCACATTAAGAGCCCAGGTCTCTCAGCTCTTGCACAAAGTCACAAACAATCATTCCCTACAGGACAGGAGTCTCGCACACAATTACAAATACAAGTACTAAACACAATAGGCTTCATCCCTGCAGTCAGTTTAGTCACTCTTCCCCCAGGGTGTGCTTGTCAAACAGGTACTCTCCCATGCCATTCTCAGGGGCTCCCAGTCTCTTCAGGTTGGTGATGTGATCTCCAAGCTTCTTGATCATCTTCACTTGCTCATCCAAGTAGTGGGTCTCCAGGAAGTCACACAACTGGAAAAAGAGGGAAACTAGTTATGTCCAGCAGCAGATTTCAAGGAACATCCTAGCTTCCCGAAAGAGTTCAATCCACTTGGACTGCAGGATAGTGTTGTGGTGCAATTGAGATTAATGGAATTACTGCATCATTAGATTAAACTTCCTGCAGAATAGGGGCATAGATCCTAAAATCACTGGGACACATTCACTAGTCAATGTCCACAGTAGGCCAACCTCCCACCACTCAAAAACCTAAAAGGCACCAACACAAAGCTATTGGGCGTGAAGATCTTTTGAATAGGCTCACGGTACCACCACCTCCAACTTAACAAATGCCCACATTACAGCTTCAAGAACTTACATGAGGGTCAGTCCTAACAGTGGCGAGTTTGTGCAGATCCAGCAGACTCTGGTTGACATTCTTCTCCAGCTGCAGAGCTCTCTGCATCGCCTCCAGACCATTGCTCCACTCATCCTGCTCTGGTTTCTGGAAAGGGAAATTCAGACAATTCACTGTACAATGGAATAAACAAACAAAGTATTGAAGGAAATTAGGGGTGCAAATATCTAATGTTACCATGAACCAATGTGTTAGAAGAAAATAGAACTACAGCATTAAGCCAACACAACTACTGGAGTCAAATAACAGATGTAGTTAAGGGGAAGCTAGATAAGTACTAGGGAGAGGTGTATAGAAGGATATGCAGATAGGGCTAGATGAAGCACAGTGGGGGGTGGCTCGTGCAGTATAAACTCTGTCATAGACCCACTTGGACAAATGGCCTGTTTGTTATAAATTGGAACCAATGGCTTTAGAAAGTATTTGAAACAATCAGTCTACGGGTCCCAGACAGAAGGTCACTTGTTCATCGAGCCAAACCTTGATGTCCTCCAAGATGATTCGGCCTCCACGCCGATTCTGGAATTTCATCAGTTTCTCAGCGTGCTCCCGTTCCTCGTGCGACTGCTCCTCGAAGAACTCGGCAAAGTGACGCAGGGCAACATCATCCCGGTCAAAGTAGAAGGACTATGGAGAGATCAGAAAAGTCGTTGGGTATCCCATGGCAGATCTATCATGGGTATTGTACATAAAGCCAACCTGGATTTTGCTTTAATTCAAAGGGTTCAATTCTCACTGAACTTGTGGTACATGGAAACTAGCACAGGCCTACTTACTTCACTAACCTGGTAGCAAGTGGACAATCTGACCCCTAGCAATAGGGAAACTGGCCAATGGAAATGGCAAAAGAACCAGAGGCTACAGGAGGAAACTCAAGTGCATGCACTGCCTGAAAGGGTGGTGGGAGCAGATTAAATAGTAACTTGCAAATATTGGCCCAGATCTATTGCCAAGGGGCACTAGAAACAAACCCATTAAAGTAAAGTAGAGTCTAGTCACAGTGCACAATTCATGTAGTACATCAAAGAGGAGACACTGGTCTGAATCTTACTGGCTACATTCATCCCATGGAACTAAAATTACCACAAGCAACATTAATTTGGCACCTTCAACACTAATCAAGGCATTTCAGAGGAGAACCACATACCAAGGAATAAAGGTTCATAAACCTTCAGAATTTGAAGTGCTTGGTCAAGGTCAAGAAGTAGGAAAGCAGAGTTAAGGGAGAGTTCCCGAGTAGGGTCAAAGTGGCTGACGGATTTACCACCAGTACGGCAAAGGGAGTTAGAGAAAAGACAGAAGGGCACAAACTGAGAGTTAAAACTAAGGTTAATATTAGGAACAGGAGTGGGCCATTCAGCCACTCGAGCCTGCTCCACCATTCAATTTGATCATGGCTGACCTGTAGCTTTACTCCATCCCCCTTGAGGCACTTACCCAAGAAAAGCATCTGTCTTGAAAGCTCCAATTGTCCCAGCATCCACAGCTGGGGGGAAAAGCAGGTAAAGAAAAAAAAAAAAAAAAAAAAAAAGTGTTCCAGGTCTCCACCACCCTTGTGAAAAAGTGCCTCCTGACTTCCCTCCTAAATGGGCTATTTCTAATTTTAAGATTACATCCCCTTATTGCAAAAGCAAAGTAGGGAAAGGCCATGGAGTGATTTAGAAGTGAGGATAACAATTCTGATTTCCACACATTGAATGCAGAGTGTATTCCAAATATAAACTTCAACAACACACTCAAGAGCCCAGGAAAGAGAGTCATTAAGATACTCAGAATATGGTTCAGTTACTGCAAGGACCAGAGAGGCAGTTTGTTAATGGACACACAAGATGATAAATTGCATTATATTTTAGCTTTAAAAAATGAATTTACTGTGCATAGATTGAGGGGTGGGCTAGACACAGCACAGAATTTAGTAGTGTCACATTACATAGTCTCCATTGTGAAGTGGTCAGAAATACAAGACTCACCATGGAGAGATAAACATAGGAGGAATAGAGCTCCATGTTGATCTGCTTGTTGACAGCATCCTCACAGTCCTTGTGGTAGTTCTGACACACTTGAGAAGCCATCCTAATTATTATTTTTTGCTAAATCTAAACTTTGTTGAAATAAGAAGCTGGAATTTAACCAACCCCCCAAACTCCTAATATTTATACCGCTGGATAATCCAGGGCGTGGCCGCCTAGATGATGAGTGACATTCCTCAATACCCAATCAGAAGTGGCAGCCTCTCTCAGAGCACCAATCAAGTAAAGGGAGGAGGGGAGATGACTCCCAGAGCCAATCAGAACTTTGAAAGGGGGTCGTCCGGCCGGATTGCCTCCCTCTCTTCCGTGGCCATGTTCGCGCCCGGGTGGCCCTGGAGCTGGAGCACGCGGTGTCCGCCGGCGCGCTGGATCACTTTCGTGACCGGTGGGCGCCGCGGGGACTGGAGTGCTTAATTGGGCTGGAGAACCAAATTTTAATTTGATTATTAAGGTTTATTTGAAGTTTTATTGGTTTATTACAGTTTGATTGGTTTATTTACAGTTTTAATGGTTTATTTACAGTTTTTATGTGTCTAAATTTATGGTTTTACCAAAAGAGGATCAAGTAAAGGGAGGAGGGGAGATGACTCCCAGAGCCAATCAGAACTTTGAAAGGGGGTCGTCCGGCCGGATTGCCTCCCTCTCTTCCGTGGCCATGTTCGCGCCCGGGTGGCCCTGGAGCTGGAGCACGCGGTGTCCGCCGGGGCGCTCGATCACTTTCGTGACCGGTGGGCGCCGCGGGGACTGGAGTGCATAATTGGGCTGGAGAACCAAATTTTAATTTGATTATTAAGGTTTATTTGGAGGTTTTATTGGTTTATTTACAGTTTTATAGTTTATTTACAGTTTTTATTGTCTAAATTTATGGGTTCAAAAAAAAAGAGGATCAGAACTTTGAAAAATGAGTGTCATTGGCTGACAAGGCAATAAGGACCCCAAGGGCAGGGGATGGTAGCCTAGTGGTTAAGTTACTGAACTAGTCATCCAGAGGCCTTGAACTAATGATCTGCAAGACCTGGGTTTAAATTCCCACAGCAGCTGGGGAATTTAAATTTATAGAAAAAAAAGAAGGATCCCAATCGCCCTGACTTTTCTCAAACACAGTTTGAATATCTGGAATCACAGGCTTATCTTTAGGCTAATCGATTGGGACGATTAAATCATCAATCAGAAACACTTAAACCATAAGTGGCCCCTTTTTAAAGGGGCACAAACAATAAGTTCCAAATTATGACAAAACCAACATAAAAACCTTTAAAATTATAATTGAGTTCCCTGGATCCACTCTGCACTCCAGTCCCTCTGGTGCCCACCGGTTATGGAAAGCCTCAAAGGGAACCGTCAGACACCGCGTGCTCCCTCTTCAGGGACACCCAGGCATTGGTTGTAGCCGCGGAAGGGAGGCGGGCAGCTGGAGCGAACACCCCCCCCATCGACCGCACTCTGCCTGGACCAGTTGAGGGCCACCTTGCCCAGGTTAATTGAATCCTCCGTTGTTTGCGAGTCAGTGTCTTTTTAATAGTTCTGCGTGGTTCAGTGGGTTGGTCATTTTCAGGTATCTGTGGGTTTGAGGCAACATCCAACCAGATCAGTGAGTCTGCAAAGCGGGTCAGGTGAAGTGAAAGAGCGTGTGATGAATGTGACAAACACAAGCGCTCAGAAATAAGAGAGGAAATAGCAGAGGCTCTGACCATCATTTTCCAATTTTCTCTGGCAGAGGACTGGAGGACTGCTAACGTGATACCGATGTTTGAAAAGGGACCATGTACAGCAGTCACCTCAAAGCACGGGAGAGGTACCACCAACGCTGGCTCTGCAAGATCCTGCAAATCCATTGGCAGGAGAGGCGCACCAACGTCAATGATCTCGCTCAGGCCAACATCCCCAGCATCGAAGCTTTGACCACGCTCGATGAGCTCCGATGGACGGGTCACATTGTCCGCATGCCCGATACGAGACTCCCAAAACAAGCGCTCTACTCGGAGCTCCGGCACGGCAAGAGAGCCCCAGGTGGGCAGAGGAAAGGCTTCAAGGACACCCTCAAAGCCTCCTCGAAAAAGTGTCACATCCCCACCGACACCTGGGAATCCCTGGCCCAAGACCGCACAAAGTGGAGTCGAAGAATCCGGGAACGCGCCGAACACATCGAGTCTCTTCGCCGGGAGCAAGTGGAAGCCAAGCGCAGGCAGCGCAAGGAGCGCACGTCAACCCAAGCACCCCACCCACCCGCCCCTTCGACCACCGTCTGCCCCACCTGTGACAGAGACAGTAGGTCCCGCATTGGACTCATCAGTCACCTGAGAACTCGTTTTTAATGTGGAAGCAAGTCATCCTCGGTTCGGAGGGACTGCCAAAGAAGAAGAAGAAGAAGTTTAAAAATGGAGAATGGGATAGACTGAATAATTACAGGTCAGTCAGCCTAACCTCGGTGTTGGGAAAATTATTGGAAACATTTCTGAGCGACAGGATAAATCTTCATTTAGAAAGACACAGATTAATCAGGGACAGTCAGCATGGATATGTTAAGGGAAGGTCATGTCTGACTAACTTCATTGAATTGTTTGAGGAGGTAACAAGGAGGGTCGATGAGAGTAGTGCGTTTGTTGTAGCCTATATGGATTTTAGCAAGGCTTTTGATAAGGTCCTGCAAGGCAGACTGGTCACAAAAGTAAAAGCCCATGAGATCCAAGGCAAAGGGGCAAGTTGGATCCAGAATTGGCTCAGAGGCAGGAAACAAAGGGTAATGGTCGAAGGGTGTTTTTGTGACTGGAAGGCTGTTTCCAGTGGGGTTCCGCAGGGCTCAGTAATGGGTCCTTTGCTTTTTGTGGTATATATCAATGATTTAGACTTGAATGTAGGAAGTATGATTAAGAAGTTTGCAGATGATACAAAAATTGGCTGTGTGGTTGATAATGAAGAAAGCTGAAGACTGCAGGAAGATATCAATGGACTGGTCAGGTGGGCAGAACAGTGGCAAATGGAATTCAATCTGGAGAAGTGTGAGGTCATGCATTTGTGGAGGGCTAACAAGGCAAGGGTTAAATGGTAGGACACTGAGAAGTGCAGAAGATCAGAGGGACCTTGGAGTGCATGTCCACAGATCTCTGAAGTTAGCTGGACAGGTAGATAAGGTGGTTAAGAAGGCATACGGGATACTTGCTTTATTAGCCGAGGCATAGAATATAAGAGCAGGGAGGTTATGCTTGAAATGTATAAAACACTGGTTAGGCCGCAGCTAGAGTACTGCGTGCAGTCCTGGTCACCACATTACAGGAAGGATGTGATTGCACTGGAGAGGGTACAGAGGAGATTTACGAGGATGTTGCCTGGGCTGAAGAATTTTAGCTATGAGGAAAGATTGGATAGGCTGGGTTGTCCTATTTATCCCTCAAATAAAAACAGAAAATGCCGGAGACACTCGGCAGGTCAGGCAGCGTCTGTGAAGAGAGAAACAGAGTCAACGTTTCAGGTCGATGACCTTTCGTCAGAACTGGAAAAAAGCCGGAAATGGAACAGATTCTTAAGCAAGTGAAGAGGCTGGGAAAGGGGGGAGGGGAGGAAAGAACAAAAGGGACGGTCTGTGATAGGATGGAAGGCAGGAGAGATTAAGAGACATTGAGAGATATTCAAGGCAAAGGGAGATGGTAATGGGACAGGTTAAGAAACAAAGGATGGCTCTAGATGAAGTGTAAATTGTGCTTTCTTTTAATATTAATTCCTCAACCAACATAACAAAAACAGATGATCCAGTCATTATCACATTGTTGTTTGTGGGAGCTTGCTGTGTGCAAATTGGCTGCTATGCTTCCTACATTACAACAGTGACTACACTTCAAAAAGTACTTCATGGGCTGTAAAGTGCTTTGAGACATCCGGTGGTCGTGAAAGGCGCTATAGAAATTCAAGTCTTTCTTTTCCCTAGTCTCATTCTTTTGTATTTTCCCACATTATATGCCATTTTCCACCCACCTATCCCGATCCCTTTGTATTTGTAGGTCCGCCTCACCCCCATTATTAGATTTATGCCAGCTTTAAATGATGGTTAGCTGTGTATGTGTGTTTTTGTAATGTTTTAAATATTACCTTTTGCACGAGTACATTCCATGTATTTGACATGTACTGGGGTAAGTCTGGTCTATCCGCCAGGGAAAGGATGTTTGAGTTAAGCTGACGGGATTGGGGGGATTGCAGGAAGAGAGAGGCAATCACTGGGTGTACTCTTTTTGAGCAACCCATAAACAAACAGACTGTAACTAAACACAAAACAATAAGTGAAACTTAACAAATTAAATTGAAATTTGATTTGCCGGGGGGTGACGATGCACTCCAGTCCCCGCGGCACCCACTGGTCGCGGGAGGCCTCAAGCGTGCCGGGGACACTACGTGCTCCATCTCCAGGGCCACCCGGGCACGAACAAGAGACAGGCAGTCGGGCCGAACGACCCCCTGCTGTCTGGACCCAGTTGCTGGCAATCACTGTGTGTAGTGCTGGTTGTGTAGATATTGTCCCACTTGTGAGAAGAGACTATCTGGTATAGACTTGTTTCAGTGATTAATCTCTCGATGTTTGACTGTCCAGGAGGAAAGTACAAATGCAAAGAGGCGAGGAGACTGTTGAATCTTCTCTGGTGGAACAGGAAGTCCAGTAAATCATTGAGATGAGAGTTACTGGCGTTTCCCTAAATCTTGCGAGGGAAGGACAGTGCTGGGATTCCGTGGATACCTCGTGCTCCCGCTAGGATCAAAACACTGTGGGATCAACAGCAAAGAACAGGCTAAGAAAGTGCATCAAAGGTGGAATACTATTGAATTAAAGATGAAGTAAGGAAAAGTGGGACTGGTGGACTGACACGTATTCATGTGATACAGGCATGTTGAGAATAACCTTGGATTTTCACCCAAGGTAGGTCAAAACTCAAAGCTCTAACACTGTGACCAAGTCTCTAATTGGTTATCCTGTAGTTACCTTGCTCTATTCTCCAACTCTCCATTAGGCTTAGAAGTGGCAGCTTTGGCAGTTGGAACATAGTCCAGTGTGGTTCTAGGCCAATGGGACTCCATGAAGAGAGTATTCATCTCTCCCCCCCCACCCCCACAAATTTTCTTCAAAGAAAGGAATCGCATAAAGGCCAGTTGGAACTCCGATTTGAATTAGAACAATGCCGCTAGACTAGATTGGGTGTTTAAACAAATTGTCTGCAACTTAAAACATCAAATGAAACTTAATTAAAAATTGGTTGTTGGGCATGATGATGCACTCCAGTCCCTACCGGTCATGGAAGGGCTCGAGCGCGCTGGCAGACACCGCGTGCTCCATCTCCAGGGAGAACCGGGCACAAACATGGCCACAGAAGAGAGGAAGGCAGGTGAGCCGAAGAACTCCCTCGACCGCCCGCTGCTTGGACCAGTTAATGGCCTTTTTGGGAAGGCCCAGGAACAGCCCTACGAGGAGGTGCTCCAATCTGCCTGCTCCCTCCGCACCGGGTGACCGAAGATCAAGAGCGTGGGACTGAAGTGCAGCCAAAAATTGAGCAGCCCCTTCAAATAATGAAAGAGGGGCTGCAACCTCTCGCATTCTGTGTAAACACAGCCCAGTGTAGCTCTTGTCTGAAGACAACCAAATGTTAATCAGAAAATAAGCAACCACTCAAATTTACAAGGAGACAAAATCCAGTCCAATGTTGAACAGTTTATTTATAGTTAGTGACAATCTCACAGCTCTTTGTACAAAGTCACACAACCCATCCCTGAAGGACAGGGTCTCCCCCACAATTATATAAACACAAGTACTGAACACAATAAGCTTCAGTCACTCTCCCCCAGGCTGTGCTTGTCAAACAGGTACTCTCCCATGCCATTCTCAGGGGCTCCCAGTCTCTTCAAGTTGGTGATGTGATCTCCAAGCTTCTTGATCATCTTCACTTGCTCATCCAAGTAGTGGGTCTCCAGGAAGTCACACAACTGAAAGAAAGAAACAAAGTGAAACTAGTTATGGCCAGTAGCAGATATCAAGGAACATGATCTCCCCCCCCAACCACTCCCCCCACCCTAGAGTTGGGATTTTAATCCTCTTGGACTGGAGGATAGTCAAGTGGTGTAATTGAGATGATGTAAATTTGCTCCAATGAACCAGTAATTCCTGTACAATAGATGCTAAGAACACCAACAGCTTTATTCTCAATGTCCACATTAGGCCAACTGTCCAGTCCTCTCCCCAACCCACTTAAGGACCCAGGAGAGACACCAACACAAAACGATTGGGCATGGGGAATATTGAATAGGCTCAAGGACAGCAAGGTTCCACCACCTCCAACACACCCAAAAACCCACATTAAGAACTTACATGAGGGTCGGTGTGCCCAGTGGAGAGTTTGTGCAGATCCAGCAGACTCTGGTTGACATTCTTCTCCATCTGTAGAGCTCTCTGCATCGCCTCCAGACCATTGCTCCACTCATCCTGCTCTGGTTTCTGAAGGGGAAAGTCACAGTTCACTTACAATGAATTAAACAAAAATACACAAGACAGCACAAGGAAAACAGGGGTGAAATGCAGCCAGAATTCCATGTTACCATGAACCAATGTGTCACAGGAATATAGAATTACTGCATTAAGCCACCAGAACCATGGAATCAAATTGGAACCAATTGCTTTAGAAAGTATTGGAAACAAGGGGATCCCAACAGAAGGCCACTCATTTATTGAATCCAACCTTGATGTCCTCCAAGATGATTCGGCCTCCACGCCGATTCTGGAATTTCATCAATTTCTCAGCATCCTCGTGTTGCTCATGTGACTGCTCCTTGAGGAACTCGGCAAAGTGACGCAGGGCAACATCATCCCGGTCAAAGTAATAGGACTGTGGAGAGAATTTTAAACAGCTTCATCAGACCTAGATCTTCAAATACAATGCAAGATTATTATGTTTATCTAGTTAGAGAGTTCTTAATCTTGCAAAAAAAGAGATAAAAAAGATAGGAGCAGTAGTAGGCCATTCGGCCCCTCGAGCATGTTCCGCCATTTAATGAGATCATGGCTGATCATCCAAATTCAGTACCCTGTCCCTGCTTTCTCCCCATATCCCTTAAGCCTCAAGATGCCATTGGTTAACTAGCAAAATACAATTCACTTCACTAATCTGAACATGTTGGACAGCTTCTCCTCCCAATAAAAAAACCAGGATGAAAGATTCAACTAGCAAATAACACAAAACTATAAACTAATGTGGAGGATTATATTTCATGTCCAGTCAAACTAAACTCTACTGCTGGGTAAGTAGCACCTCCTCTACTTCCTGTCAGTCATTCAGATGAGATGTTAAACAGAGGCCCTGTCTGTCCTCAGGTGGATGTGAAAGATCTCAAGGCACTACTTCAGAGAACAGGGGAGTTCTCTCCAGTTTCCCAGGACAATATTTATCCCTCAACCAACACCACTAAAACAGATGATCTGATCATTCTCATTGTTTGTGGGAGCTTACTGTGCACAAATTGGCTGCTCCATTTCCCACATAACAGGTGGCTACAAAAGCACTTTGGGAGGTAGTCAAAAGGCACTATATAAATGCTTATTTTTCCAAATCTAAACTAACATTGGGCATGGAAGGAGAAACTTCCTCAATTCCAGTAGTTTTACACTACAATGTAGTGCAAAAGATCTAGGCTCAGTGAACAAGGCTTCAACACCAGGATTCCCAGGACTTCACTTCCAGTTAAAGAGAAAGCCAGTGAGGACCTGCCAACATGTCACTCACTACAGTCACCCCACTGAAACTGAACTTTGTTTCATGTCAACAAGCACCAACAGTCACTTGACTAGGTTTGTGTTCTTCTGTTACAAACTCAGGCAGCAGCTGAGCTAGTTCCATATATTAAACCTGGTCAACAGAGTGCAGCTGCTACAAGGAGCAAGCCATTAACTCAACAAGATCACCCTGAAGTACTCACTGCCCAAAGATTGCTTCCCCAGGTAAGGAAGTCAAGAGAAATATAGTTTAAAACCAGTTCATGGAACTGCAGAATTTCCAACTTTTCAGAATACAGCAACAAGGAATACAAGACCCACCATGGAGAGATAAACATAGGAGGAATAGAGCTCCATGTTGATCTGCTTGTTGACAGCATCCTCACAGTCCTTGTGGTAGTTCTGACGCACTTGGGAGGCCATCTTCACTATTATCTGTTATACTATTACTGCTCACTATCACCTAGACAATTCAAGAACTGACTCTTTTTAACCCAAGCTCTTGTATTTATACTAGTGGGGCAGCCTGCATTCAAACAAGGAATGACATCACCAATGATGATTGACAATCGCTGAGAGCCAATCAGGAATCTTTCCTGAATCCAGGCACCAATTAACAAAGGAGAGGGGGTGTGGGGGAGGGGGGTGAGAGACCCAGAGCCAATCAGAGCTATGGAAAACCGGCAGGTTTGGGAGATCAGTCTCGGTGATGTCACTGCTTTTGGGGTCCTTGACCTTCTTCAAATCGGAAAGTCTCTCGTTGTTTGATGCTCTCATTTGAATTAAATGACAATTTGCTGCTTTCGAAAAGCTCAAGGTGCTGAGAATCATCCTTCGCTATCGATGTATTTTCCTACAATTGTTCCTTCGTCGTCGCTGGGTCAAAATCCTGGAACTCCCTCCCTAACAGCATTGTGGGAGTACCTTCACCGCTCGGACTGCAGCGGTTCAAGAAGGCGGCTCACCACCACCTTCTCCAGGGAGACTCGCGCCGGACAAGAAATTCTGGCCGTTGACAGCGACGCCCACATCCCATGAATTAATATTCAAAAAATGGAATAAATTGATTGGAAACACCTTTGTGTGTTATGGAACCTACACCAGAGTATTATTCATTCACATTTTCAGATTCTGTAGAACCGGGACCCATGAGGCTTGACTTTCCATTAAATATTTCTCCCCATCACACAATCCCTTCGGATGTAAAGACAGGAATTTCTCACAGAAAAACAGGGGTGTATTTTCTAGCCCGTCACTCGGGGAGCTGCTACCAGGGCTGTACTTCTTTGTAGTCAGACTGTAGGAAATGTATCGGCACGGAGCGGGGTGAACGTCGACCTCATAGATTTTGTGAGATGCAAACAGTTACAATTAGTGCCGTTCTGACCTCAGTGCGGGGAGTGCTTGCAGCCGAACCGCACCCGAGTTCAACGTGTTAAATTGGTATAGAACCTCGGTTAGACTACACTTGGAGTACGGTGCACGGTTCTGGTCTCCATAGAATCATAGAATAGTGCAGCACAGAAGGAGGCCATTCGGCCCATCGAGTCTGTCCCGGCTCGTTCAAAGAGCAATCCAGTTAGTCCCACTTCCCCGCTCTTTCCCCAGGAACCTGGAATTTTTTCTACTTCAAGTATTTATCCAATTCCCCTTTGAAGGCCACTATTGAATCTGTATCCACCGCCCCATCAGGCAGCGCATTCCCAATCCTAACCACTCCTTGTGTAACACAGTTTTTCCTCCTGTCGCCTCTGGTTCTTTTGCGAATCATCTTAAATCTGTGTCCTCTGGTTACCGACCCTTCAGCCATTGGAAACAGTTTCTCTTTATTTACTCTATCGAAACCCTTCATGATTTTAAACACCTCTGTCAAATCTCCCCTTAGCCTTCTCTGCTCTAAGGAGAATATTACAAAAAGGATATAGAGGCACTGGAGAAGGTGCACATTTGATTTACAAGAATGACAGCAGAACTGAGAGGTTATATCGATCAGGAATGACTGAACAGGCTGGGGCTCTTTTCTCTAGAAATAAGAAGGCTGAAGGGTGACCTAATAGAGGTCTTTAAAATGATGAAGGTGTTTTGATAAGGCAGATGGAGAGAAAATGCTTTCACTTGTGGTCTTTTGTGGTTGCACAATTTATCTGCAGCTTAAGAAAATGTCAAATAAAGTTTATCAACTTAAATTAAAGTAACATCGGCCAGGGATCAGTTGTCCCTCCTTTTGGTTGTACAATTTATCTGCAAATTTAAGGAAAACGTCAAATAAGGCTTATCAACTTAGATTAGAATGACATCGGCCGGGGTGACGATGCACTCCAGTCCCCGCGGCGCCCACCGGTCTCGGAAGGCCTCGAGCGTGCCGGCGGACACCGCGTGCTCCATCTCCAGGGCCACCCGGGCGCGAACATAGCCGCGGAACGGAGGCAGGCAATGCTTTCGCTTGTGGGGGAGTCCAGAACTCAGGGCCATAAGTATAAGATAGTCACTAATAAATCTAACAGGGGATTCAGGAGCAACTTCTTCAGTGGTTAGAATGTGGAACTCGCTACCACATGGAGTAGTTGAGGCGAAGAGCAGAGATGCATTTA